>NC_138178.1:121883675-122483675 GCF_964165515.1 Mesoplodon bidens
CTTACTAAAATATATTCTTGCACAATATGTTGTGCCCTCCAGCTCAACATGTTTAAATGAGACTCATATTGAATCCCCATGGCCAGAATCTCTGACCTTCCTCCTTTGTGGAATTACTCTATGTCTCTAGTCAATCAAGCTCAAAATTATAAGTCATTTTAAAAACTGTCTTTCTTCTCATTAATAGCTAATGCTTTATTAAGTAATGTAAAATATTTGAAATATATGTTAGTTATGCTTTATTTCCTATTCCCATGGCTAATTTTCCAATCCAAGCTCTTATTTTCTTATTTCTAGACTAATGCAAGTCTCTAATTTTTTCTTACCTCTAGCTTTCCTCCAATCTCCTCTGTACAATAGTAAAAAGAATTAATATTTTTAAAGGACAGGTTTTTATTTCATCCTTTCTCAACTAAAAGCATATAATGAGTAAATGAATAAGGTTCAGACTTTTCAGTTTGAGATTAAACTGCCTTTGTATTTTTAATTTTTTTCTTCTAAGTTTTATTTATTACCAACTCCCTTTAACCAACAATGCTACCCAGCCCAACATACTCTCCTAAGCCCTGAATGCTTTTCAAAAACCACCTATATTTAGTTATTTTTCAGTGATAATTAGAATATAACTCTAAAATTAACCTCAGAAAAATGTATTCATCTTATTCACTCAGATTTAACATCCTTAACGTTTGGAATTTTGTTGTGTTTCATAGTATTGCACAATTATCTATCAGAGTTCCTTATGCACATTTGGAAACCAAAAGTTTGTTAGATGACGCAAAATGATATATCAGTGATGTTAGGATTTGCTTTTGAATATTTTGAGGGGTTTTGATGTTTAACCAAAGAATAGATTTCTCTTGAGTAATATTATGGACACTATAGATTTGTCAAAAGTATTAGATGGAAAAATTATATATTGCAACATAGTAAGGCAATATGAAATATTTTTTATACTGTGCCCATATTAGAGTGTGAAACAGAAGCTACACTGTTAAAACTAGAATTTTTAATAAGCAAAGAATACTAAAGTTTTGAAACCTATATAGCACCACATCTCAATCATGTATTATTATATCCTGGTAAATTACTATTTCTAAACATCATTTGTGTACATGTAATTTTGGAGAAAATGTAGCACAGTATAAAATGCCATATAAATAGAAAATAAGACTTTTAAATTGCTAGAGGTAAATTTATTTCATCAATTGCTTTGTTTTCCAGCAATATATAGCTTTTTTAATAAAAGTATTAAATAGGGGTCATTTTAAAACAAATTTTTTTCTAATTAATTTAAGAATAATCTTGGAGCTATTTTAAATGCATACCTAAGACACAAGAAAATTATGTTTGCTTATGTATGTCACATTATTAGATTTAAATTTAATTTTATGGATATGTTCTAGAAAATGGAAACAAAGGATTTCATTACAAAATATTATATGACATACATCTCATCTGGGAATTATTATAAGTCTGATGTTTTCAAAATAGGCAAAGATTCTTAAAATAGAAATATGGGATGGAGTCACTTGGTGATTTCTAGTGGTGGTGAAGACAATTTCATATGTTTTGATTGTAATCATTTTTTAACATCCTAAATATTTTAGTACAAAATTAGATTATCTTTTTTTATTACATATGAGAATATCCATTAGGTGATAGCAGTATGTTTCCTTCAAAAGTATATAAAACTGCCAGTGCTTTGAGAAACTGACATTTAATTTTATAAGGACAAGAGAATGTCTCTTCAGGCCACTTTAATAATAAATAAATGCAATAAATCAGGGGTCCCCAACCCCCAGGCCATGGACCAATACCGGTCTGCGGCCTCTTAGGAACCGGGCCGCACAGCAGGAGGTGAGCGGCGGGTGAGTGAGCGAAGCTTCATCTGCCGCTCCCCATTGCTCCCCACCGTTTGCATTACCTCCTGAACCATCCCCCCACCCCGTCCATGATAAAACTGTCTTCTATGAAACCTGTCCCTGGTGCCAAAAAGGTTTGGGACCACTGCAGTAAATAACTGGCATAGGTTTTAACTGTTTTTTAAATTGTTGTTTAACAGGTTTTAACTGTTGATATCACTAATGATACACTACATTTTTCTTCTTTTGATTTTATCTCTGAGTCTATGATCTTAGCATGTCTAACCTTATTATTGATACAATTCTGCTTTCTAATTACATTATTCTCTTCATCACCACTAGTCTGATTAACTGAAGTGGATTTCTTTTCACCACCAAATATTTAGCAAGATACAAAATATACTATGGAATATTTGCATTTTATTTAATATTTTCTATTCTAATATTTTCTGTTCTTCCCTGATTCAAAGCACATGGCAAAATTATAATTGTCTATGAGTTGGGACCATGTGACAGGGTTCTGGCCAGTGATATACTCTTTCTCTCAAACAGAAATTGTCAATATTTAGCTTAGGCCCATAAATGAGTTTCTGTGCTGACTGGTAACAATAAGTAGAGTGAAAAAATAAATAAATCCATTATTTTAAGCCACTGTGATTTCAGGGCTATCTTTTATTGTATAAACTAGCTAATCCAAACACATGAACCCCTGAGCAAATAATTGGCAAGAACATTCTGAAAACTAATTAGAATTCAGCTTTCATTCATTCATAAATTTATTTTAGTCATAAATGTTTATTAAAAATATATTATGTTCTAGTTTATCTTGGCATGAGTAATACAATGAAGGCTAGGATTATTGTCTTTTTACTTCATTGTTCTGTTTCCAATATCTACATGACAGGCTGTCACATTTTAAATCTTCAATAGAAATGTTTTGCAAGAATGGAAAAGAAGCATGATAATGGATGATGGATGGAACAGACATTAATGAAAATGGCCAAAGAAAAATTATAATTTCTTTTTAACAGTTATTTACTTAAGGAAGATAATTGTTTTAGAAAGCCCTGATTAGACATCTTCTAAGTATAAGGATCTTTCTTTATCTTAAGTCTCCTAACAATAACTCTACCAAGCAACAGTTATAACCCAAATCATTCAATTGAGGATACAATAATTCAAATTTAAAATTAAAAAATGTTACTTTTGCAATTGTAATAAGGAAGAACAAATCTGACTCCATGTTGGATCTGTTTCTTTCACTTTATCCTTTGCCTTCAGTTCTTTTGTTGCAAGTTACCATAATCACTAAAAGGATGTTGTCTATAGCTATAAGCATACATAATGGCCTGTCTTGGGGAACCCTGCCTCCTCTGCCTGAATATTAAACTAAAGTACCTTTGTTCAGCTCACAGGGAAACATTCTGACCCTGCCCACTGGTGAATGGCTGCAGGAACGAAGAAATTAACACATCCCCTCCCCTAGTCTGGTGAAACCAGAAGATATTTTGAAAGGCTTATGGACTTTTTACTTTACCTCCTCACCTCCCCCTCTCTCTGTTCTATAAAGGAAACTAGCATCCAGACCCCGATAAGATGGTTCTCTAGGACTCTTGTCTGCCATCTTCTCGGACATCTAGCTTTCCAAATAATGTTGCTATTCCTTGCCTCAACACTTCATCTCCCGATTTATTGGCCTGTCATGAGTACGGCAAGCAGATCAAGCTTGGACTAAGTAACACAACATTATAGTACTTATATACAGCAGACGTACTGTTCCCAAACTTGTGCTATTTCTATTTCCAAGTTTTCACTCTTTCCATTTTGTTAAAATACCACTTCATTAAAAGCAACATTAAGAATTACAATGACATAACTATACTACATATTTCAGAATAACTCAGTTCTAAAGAAGGCCTTCAAACATAAATTTGAACATCATTCATAGTCAGATAGCTTCTTTCTAAATCACACACACACACAGAAACTTTAGAGAACTTCTGACTAATGAACCACATTTCAGTGGACTTCATACTAAAATGATCTTTTAAGAATTCCAAAATGAAGGATAGCATTCTACCACAAGTTTAGATATACTTTAATTCATTGCTAGAATAATGAATCTGAAGAACAAGACTTTCAGCCAAGATTCATATATCCAGCCAAACTATCTTTCTGAAAGAAGAAAGAAATTAAGATATTCTCAAATAAACAAAACAGAAACTTCCTTGCCAGCAGGTAAATCCTACAAGAAATATTAAAAGGAGTCCGTCAGGTTAAAACGGAACACAAGATATTAACTCAAATCCACACACACAAAAAAAGAACATTGATTGATAAGGTAACTACATAGACTAATATAAGGGACTTTATAAACATAGTGGGCTCTCGTATGTGTGGGCTATACATCCACAGATTCAACCAACTGCAAATCAACAAAATTTGAAAAGAAATGCCAGAAATTTCCAAAAAGCAAAACTTGAATTTGGTCCATTCTGGCAACTATTTACTTTATATATACAACTATTTACATAGCATTTACATTGTACTTGGTATTATAAGGAATCGAGATATGATTTAAAAATTTTATAAGGTTATATGCAAACTATGCCATTTTATATAAAGGACTTGAGCATTTGCAGGTATCTGTGGGAGTGGTCCTAGAAACAGTTCCTCATGAGTACTGAGGGATGGCTGTATACCCTTTTAAATTATATATCATTGGGACTTCCCTGGTGATCCAGTGGTTAAGACTCCATGCTCCCAATGCAGGGGGCGCAGGTTCAATCCCTGGTTGGGCAACTAATATCCCACATGCTGTGTGTAATCAACATGTAATAAACTGCATCTATTTAAATAAATAAATACATACATAAATAATAAATTATATACCATCTTTTCATATTAAAAACTGATAATTTAAACAATTTTAAAAAGAACTGCAGGAAGTAATAATTAGAAAATTGCATTGATGGATTATAATGTATAAAGATGTAAGTTTCATGACAATGATAGCAAAAGGAAAAGGGGGGAATGGAGCTATATAAGAGAAACTTTTTTTATCATACTGAACTTAAGTTGGTATTCAAACTAAATGTTATAACATGTTAATTGTAATTCCTAGGTAACCACTACAGAAATAACAAAAAAAGAAATAATAAAAAAGGAAAAATACATATATAAAAGAGATAATAAGATAATTCAAATGATACATTAGAAAACATTGATATAGCACACAATAAAACAGTATTGGAAGAATAGAGGAACAAAAGGACATTACACATATGCAAAAAATTGTAAAATAACAGAGAAATTGTAACTTATCAGTAATTACATTAAATGCAAATGGATTAAGCACTTGAATGAAAAAGTAGAAACTTGCAGAAGGGATAAACAAACATGTTTCAAATATATATTATCTACCAAAGACAAACTTTACGTCCCAAAACACAAATAGGTTGAAAAGAATGGGAAAAGATACACCATCTGAACAGTAACTAAAGGAGCTATAGTAGCTACATTAAAATCAGACAAAATAGATTTTAAGACAAAAAATATTAGTAGGGACAAAAGGCCATTATATAATGATAAAAGGGCTAATTCATAAATAAAATAATTATAAATATAGATGCATTTAATAACAGAATCCAGAAATACATGGCAAAAAATCTAACAGATTCAAGGGAGATATCAACAGTTCACAAGATTAGTTTGAAGATACCCATATCCCACTTTCAATAGTGATAAGAACAACACAGTAGATCAACAAAGAAATAGATGAAGTATAATTCAACCATACCTAATAAATATTTAATATCATCCCACCCACCAATGACAGAATATACCTTCTTCCTAAGTGCACATGGAACATTCTCTAGGATAAGTGATAGGTAAAGCCATAAAACAAATCTCAATCAATTTTTAAAGATTGAAATTAACAAGGTATATTCTCTTACATAATGGGATGAAATTAGAAACCAACAAGAGACATACATTGGGAAAACTCACAAATACAGTTAAGTCTCCTATATATGAATGAGTTCTGTTCTGAGATCAGGTTCTTAAGTCCAATTTGCTCCTAAGTCCAACAAAATTAGCCTAGGTACCCAGCTAATAGGTTACATAGTACTGTACTGTAATAGGTTTATAATACTTTTCACACAAATATTATATAAAAAACAAACACAAAAAATATTTTTAATCTTACAGTGTAGTACCTTGAAAAGTACAGTAGTACAGTACAACAGCTGGCATACAGAGACTAGTATCGAGAGAACAGGCAAGAGTCACTGACTAGAGGAGGGAGAGGAGGTGGGAGATGGTAGAGCTGAAGGATGTTCAGCAACAGGAGATGGAGGGCAAGCTGCAATTTCACTCACACCTGACGTTGATGGCACAGGTTCTCATTCCCTGCTGGATTCAATTCTATCCACCCACTTGATAAAACGATCCAGTGATGTCTGAGTATTAGCTCTTTTTTTCTCATCATAAATGACATGGTAGCACTGGATTGCATTCTGAAATGCTGCTGCAACCTTTGTGTACCATTCTACGTTTGGGTCTTGTGCCTCAAAAACTAACAGTGCCTCCTCAAATGAAGAAAATCCCCTTGCCATCTCCTGTGTCATGGATTTCTTCAGTGTTTCAGTTATCAATACTACTTCTTCCTCTTGTCTCTCTTCGTCCTTTCTCTGGGCCTCCAATTCCATCAGGTCTTCGTTAGTAAGCTTCCCGTGCTGCATAACAAGGAGTTCAATGAAGTCATCCTCTTGAAGATCTAGCTCCAGCTTCTCGCTGAGGGTCACTAAATTGCTGAAGACCTCTTTGGACTCCTCATCCACTTTCTCAAATCCATGAAAATAGTGAACAAACTGCAGGCAAATGTTCTTCCAAATCCCATTCATGGTGATGGCTCTAACCTCACGCTAAGCAAAGTCAATGTTTTTTTATGGCCTTGTAGATGTTATAGTCCTTCCACAATTGTCACAAGGTTATTCCTGATTCATCACTCACCTTCACTGCCTTTACAAAAAGTGTGACATAAATAATATTTCTTGAAAGTTGCTATAACCCCCTGGTCCATAGGTTGGATGAGTGATATAGTACAGTATTCAGTGGCAGATGTATTACTTTGATGTTGGGACAAAAGTCATCCATGAATGCGGTGTGGTCAGGAGCACTGTCAAACAGCAAAAGTATGTTGAGTGGGATATCCTTCTCCAAGCAATATTTCTCTACCTCTGGGATAAAGTGGTGGAAAAACCAGCCCTGGATAATAGCCTGTGTAACCCAGGCTTTGGGGTTACTCTTCCACACAACAGGAAGAGAGCCCCTGGCTATGTTTTAAGGGCTCTTGGGTTCTCTGAATGATAAACTAAGAGAGACATCAGCTTTATATCCCAGGAAGCACTGCCACCAAACAACAGAGTTAGATGTAGAAAACAAACATGGGGGAAAGCAGGGGTGAGGGGGTGAACTGGGAGATTGGGATTGACATATATACACTAATATCTATAAAATAGATAACTAATAAGAACCTGCTGTATAGCAAAAAGAAAAAAAAAGTCAGAGTTAGCCTAGCCTTTCCTACTTTATAGTCTGGCATCAGCTTTTCCTCCCTATTAATGTAACTTTGGTCTGACATCCTCTTCCAGTACAGCTGTGTCACATCCCCATTAAAAACCTGCTTGGGTAAACATGTGCCTTTATCAATAATTTCTCAAAGCATTTCAGGAAATTCCCTGTCAGCTACTGTATCTGAACTTGCTGCCTCACCACTTACATTTACACTGTGAAGTTTGGCTCTAGCCTTGAACCAATGAAACCAGCCATGGCTGGCATTAAAAGATGCCCCCTCTGATTCTCCACCATGTTTCTTCAAGCCTTCATAAAGGCTTTTAGCTTTCTCTTGAATCAACATTAAACTGAGCAGGACTCGACACTGAGGCTGATCTTGCATCCACACACTGAGAAGTTTCTCCATCTCCTCCATCACTTTTCCATGTTTCTTCAATATTCTTGTCAACATCATCGGCACAGCAGACTTTAAATGTTCCATGATCTTGTCCTTGTTCTTTAGAATCATGCTGATGGTTGAACGATTAATGTTATAAGAATGAGCAGGGTCTATCATCTTTTCGCCTCACTCCACTCTCTCAATTATTTTCACTTTTGTTTCCATCGTTATGGCTTGGTGCTTCTTAGCAGTACGAGCTACATCACTGCTGCTTTTACGCTTGCTTCCAGACATCCTGGGCTTGAAATAAAGATACTGTACTACTGTACTCTATACAGTACTGTATAGTCAAGTACACAGAAGTGCAACCACTTGTAGAGGATGCATGCATGTGACAATGTACATCAGACATTTGAACTAACTTACGTGATTGGATATGCAAATGCACACCCTTATCGTTGAAAGTTCCTAACTTGAAGGTTCGTATGTAGGAGACTTAGTGTATGTAAAAAGTAAACAACACATTCAAAAATAACAGAATAAAGAAGAAATCACAGGGCAAATTTTAGAATACTTTGAGATGAAAAAAACACAACATCCCCAAACAAAGGATATAGCTAAAGCAGTGCTAGAGGAAAATTTATAGGTAACATCTACATGAAACAAGGATCAAGATGTCAAATCAATATCCTAAATATTCACCTTAAAAAAACTAGAAAAATAACTTATTCTCTTGAATAACCAAAATTGTATACACATTGATTAGCAGCTCCTTTCTCTTCCCCCCAGCTCCTGGCAACCACCATACTATTCTTTCCTTCTATGAATTTAACTATTTTCAATATTAATATGAGTGGAATTATGTAGTATTTTTCCTTCTGTGACTGGCTTATTTCACTTGGTATAATGTCCTTAAAGTTCATTCATGTTATCACATATTACTGGATTTCCTAGTGACCAGATTTACATTATGCCTATAGATAACAATATTTAATTACACACTTAAAAATCTGTTACAAGGAAAAACCTCATGTTAAGTGTTCTTACAATAATAGTAATAATAATAATAGACAACTAAAAAACTAGAAGGTAATCAAACCCAAAATAAACAGAAGAAAATAATAACTATTAGAGTAGTAATAAATGAAATGGAGAATGGAAAAATAAAGACTGTAAAACAAACCACAGTATGTTCTTTAAAAAGATCATCAAAATCAACAAAAACTTAGCTAGATTAACCAAGCAAAAACAGAAGCCTCAAATTACTAAAACAAAAATGGAAGAAGGAACGTCTCTCCCAACCTTATAGAAAAAAAACCCAAAATGTTTTATAAGGGAATACCATGAATAATTGTATTCCAACAAATATGATGCCATAGATAAAATGGACACATTCCTAGAAAGACAAACATTATCAAAAGTGACTCAAAAAGAATTAAAGTGTAGATAGACTTTTAACAAGTAAAAACAGTAAATTAGAAATTAAAAACTTCCCATACACAAAAAGTATAGGTCCAACTGATTCACTGAAGTCCACTAAATGGAATCACTATAATTACCATCAAACCCCCAGCTGGCTTTTTGAAAATGTTTTTAATAACAATTTTATGTATTTAAGGAGTACAACATGATGCTTTGATATACACAGTGAAATTATTATTATAGTCAACCTAATTAACATATGCATTTCCTCACACATCGACCTTGTGTGTGTGTGTGTGTGTGTGTGTGTGTGTGGTGAAAGCACCTGAAACTACTTTCTCAAATTTGCAATGTACAATACATTAACTGTAGTCATAATGTTATACATTAAACTCAAGACTTCTTCATTCTACATGACTACAACGTTGTACCCTTTGACCAACCTCTTTCCATATCTCCCATTTCTCAGGCCCTATAACCATCATTCTATTCTCACTTCTACATTTTTCCAAAGACATATAAATAGCAAACAGTTATATGAAAAAGGTGCTCAAGACCATTAATCATCAGGGAAATGTAAATCAAAACTAAAATGAGATATCACCTCCCAGTGGGCTTTTTGCAGAAGTTGAAAAGCTGATCCTAAAATTCAAATGGAAGTTTAAGGAACTCAGAAGAGATGAAACAATCTTGAAAAAGAGAAACAAACGTGAGTTGATGTACTCACATTTCCCAATTTCAAAACTTACTACAAAGCTGCTGTAATCAATACTAAATACAGTAATCAACTGATTGTAATACAGTAATAAATTACTATAAATAATCAACACATTACAGTTTTGTCATAAGCATATAGATCAATGGAATACAATTAAGAGTCCAGTGTAAATCTTTACATTTATGTTCAATTGATTTCTGACCAATATAATTCAGTGGGTAAAATTTTTTATTTATTTTATTTACTTCCAGTTTTATTGAGGTATGTTATGATTGACAAAAAATTTATATATTTAGGTTGTACAATATATTTTTTAAGTTGTACAACATAATTTACTGTATGTATATATTGTAAAATGCATACTAGATCAAATTAATTAACAGATCCATCAGTGTTAATCAATATTTTTTGTTTGTTTTTCATGATGAGAACACTTAAGATCTACTCTTTTAGCAAATTTCAAGTATCCTATACAGTATTATTAACTATAATCACCATGCTGTATATATATCCTCAAAATTTTTTCATCTTATAACTGAAAGTTTGTACCCTTTGACCAATATTCCCCCATTTCTCTCACCTCCCACCATTCTTCTCTGGTTCTTTGAATTTGACTTTTTTAGATTACACATATAAGTAAGATCATATAGTATTTGCCTTTCTATGTGTGGATTATTTCACTCAGAACAATGTTCTCCAGGTTTATCCATGTTGTTCCAATGGGAAAACTCTTCAAAAAATGTTGTGACAACTGTATATTTACATGTAAAATGATAAAGTTGGACTCCTACCTCATACCATATACAAACATTAACACAAATTGATATTGATTAAAAATGAATAATAACAGAAATTCAGATGGAGAAACTCTCCCAGAAGACTGTATCTAGCAAGTGATAGAAATAGACAACAGAAAAAAGAGAAAGATGAAGAATAGAGGTAAAAGTGGTGATGAATATTAATGATACCAAGCAGGGCCCTGTGGGGTTCTTGGGCACAAAGCCTTCCTGTGTCCCCCATTTCTTTGCTTAGAGGAAATAGTCTTCATTCAGCCTCCGTAACTTTCTCTGACTTCCAACGGGCAGATTCAAGCAGTTGTTAATTAGGGAAGGGAAGGGATGCAAGGCAAGGGAGAAACAAACAGTCAAGAGAAACAACAGTGAAACCTTGGGGCAAGGTCCAGGTTCCCCATCAATGGATACTCATAAAGATATGTTTGAGCTGTTTTGCAGATACTAAAACCCCCTCCAGGTGGGAGAAGTTAATGTTTAATGATGGTGTGCTGCCCGGAAGCACATAGACCCCAGACCAGTTGGAACCTGAAGATTGATGTTGCTGACTCCCACTTACCTTACCACCAACCAATCAGAAGAATGCAAGCCTGTCACTTCCTTGATCCTTATCACTTACCCCTGACCACGAGCCCTGACTATAAGACCTCTCCCTATTCCCCAGGGAGGGGGGCACAGTTTCTGAGGCACTAGCCTGTTGTGTTTCCTCTTTGCCTGGCAAAGAAATAAAGCTACCCTTTCTCTTTCCCCCAAAACTCTGTCTCTGTATTTCTATTTGGCAATGGTGCACAGAGGGCCAATATTTTGGCAACGTTAATATTCCCGGAAGGAAGGAGGGGAATAAGGAAAATAAATAGGAATATTTTTGGTCTTTTTTACTTATATTTTCTGATTTAACACTTCTTTCACTGACCAATTGCTTCTGCTGAAATATTTATCTGCACCTCTGGTTTTGTCTTGAAACCTTAGAAGAGCACCACAAGGCATAAGGGAAAGGAATCTGGATTTGAGAAAGTTGCCAGGGTCACAGTGGAATCCAAAAAGAAAAGGAGTGATTTGATCTAGAGATGTAAGGTCTCATCAGGATATCATTCCCTTCCCTGATTTCTGAATACCAATCAGAGCAGAAATGTGATCATGGGACTTGGCAGCATTTTACAAATGCAAAGCCGACAGGTCAGACTACCCAGCCCTCAAAACACTATTGTAGGGGCTTGTGCAGTTTTTCATTGAGCAACAACTCGGCAACTAATGGCTCCTAATTTACCATTTTGGTTGGAGGTGAAGGGATGGGGAAGTGGTAAATGCCAGGCATTTTCCCTTTGCCATTCCTACTATAGTTGTTTTTACTTACTGGTCAGGAAACAATATGTAGATTCTGATCTGCATTCAAGGGTTAGAAAAATTACTGCAGGGTAAGTCCACAGACCAACTGTGACACCGATTTGAGCCATTAGTCCACCTATCAATTGACCAGTATAAGCTCCCAGCCTTAACTGTTGGCGATGATAATGTTTGGGGTTTACTACTTTGTCAGCTAAGTCACTGTATGAAATAGCTCTTTGGAGGTGTGGGTTACCTCCTTTTCCCAGCATACGTTTATCCTTGTAAATGGACTCAGGTGCAGTTGGGGAAAAATTGGGTATTAGATATTTTATATTCTTGTAGATTCAGTCTCAAAAAAAACCCTTAAAAAACAAACAAAAAATCCCAGAATTTCTCTTAACAATAGTTTCTCGAATTGGGAAGTAGTTTAGTCTGGAATCTGAGCTTAAGATGACCATTTACTTTACATTTGAGGCAGCTGATGTCACCCATCTGCTTCCCAGACTTTGCCTTTTTTCCTAGGTTATAAAATCCGGTAACACACTAGTTGATTTTCCATCTATTTCACTTCTATACCATGATCTCCTAGCCGCTGCCCTAAAGGCCTGCAGATTAAGGCACCCTAATTTCTCCTCTGGCTTTGTTGCCCATGGGGCATTTTTTTCTTCATGACACTATGAAATGAACTAGTGAGGAGAAACTGGGGTCTTTGAGAAAAGCTGTGTTGTCTCTCATCTGTAATTCAGCGTGACTGAGAGCTGTTGTCTTGCAACCCAGGCCTTCAACATCAATAAAAATGAGTCTAGAATAGCAGAATCTGTCTCCTATTCCTTCAGGGATCATAGTTTGGAGGTAGCTTCTCTGGCTCACAAGATAATTTCATCTGATTATGCCCAGTTCACTAAGTTTTCTGTTTCTCCTTCTCGATACTCTGACAAGGCAGTTCTTACATCACCTACATATTTATTGCAGCACATTATCATGCACAAACCAGTGTCCTGAACACAACACTAAGCCACAAATCATGAGGAATTTTATGTCAATAAATCCTCCCCATCCAGTCTGGAGATCTACTTCCACATGTGTTTCCAATGTCCTCTAAATCCCCTCCACACATATCAGTGAGATGATTCTTTGCAGGTGTGTCCTACTTCTGTGGGGAGCTTAGGCTGACTCTACCCTAATTGTTGGTTTGAAGACAGAGTGCATGAAGTAGGGGTAAATCCTGGTGTTGAACGAGTACATTTTTTGAGGGGGCTGACTCAGATTAGGACTTTCTAAGGGTCTCCAAGCCAGAGGGTTTTCTTTTAAAGCTGATAAAAGGAGCTGCTACTATCAGCTTGGAGGCTGTAGGGAAATCTGAGCTAGAAGGTCCTTAAACTATTTATATTAATGATTTTGTCCTAGGACTCAGGTCTCATTGTTTCCCTGTAGAGGCCCTGACTTCCATTTAAGAGACTTGATGAAGCTATGTATTCATCTTTTGTAGTTCTTAAAATTAAATCCTCAGTCTGGGGACTTCCCTAGTAGTCCAGTGGCTAAGTCTCCGCTCTCCCAAAGGAGGGGACCCGGGTTTGATCCCTGGTCAGGGAACTAGATCCTGTGTGCCGCAATGAAGATGCTTGAGCTGCAACTAAGACCTGGCGCAGCCAAATAAATAAATAAATACGTAAATAATAAATCCTGGGTCTGATTTTCAACACGTTTTGCCCTAAGTCTACAAGAGCTAAAGTTTCTTTTAATAATGCCTTGGGGCATTAGTTGTTAGTTGTGTGTCTTGATTTGTTGGTTGGCTATTCCGTATTTATGAAATTTTGGAAGGTACCTAAAACCTTTAACTGACTCCTCTGACTCTACAGTTCTTATAATTTTGATTGCCTTCATACATTACTAATGATACTGCTACCTAAAAACACCAACGATTCACCTTCTGAACACACCATAGTCAGGTGCTGCTCTCAACAACTTTTTTTTTTTTTTTTTTGCGGTACGCGGGCCTCTCGCTGTTGTGGCCTCTCCCGTTGCGGAGCACAGGGTCCGGACGCGCAGGCTCAGCGGCCATGGATCACGGGCCCAGCCACTCCGTGGCATGTGGGTTCTTCCCGGACCGGGGCACGACCCCGTGTCCCCTGCATCGGCAGGCGGACTCTCAACCACTGCGCTACCACGGAAGCCTTCAACAATGTTTTATTTTATATTTTTTTACCTCCCCACTTACCACCAGCGATAGTTATCTTCACCATCTGACAACTTGGTTAATTACCACATTCAGAATCCCGTCCTGAAATTATACTTTCTCTACGGCCACTACAAGCAAGAGCTATAATTTGGGTTTGCCCCCTGAAGCAGAGCTGGAGTCTAGGGCTTGCATGCAGGCAGACTACTTGGGGAAGTGACCCCAAGAAGCAGGAGTGAGAGACTGTGAAGAGTGAAACAGGGGAGGAGAAATGTTGGGCTGCGCCCCGCAGGCCTATAAGGCCTGTGCTTGCCCAGCTTCAAGACCGAAGAAAGAGCCCAGAGTCAGCAAGAGACATCCACGGTTTAACGAATGGGGGAACTTACATGTCTGAAGCAAGGCCTGGAGTGAACCCCACCGTGTGTGGCTGCTGGCAGGCAGGACGAGGTGTAGTCTTTGCTCCCGGTGGAAGCCGGGCGGGAGGGAAGATTACCAATTATAGGGGAATTGACGTCAGCTGGGCTCATTAGTTACCAGGGAAACCAGTAGAGGGGCACGCCCCTCACCACCCCTTTGATGAGAACAATCACCAGCTGGGGCCTGGGGCAAGTATGTAGGAAGATCAGTCATGTGAATGGGGTGTAGGTGAATCAGGCACTGGTCGGGCAGGGGATGTACAGAGAGCAAGAGAACAGCCATCTTGAGTGGCCTGACTGTACAGAAACATAATCCAACTGTGGTTTATTGAGCTAAATACTACACTGGGGAACTAGAGCTTGATCCCACTGGGGACTTTAAAGGGCCATGCAGAACGCACCTGAGAATTGACTGCCTGAGTATACATATGTCAATCAGAGTTTCATCTTATTGCATTTAACTCCCTTACACGTCTGGATTTGCACATGAATCAGAATTGCTGAGCTGGTTCCCACTGTCATCCCAGTGGAGGCAGTGATGACCCAGAACAGAATGAGAGAGTTATGCAATTGCTTGCCAAAGCAGCTAGAGTAAGTTAAACGTGGGCCAAATGGAATACCAAAATATTTTACATACTGAATTGTTGCAATTCCACCTCCATGTATTTAACATAAGTTAATCTTCTGTACATATTCACAACGATTCACCTAGAAGGAATTTTTAATTACAGCACTGTTTTTACAGATCATATAACCAACTTGCATCAGAAGTCTCATAAATGGGAGAATGGTCTAAAAATTCAGTACAGGCTTACAGTAGAACACTGTACAGAGAGAAAATGAACAAACTATTTTTACATGTAGAATATGACATCAAGTACATAAAATGGAAAAACATGGCAAAAATATCATTGGTTACTAATAGAAAGCATATATAGGTGCTAAAATTACAAAAACCTAGAAGGGAAGAAGAGATGCCAACTTCAGGGAGTGTTTACTGCTAGGGAAGAAAAGAAGCAAAGGGGTTGAGGGGGTGCTGCGGAGTGAGCTGCAACTGTCTCTGCAAAATTGTATCTATTTTTTTAGTATGTTAATCAACTATTTAACTTTTAAAAGTATGCATGATGTGTGCTTGAGATTTTATTGTATTTATTTCTACTTTGGACTAAGGTTGGACTATTTTTTAATTAAAATGGGTTTCAAAAAGAGTTATTAGAAGGTAGAAATTTAGACAGTGTGTAGAGGCTATTCTGGAGAATTCTCTACGGGGACAAGGCTATGGATTCAAATAAAGACTTTTTGTTGTTTTTTTTAAATGAGAACAATGTGAGCATTTTTAAATTGAGTATGTCTACATATCTATTTCATTTTAAAACAATACAATTCCTGAGCTGCAAAGAAAACAACCTGCATGTAAATGATAAAATATTAATATATCAAAATTTCTGAGAGGAAGAAAATAATTAATATAATTTTAAAAGATCCAAATACATTTAGAGGAGACTTAAAAATAGGAAAGAAACCTCAGTGATAAATGTATAAGATATATTCAGCTCAGTAGAAATCAGATAAACTAAAAATATAATTTAAAAGTATTGTATTATGTAAATATAAAAAGGAAAAACAGCTGTTATCTCTTAAGCTGGCTATATTTAAAAATAAAAATACTTACAATTATTTGTAAATTGAAATATATGTGTTTGTATATATATGTCCCCAAAATCTGTATATATGTGTATGTATGTGTACCCTCTTATATAGTACCCAGAATAAAAATTTTAAAGGAAATTACGTAAAGCACAAAGAAGCTATTCACATATTAACACAGTAATTTCATCTTAGAATCTCCCAAGAGAAATTCGCAAAAATGTGTAGAGCAAAGGTTTGCTTTTCCTTTTGTGCTTTGTTTAGTTTTTTTAAATAAACATGAATGTTCATTCTGGTACTTCTTATATCTCATATTTTAAAAAATGAACGGTTGATATAATAAAGTGTGGTGCATAATATGATGGAAATCAGATTTACTAAAAATGCTTTTGATTCAGAATATTTAATAGTATTGGAAATGTTCATGACATAATTTGCAATTTATGTGTAGAATCCAATTAATGTAAAATTTGTGTGTGCTTGTATAAATACAGATAATTTTGTGAGTATACTTCACATTTTTATTTTTAACAACTCTCTTCATTTCACCTCTGGATCATCATATCACATGTCATATGTTTTTATTTTCTTTTTAAGCTTTTCTCTAATTTACAAGTCTTCTGCAGTAAGTACATATAACTCTTTGTATTCTGATTTTAAAGCATATTTTGTAAAAATATCAGAAATGTAGAGCTATGTTAAATTGCATTATATTCTTTTAAGTAATACATAACAGGTCATTTTCCTTTTCATGCTTTTGCTTTAATTCATGCTCATTCCTTCAAATTAGTATATTGTTAGTTGTTATTGTGGAACCTTCTCATGTGCTAGAATTTATAACTTTAATTCCTTCAATAATTTACAAACACATACTATACTGTCTCTTTAAGGCCTGGCCATAGACTATATTTAAAGGGCACATTATGCTTTACTGATAATAAAGCTTCAAATATAATCTATTGTGAACCCTAATTGTTTTATCAAGATTCTGTCAATAAAATAAAAGTCATTCTAGATATTTTAAGCAACAGGAAAGTTAAAGCAGAAAACTAGAGTCTTCCACAGCAGGGAACACCTGTGAAACAGTCATTCAGTCAGCAAGTGCAGGATTCTCAAGGAAGCCTCCTTGGATGATTTCACCTGCTTGGAGTATCCAAGCTATTAACACGAGCTTGTCCAGAAGATTCTAAAAACCCTAATCTATAATCTTTCTGCAACTGCTATCACGTTAGTTTCCCCTTTTCCATTTCCTAAATCACTTTTGAATGCCTGTCATTAGCAGAATCTAACCTAGAAACCAGCTCACAAGAAATTCTGAGAAAAGGAGTTCCCAGGCTTCTTCCCTCAGGGGTAGAGGGAGACAGCTGATGCTGAGTTAATAATCAACAATCAGGTACATGTAAAATTTGTAAAAGCTGACCTGAATTGGTTTCCCAACCATCTGAGTGGAAAGAGCAATATAAAAACAATTCATTTTATTTTGGCTTCTTAGAATTGAAATTTAATAGCAATTTCCTAATTTAAGGTAAACTTGGGAGCAAGAACTTATAATGCATACAAGAAATGACATTACGTGAGGGATATGCATGTGGGTAGACTGGGCAATAGATAGAAAGAAACATCAAGGATGGAAAATATTGGTCTCAGTATATGAAATGGACCTGTCTAATGTTCATTTCATCAGAGTGATCAGCCTGTCCACACAATATGGAATATTTTTCTCTAAATAGCCAAATCTTGTTATCTTGGTTTCTATTTTACTGAAGCCCCAATACTTACACTACTTTTAAGGAGACTTTAGAAATATACTAATTAGTTAATTAAAATGCATGTTGTTAAATGAAAGATAAGCAACCTGCAGTTTATGATGTTTTATCTTGGAGTTTATCCATGAAGGTAAATACATATTCTGTCAATATTTTTTTAAAATATTCATTTGAGATGTACTTTGAAAAATAATGAGCATTATTTTAGTAATAATTCCTAGGAATTTCAAGTTTATACTATTTATATTCTATGTACAATATCTGATTTTCAGTATTTTGATTATAAAAAGCACAATATAATCAATGCAGCAACAGTATTTTTTCAAATACTGAATTTACAAACATTGTATTCATTTAGTTGCCTTGCAAGGAATTTCAGGTCATATGTATTATTAGGCTTTTAAAAGTGATCAATGATTATGAAAAACACAGGACTACTTACGAAAATAAAATGATACAGAATTTACTTACTGCCCACATGGTTCAGTTGCTTTGACTTATTATAGATATTTTATTAAAAATAAGATATTTTTATCTATCAGGAAATTGATATATTCTTAATCTTCTAAATAAAATAATATAATTTCTAACTAATTTTAAAAAAATAATACAACTGTGGATGTAACATTATTCCAGTCTTAATCCACACTGGAGGTTAGTCTCAATATTTTATATGTAGTTTCTACAGATTAGTCCAAAATTTTCAATAAGTGGCTTATCACATAGGATCATTCCCCTAATTTTATATAACACACAATTTAGCATTTATTCTATTATTCTTTAATATTTTTCATTTAAGCAATCTATTAGATGTCTAATAAAATATATATGGCCAAAGGCTTTCATTATTTTTAAGATATAAGAAAATTTTCAAAAACAGAATTATAGTCAATATGTTGATCAAATAAATAATTCTCATAGGAGATGATAATCATCATTACCAACACAACCTACTAGAAAATATCATTAACTAGAACCAAAGCAGGAATTTCACTGTTAATTAATATTTAATTAATTGTACTATAGCTATTAATTATTAATTAATATACATTCCTTTTTGGCTACATTGCTTCTCATCATATACATTTGGCCATCACATATATATTTGCTATAGGAAATTGGAAAATACCTACTGTTGAATATATGTATGAAAAGAATATGTGTAACTCGACATAATATTTCTCTCTCAAAGAGGAGTATTTTCTCTTCAGACTGGATTTCTCTTAAACTGCTCAAGCAATTTATTTGGTCAGTTATGTTTTTTTTCCTGTTTTCTGGGTTTTTTTTTTATGGAAGGAGATATATAGTTATTCTGTTTTAAGATTCATATAGAATTCTGACAGAAATTGTATGTCTCTGAGAAATCTAATAAAAATCCACTAAAAAGAAAAAAAACATAAGTTTAGTTTTAATGTGATAATACTCTGTTAGATATTCCATTTTAGGGAATAACTTGTATATAATCTATGTAGGTAACTTTATCATGTTATAGAATGTTTTATTTCTTGGGTGTTGTGGCTACTTTAAGCTCAGCTAAAATAGTGATTGTCTCATTAACACGGCTGTTTTCATTGAGGAACCTGGCTCACAATGTGCTCTACTTGATTTAGCACACTGTATGATTGCTGTGCTCACCTGCTCTGTTATTACTTATCTGCAAAGCACCTAATATTTGTCCTTAGCAGAATTTTGCACTAAATATTTATTATATTAATTACTCATAATTAACTATATAATATCGCTCTGATTTAATTCATTAAACACTTGATAAAAGCAGATGCTGTTTCTGTATGGGTGATGACCTGATAGTCAATGCCAGATACTATTTTAGCTAACTCTTAACTGACTGATTTTTGGGTAGCATAATTAGAGAATCATACATTTTAGAATACACCACTCCCCCAAATTCTCTATAGCCTACCACATAACCATGCTCAACCCACTTGAGCCCGAGCATTAGGTGGGATTCCACTGTGAGAAGAGTCCAATTACTTAGATGTGGGCTTTATCTTTCTTATTAAGGGAATCACTAGATAGATTTACCTTCCTTTCTAACTCTCGTGTGTGCATTATACCAAAAGAAACCTTGAAGTTATTGGAATGAGGATAATTTCTTAATATCTCATTGTTATATTATTCCTTTCTTATTTATATTCTCTATTACATTTACTACACACACAAATAAAACACATCTGATTAGATAAACTTAATTGTCTAGAAGCCCATTTAACTAGTATTATATTACATTCTTCTTATAATAAAGAATAAAGACCCTTATTGTAGTTGAGCTAAGTATTAGCTGAAATAATCATCTCTGAAATCTGTGTCAATACAAAGCAGATTTTTTTAAGAGCATGCATGAGTTTAGTTAATGGTGGTCATATAAATCAGAAGATTCTGTTTCATCTAGTTATTCATGGATGAAGAAAATGGAGGCTCTTCAATTTTTGACAAGTGACTTCCAAGGTCACTTTGGAGATGTCCACACTCTGCCTACAGATGCAAGAAGAAATACACTGAATTCCTTCAGCCAGAATTCAATGTCATAAGCTTTCCTAGATGCAGAGGTGATAGGGAATTCTGAGTGGTGTGACCTGAGCAAATCATTTCACTTCTGTATGTCTCAGTCTACAACCTGAATTCATATATTCCTACCAAATAAGATTGTTTGGATTATCAAATTCAATGGGACAATTCACTCATTCTGGCTTCTGCTCTCTTCAAGGCTTTAACTCTGTTTCCTTCCTACCCTTGGGGAACATAACAGTTTCCCACAGTTGTTGTGCCCGATATTTAACGACCATATATTTTCCCTTTTATCCTGCTAACACCATTAGGAATATTTCCTTCGTCACAGTTTCTGAAGTTAAAGCCTTTAAATTATGCTGTCAGTATCCCTCCTGATGATTAACAGACAATTCTTTAGCTTTTAAATGCTCCACTTGAGATAAATATGTCTTGGGAAATATAAACTAATAAACCAATTTTGATTAGATATATTTTAGGAAAAATCAATGATTTATTTTGTAAGTACACTGATAATATATACATCATAATTCCACTGAATACTACCTGATTTATCTACCTAATATTCTCTTTTATTAAAGATGTATTTTTCCCTTAAGATGTTTGACTTTTTATATGTAACTACCAAAAAACGAAAGTGAGCACATTGTGTGTTTATGATTAGAAATCCAGTATTTTTATCATAAAATATGAATGGAAAATTCAAATGAAAATACATCTTATGAATTTGTGTCTATAACAAGTAATATCAATATGCATTTTGTGAGAAAATTGATGCTTTAAGCAGTTATTCAAATAAAATATAACATCAAGGAGCTGCAACATATACTTACAAAGATATTGAGAGTTATAAAAGATTTTCATTGTACATACAAAAGCAGGAAGTACAAATTTTCCAACTGATACTAATTTTGAAGATCTTTATGTATATTTTAGACTTTTTTAAAGGTTTGGCATTTTATAGTCACATATTATATAATAAAGTGTTAATGTTTGCTTTATCAATGTGATGTCAAAACCCTGTAATTATTGCCAACTCAATTCATGAATGACTAATTACAAAAATAAATAATTAACAGTAAACCAGAACTAACAAGTTGTGATACAACATAACTAATAATCTTCTAGTTTGTCAAATAAATGAATGGGTTATGAGATAGAGACAATGATAATAAATGTCAATCTGTAGTGTCATTTATCTATGAGTAAAGATATTCATCTTTTGACATTATAAAATGCATAGTGATTTTTGCATATAACTATAATTCATTTCCTGTTTGTCCTATTGCAGCATCACATTTGTAACACTGCAGTTAAGACCCTGTTAACATTTCCCTTATAAAATCCATATTTTCAACTATTTATAACTATGTGATTAAAATTCTTTTCAGAATGAAACTTGGATTACAAAATCTCTTTCTAGGAGATATTTTAAATAAAATTTTAAAAGCTGAGTTTTACAGTAAGCATATATCTCATTATGAGAAGTGTGTACTGACAAGTGATGATGGGCTATTGGTGGTTCTTAATTACTTCACGTGTTTCTGCTCCTTAATATTTCTGTTAGATGAGTAAAATAATACATGGTGTTAAGTAATTCATTTTTCATTAAAGACAAACAAGTATTTTATTCGTTCTATAAATACATATTTAAAGTAAGGCTGTGACTTCCCTGATGGAGCAGTGGTTAAGAATCCGCCTGCCAATGCAGGGGACACGGGTTCAAGCCCTGGTGCGGGAAGATCTCACATGCTGCGGAGCAACTAAGCCCATGCACCACAACTACTGAGCCTGCGCTCTACAGCCCATAAGTCACAACTACTGAAGCCCGTGCACCTAGAGCCTGTGCTCCACAACAAGAGAAGCCACCGTAATGAGAAGCCCACGCACCGCAACGAAGAGGATCCCCTGCTCACCACAACAAGAGAAAGCCCACATGTAGCAATGAAGAGCCAACACAGCCAAAAATTAAATAAATTTAATTAATTAATTAATTAATGTGTCATATTCATGAACCACATGACCCACTTAAAAAATTTTTTTTAATTTTATTTATTTTTATACAGCAGGTTTTTTTAATTTGAATTTTATTTTTTATACAGCAGGTTCTTATTAGTTATCTATTTTATACATATTAGGGTATATCAATCCCAATCTCCCAATTCATCCCACCACCACCAGCCCCCAACCCCTCTTTCCCCCCTTGGTGTCCATACATTTGTTCTCTACATCTGTGTCTCTATTTCTGCCTTGCAAACTGTTCACATGACCTACTTATAATGGGATACTTCATGCTTTCTTCTAATCCCATTAGTTTAGCATGAATTTTCTAAATGTCTGCTCTCAAATCTGTTTGTTAGTTTTACTTGAGTTATTTACTTGATAGTTATTTCATTAAATATTATAAACTGTCTCATGAAATATTACATAAATTAGGATTTGGAAAAGAAATAGGGTGTTTCTATAAAATCACTGTTGAGGGACTTCCTTGGTGGTGCAGTGGTTAAGACTCCATGCTCCCAATGTCGGGGGCCCAGGTTCAATCCCTGCTCAGGGAACTAGATCCACATGCATGCCACAACTAAGGAGACCACATGCCACAACTAAAGAGCTAGCTTCCCACAACTAAGGACCCTGCTTGCTGAAACTAAGAGACCCAGTGCAACAAAATAAATAAATAAATAAATAAATAAATAAAAATAAATAAATAAATAAAAAAGAGAGACCCCTAGTTCTCTTAAAAGCACAGTTGAAATATTTAGAAAATACTTGAAAAAGCCTTTCAAACTAGCAATGTATGCCAGGTATTTAATGGATGGACAAATTAACTAAATATATAAGAATTCTATACACAGATTATTTCATAAGTGTCTAATTTCTTGATCATTTCTAAAGAAAAAAGATTAAAATAGCAGAGGATACATTGTACATGTGTTTTCTGCAAAAACTTTGCCAGAACTTTATTACTATGTATTCATGTTAAAAGGAATTATTTGCCTATAAAAAGCTTGGTGGAAAATATGCATTTATACATTTTTAAGTTAAAATATTATATTTAGGGCTTCCCTGGTGGTGCAGTGGTTGAGAGTCCGCCTGCCGATGCAGGGGATGTGGGTTCGTGCCCCAGTCCGGGAAGATCCCACATGCCGCGGAGCGGCTGGGCCCGTGAGCCATGGCCGCTGAGCCTGCGCGTCCGGAGCCTGTGCTCCGCAATGGGAGAGGCCACAACAGTGAGAGGCCCGCGTACCGCAAAAAAAAAAAAAAAAAAAAAAAAAAAATATTATATTTAAGTTAAATATACGTCTTTAAATCTGTTTATTAGATTACCAACTTCAATGTCATCAGAATCCAAGATATTTATAAAATTGCAAAGAAATCCAGTTTGGTAGAGTTGTTTCCATTATTTATTGTGTTCATCATATAAGAAACTTTTGTGATTCTGTTTTACTGATATTATTATAAACTTGTTTATTGTAATTGTGCATGTAATACTTATCTTCCTACCTACATTTATCCTATAAAAATGCAAGGGTTTTCATGTATTTTTTTGTTTGAACAAGATTTTGTATCACTCTTCTTAAGCTACATTATTGGAGAATGGATTTTTCAGCAATATGAATTAGGCGTTCATTTATGCAAATCCTCCATGTACTATCTTCATAAGTCAACCAAATAGAGTACTCAATACTAGGGCCTCATAAAAGATAGGCTAGTGTGTAGGGGATATTATAGCCTAATAAGTAAATAAATATGCAAATGGAAACAAACAATCAAACAAGAATATAAGAAAAAGGCATGACAATGTTAATACACTCCCTATTCTCCTAGTCGAGGTCCCAGTGGAAGAAACTCTAAAGGCCTGTATATCATGCAGGTCTGGATGGAAGCAGCTACGTATTTCTTTAGGACAAGAAACTTGACTACTTAAGAGCATTGATTTTTCAGGTAGTTTGCTTACTTTTCTTGTTGCAAATCAATGGTCTTAAAATGTTATGTGAACAAGCTAGATATATACTACAGAGTTTCTACTGTTTGAAGTCATGCCACAAATTCTTGTTCTTGTTCATTAACACTGGCCTCCCTCATACATCTGTCTAGACTAGTCTTCTACAACTTTCAGAAGAGAGCTCTACAAGTGCAGAGGTCTCTTTAGTATTTGCTCAAATATATTAACTTGATTAAGCTATGGAGTTTACTTATATTTAGAAAATAAAACACTCTCAGTGTAATTGCACATATTAGTGAAAAGTTTTCTTTGATTCATTCTGTATTTTAAATATAGACATGGTTATTTATTATTTAGTGTTGTTTCACTTGAAGAACCATTCCTCTTCTTAGGCACATGATCATATTTTCTCTGATCCTCTAATGACTTGTATATTATTGACTCTACCTCTTCTGTCTTCAACCTCACCTTGGCATCTTATCCTTCATGTTTAGAATTTAAATGCAGCAAGTTTTTATTAAATTAAAAAAAATCAAGCATGCCTACATGTTCCTCATATTCTGTATCCATTTCTTTTTCTGACACTCACTTCTCAATTTACCTTGCCTGTATTTCCATCAATACACTAAAGAGCTATCATTAAGGTCAGAAATTACGTCTATTGCTTGAAATTTAAAGATATATTTTATTTCTCATATAACTTGACTTTATATTTTTATTCTACACATTTGATAATTCTTCCAGTTGAATCATTCTCATCTGTAATTTCCTGAGGTTTTCCCAAAACTATAGCCACTTTTTCTCAAACATACAGCTCTACTTTTAATCTTGGAAGTTCTAAAAATGTAGGCTTAGTTTCACTTCTGTGGATATTCTTGTCTTTAAGAAAGTCACAACTTTGTCACTGGCTACCCTTCCCAATAACTGCTATCAATACTTAGGACCCCCAAGCGCTTAGGAACTCCTTTGTCACAGGTCTCACCTCTGACTCAAATGTGACAGTACCTTGAACATCTCAAAACCATCCACAGACATCATGTCCAGTGCTGAAACTTTTATCTCCTCTGCAAGATTAATTCTTCTTCCCCAACTCAGTGAGCATCACCAAACATATCTAATTGCATAAATAAGAACCTAGGAGTCAATTCTACATTTCTCCCCACTCCACCACTCTGACCTTCCCCCAATCAATCTGTCACTAAGTCTGGCATACCATACCTCCCAGATAGCACTCAAGTAATTCTTCTTTCTGTTTTCACTGGCAAGACACTGGCCCAAGATGCTTTAAGGGAAACAAAATTTCACACTATCTAAATTTACGTTTGGTAAGTTACACAAAGTCTTAGCTTCATTTTCCTCACCTATAAAAATGGAATCAATGATGAGGGTGATTTGAGGACTAGATAGATGCATGTTTAATAAATGCATAATAATGTCAGTAAAGTTTTGCTAAACTTAGCTTTTATATAGTCTTTTCTGTGAATAGCAGGAGAGAATAGCTATAAATATATGCTGAATATTCCAGATCAGTTCTCCACACAGGAGCAAGAGCAGTGCTTTTGAAATGCCAATTTCACCATGCCATCCCTTGACCAAAACTTTATCAATTCTCTTCAGTTTTTCTTAGAAGGAAGCACAAAACAATTAACACTGCCTCTGAGGCCCCTTAGTGATGTAATATCAGGATTCTCTCCAAGTTAATTTCCAGACTCTGTTTAGTTACTCTTGCTTCTTCTTGACTTAGGACCTTCCCTGACTTCACAGCCTAGGGTGGGCTCCCTATATATACATGGTTTGTCAATTATGCATATTTCCCCTTCAGAACATTGTCAGGGTTTAGAATTACATGTATATCTTCTTATTTTACTTATGTTTATTTGCATCCCTATTCTACTAAGTTTCATGAGGGAACAACTATGCTTTATAACTCATTCTTATAAAGCATAAAATGTCCAAGGTCTAACATGTTATCAGGCTTAAAATGTTATCTGGCTTAAAAATGTTCAATTAACATTTCTGAATAGATTTATGCATTAAGAGATGGGTGAATGAACTTTAAACACACTGTAATTTTACTTCTTTTTCAGGGGGAGATCATCATGTGCATAATTCCACAGACTATTCCTCTACACAGGATGTTGTTTTGATATTCTTTTCCTTGCCCTCTAGTTTAGATAACTAGCAAGAAAAACAGAACAGAAAACTCAAACATACATTTAAAGGAAGATAATGCATTTGTGAAGGCAAAATGCTAAAAATACCCAAAGATACAAGACTTATTTTTCATATAGTTTTCATTCGCAAATATTGATAGTAGAGTGATTATTTTTCGAGCAATATCTACTGAGTGCATATTATGTCCCAGACACTCATGCTGTGACTTAGGGCTAAAATAATGATACAAAATATTATGATGGTTAAGAACAAAGTCTCTGGTACCAGCTTTTCTGTGTGAGAATCCGGGCAAATTCTGTAACCTCTATTTGTTTCCCTCTCTTTAATGATGAATAGAAGATAATAATATCACCTAACCTCCAGGGTCATTGTGAGGATTAAATGAATGTAAAGAATTTAGGACTATAATTTGTGTAAAGAACTGTGCTTGGCATAAAGGAAGTTTTATATATTATAAAACATATCACTACCATTATTTTATAGCTTTAGTACTTAGCTTACAATTAAATGGGAGAAAAAGCAAGTTAATAGACATCAGTAATATACAATGATAAATGATATCACAGGGAAATACAATGTTTTATGGAGTCATAAAGTGGGATGCGCTACCTGAATTTGTGGGTGCAGAGAAAGCTTGATACAAAAGTGCGGCATCAAACAGGACCTGAAGGGTGAGACCAAGTTAGTCTGCAATGAATGTGAACAGCCCTCTGAATGGCAGCATACACAGAATTAGCATACACAGTTTTCTTGACTTGTTAGTGTGGTGAAAGCCTAAAGCTCATCTTGTCAAACCATGTGGAGACAAAAAGTTTACGCAAAAAAGGAAAGATATCTCACAGTCTGCTGAAACCTGTGATTTACAATGGGAGCAATTCTTCACCTTTCCCTTAAACATCTGTTTACTTACAAGTATATTTTGTCTCCAAGAGAATGACTCTAGCTTAGGCAGTCACTTAAACAACTCAAAGTATTTAAAAATATAAATTGTCTTTATTTTTTTTTTTGCAGTACGTGGGCCTCTCACTGTTGTGGCCTCTCCCATTGCACAGCACAGGCTCCGGATGCGCAGGCCCAGTGGCCATGGTTCACGGGCCCAGCCGCTCCGCGGCATGTGGGATCTTCCGGGACTGGGGCATGAACCCGTGTCCCCTGCATCGGCAGGCGGACTCTCAACCACTGCACCACCAGGGAAGCCCAAATTCTGTCTTTTGATAGGAATCATGATATCCTTTTTCTCCTTTTCTCTTTCCCACTTCCCTTTTCTCTGCTTCCTTTCTTTCCTTTTTTCTTTCTAAGTTTTGACATTTTTTTCTTCTTTATCATGCCTATGCTACTTTACTTCATTAAGTAAGTTTTGTTTCTTTTATTTTTTGTTTTCTCCTAGCACTGTAGGAATTCTAGATTGTTGAACCCAATCTGGGTCTTCTGGTTGAAGTAATTTTTTATTCCTCATTAAAGCATACAGACACACACACACATAAGATGTTAGCTATGAAATATAAATGAACCAGAATATAAAAGTGATTTGAAGTATAAGGAAAGGAGATGAAGGAATAGAGGTCAATCCAGCTCTGCTTTAATACCAGTTCTTCAGTGTTAATGCTAGGGTTCTACAATTTAAGAGAATCCACTCATGAATGGTGACATGGGTTTATTCAGAAAGTATTATTACATAAATATGTTAAACAGAAATTCATATGTGCAGATTATCTTGAAAATATATATCTGAACTGCCTTAGTATTACTTGTGCAGTTCCATCAGAACAAGGAATTGGGGGGAATACTTTGTTGCTTTTTTTTAAATGGGTAAATAAATTGTTTTAACTTTAATAGATTAGATTATAGCAATAAAAATGACTGAACTACTTCATGCGATATTACTAATCTCACAAATACAACGCTGTGATTGAAGCCATACATAAGAGTATAGTTTGTATAACTGCATCTATGTAAACTTTAAAAAGAGGTGAAAGCAAATCTATGATGTTCAAAGTTAGGAAAATACAAGGGCAATAGTAGGATTTTCCTCCAAATCTATATGGTATCAAACAAAATAAACATTGTTGAGCAGTAATACAATGTAATATTTTTTTCTTAAGTACACCCTCTGTCTTATTCCCTCAGGATCTTCGCTTTCAGGTCCACTTTACTTAAAAATAATGTAAGAACAAGGAATCTAACCAAAGTTAATATCCATAGCAATATATAGGAAAAGGGCATGTAAAGAAACTGGAACATTTTTGTTGCTTTTATCTAACAGATTGTTTTTGCTTTAATTTGATAATATATATTTTTTAATTGTAGATTCTGTTTGTTTTGGATCCTTGAGTACATTAAAGAAAATGTGTCTGTAACAATTTTATGAAGGCCATAGCTGTCCAAATCAAAATTCAACTTGATGTTTTAAGCCACATTCATATCTGAAACTATAAATCTCACAAATTGCTTACATAGAAATAGGTAAATGAAAGTGAAAAATGTCAATGAGCTGGTCTGCTGAAGTGATTAATCTATTTGCCATATATACATATGTCTACTGTTCAACCAAATATTGCATGTTCATTATTATTTGATTAAATGTTTCTACAGGCCCTTAAATATTAATACAATTCTTGTATCCTGATTTGAAATAATCATCAAGATCTGTCAACTATTTTCCTTTGTAGTACTGGGTTTGGAGTGACTCCAGAAGTCCTTTGTCATGTGTGTTGCTTAGAGATGTTTTATCCCTAGTGAGTGGAATGTGAGCTGACAAACTTGCCACTACACTTTGCCAGTATTGAAACTGTTGCCAAGGGATTATGAGATTTTTCCAGGGCCAGAGTGCTAATCATTGACTAGTTGGCTGAAAATTATGCTGTAGATGCCTCATTCTTAACCCAATTGGCTGTGTAACATCCCTTGAGAACATTGGTGCTAAAAGATTCAGGCTGTTTCAATTTACTCTTTTAATTAAAACATAGAACTAGAGAAGAAACAAATAAAAGAGATGAGAGCAGGGCTTAAAATATCCTCTAGCTCGCCCTCAGTATTCTTTGTCACAATTCTGCTGTAAGGCTCCACCAACATATCTCTGAACAACTGCCACTTTTTCTTTTTCATTATGCAACATGCCGCATTTATGGGCTCAAAATGATACTTTACATTCCATTTCCTCAACATAGCATCATTAGAAGGAACACATAATTCCAAGCACTGACACCTAGAAAATGCAATGCATTGTATTACTTCATTATACTTCCTTGTTTAGAGTTAAAAATGTAGATTAAAGAATCCCATCATCAAATTTTACTGAGCACAAACTGTTCAGAAACTATCAAATTTAGACAGTAGTTTAATAGTAAAATAATAGAACTTCCTTTAAGAGAATGGTGTTAACATAACTTGTGAAGAGAGAACTAAAAGTTTAGTGCAGTCTAATGATTCATACATGTAAAAACAGATTTTTCTCCCCCAAAGAAAAATTTACTCCAGATTAAAGGTACGAATTATAAAAATAAAATTGGGGAGAATTATTTATTTTCCATTATGCATTTATTCATAAAACACAAGCAGGCACTGTGCTAAGCTTTAAAGAAGAATGAGATGGACATGACTCTTTCGACAAGCAGCTTATATTCTACAAAGTGAGGCAGAAAACACATACTTAGTTACACAAAAAACAAATACTGATAAGTGGTGGGTCTCAGGAAGGAAAATCCAGGACAGTAAGAATTTGCTAGTCAATTAGCTGAGTATGTGACTTGTGAAATTTGGATACAGTGCATTTTTTTCCAGTTAGTTTTTAACTATAATGAAAATAAACATGTTACTGAGTCCAAGCTTGCTCTGCTCACCACACAACAGGCCAGTAAATCCGAGATGGGGTGTTGAGGAAGGAATATTACTTTATTTGGAAAGTCGTCAAACCGAGAAGATGGCAGACTAACATCTCAAAATAATCATCTTATCAGGGTTTGGATGCCAGCTTCTTTTATAGCACAGAGAGGGGGAGGAGATGAGGAAGCAAAAAGGCCATAAATTTGGAAATATCAGATGGAATGGTCAGCCTTGGGGAGGGGATGTGTTAATTTCTTCTTCTTGCAACCATCCACAGATGGACAAGGTCCGGATGTTTCCCTGAACAAAGGCACTTTGGTTTAACATTCAGGCAGAGGGGCAGGGTTCCCCGAGGCAGGCCATTATGTATAGACAGTATCCTTTTAGTGAACAAAAGCAGCGGAAAGCAAAGTTTAAAGTAAAAGAAACAGATCCAACGTGTAGTCAGATTTGGCTCTTCCCTGTTACAAACACATATTTAAAAGGAAAAATAATTGAATTACACATAGTGTTGATAACATAGACTCTGGAGCAAGGCATACTGTATGTGAATCTCAGCTTTGTCGCTTAACTGAGATACATAATCTTGGACAAAGTTATTTAACCTAACTACTATCAGTTAATCCATCTGTTAAAGAAAGGAAAACAATATTATCTTTCTTACATGTTTTTTGTAAAGATTAATTGACTTGATAACCATATGAATGTATTAAAACAGTTCAGGTTCATGTTACATATGCAATACAAAATATGGTGATGATTATTAGGCTTACAACCATAATGATGCTAAAATACTGAGAGAGTCGAATTTAAACTTATGGTATAAGATCAATAAATGGAATTGTGGACTCCGAATTTTGCATTGTCCTGCATACGTACTTAGTTAATGTTCAATCAGGAGAGAGAAACAACACAATAATTTGAACAGGGAAGTTTAATATCATGAATTATTAATTATTAGAGTATTAGAGTACGGAGGGATTGACTATTAAGAAAGAGAACTCTAATTATAGAAAAAGCAGTCACTAACCCTAGGGCTGAGACAGAATGCCCATGGACGACTCCTGCTTCCCCTAGACCAACATCCGGGTCTTGGAGAAAGCACCCCTGTGACTCACTGAATGGCAGAGAAGTACCTGTGTTGTTCCACTTGTGGTGGAACCTGCCAGAAATCTACCTTCTGGGGTGCCAGAGAAAGCTGTTCCCTGTTGGGTGCTGTGCCTATCATGCAGTGCAGAAGCAGGGCACTGGGGAAGCCGGATGTGAGGCAGGGGTCCCAGGGACTCTGCTATAATACTGCCTGATGGTCGGGAAAAGTGGTGGGGGAGGGTGCTCGCAGCTGAGTACTCACAGCTGTGCACTGCAGGAGCTGGGAACTGGAGAATTTACAAGCACTGAAGGAGCTGAGAGACTGCTACCAGAGAGCCTGGTGAAGGCCTATGCTCTGGGAGAAGCTTCTGGATGATTAGTGCTGTTCTCCCGTGTCCCACAGGAAAGGGCAGTGAAGAGGGGAAAGTGCTTGAAGGAGTCACTTGCTATGAGTGAGCAGACCTGTGCTAGGAAGAAAAAACCCTTCTCCCTGGAATGTCTCTTCAGTCCCTTCTACTGACAAAGCTTCCTGCCACCTGGAATGGAAAAAAAAAATATTTAAAATGTCAAGTACCAGGCTTCCCTGTGGTGCAGTGGTTGAGAGTCCGCCTTCCGATGCAGGGGACGCGGGTTTGTGCCCCGGTCCGGGGAGATCCCACATGCCGCGGAGCGGCTGGGCCCCTGAGCCATGGCCGCTGGGCCTGCGTGTCCGGAGCCTGTGCTCCGCAGCGGGAGGGGCCGCAGCGGTGAGGGGTCCGTGTACCGCAAAAAAAAAAAAAAAAAAAAAAAAAAAAAGTCAAGTACCATTTTCACAGAGCAATCTGACAGGGTGAATTTGGAGCTGAAAGGCGATAAATCAATAACTGGCACAATACACCAAAAAATTCAATATGAAAACATAATTTTATTCCTTGTGCTAACTTATTGGATATGATTCATTCTAGTGTGGGGTCTAGAAATACTTATGAATTGGAAAACTCACAAATACCATTTGCATTTATAATATTTAAGACAAATATTGGCAACCAATCCTTAAAAAAATAGGGTACCCTTGAGTTAAGCATCTGCAGTATTGACCAGAGTGACACCAGATTTTAAAACTTTTATGGAGGTGTTTTACTATTTTAACATAAAACCAATCCCATCTTGTATTAGTTTTTATCTTACTTCACCTATCAGCATAGGTGAAGCATGCTGGTGAAGCATACAAAAAGCAAAGAGACTATAAAGTAAATATATGCAATATTATAAAATTATATAACATGTAAAACAAATATTTTAATAAGTGAGATAGTCTATTTCTTTTTTTGATATTGCAAACATATTTGATCTAGTTCTGTAATTGCATGTGTGTGTGTTGTAATACATATTGCATATAATTATACAATATATATTATTAATTCCGCATTAACCCCCTGACTTCATCACCTTCCATTCTCCCCCTTGCTCACATGGAGTTGTTCTTAAGTACCTCAAGTATCTCCATTGTGTCTGTTATATAAAGAGGTAAAAAATAAAAGGAAGGGAGTACAAACTACAATCCTAAAGAGAGGTTGAGAAAACACACTTTGAAGGGAATAGTCCTTTTTTTTTTTTTTTCCATTAGTCAGGGTAGTATCAGACAAACAGAACTGTTCTTGTTCTAAGTAACTCAGATTTCCCCATAAATAGTTTCTATATTACTGCCAGAGTCAAATATCTTCAAAATCAATGTGATTTTGTCACATCTTACTTAAAATTGCCCAAATAATAAAGTCAAACACAATAATAGCATGCAATGTCAGTTCTCCAATAACTGGACCCATCCTAAACTAATACCCAGAGAACCATGCCAATTTCTCACCTATCACATAACCTGTATTCCAAACACACCCAACTTATGATTTCAATAAAACACACCCTGTTCTTTAACTACTCTCTATCTTTTTCCCCCTTCTGCTTCCTCTGTCTTGAATTTATTTCCTGTTTTATCTATTAGCTATATCTTATTATTTTCAAGTACAAGCTTATTCATCACTTTTGTGTGTTCCTTTGCACATGGCTAACAATCTACTTTAAGTCATTAAACGAAAAGAAACTAATGAGTTGAAATACCGATGTTCACTTCTAAATCTCAAGTTCATGGAGAGGATGGGTTGGTGTCTTATTTAATCTCCCTTTTAGGTACATTGTAGAGTATTTGGCACATAGTTGATGTGTAACAAATATTGGTTAAATGAAAAATAATGAATAAATGAAAGATGGAAGATTGTTATAGAAGTTCATATGGGCTAGGTTTGCATTAAGATAATCAAGGAGAATTTTTGCTGAGTTGTGTGAACCAAATCATGAAGGTGAAGGATAATTCAAGTAAAAGAAACAGGTTATGCCAAATTGTCAAACAAAGAAAAAAGTGAAGTGATATCAGAAAACATTAAGCTCACTTGTATTTTTTTTGCAATATTAGTGCTAAGGACAAGTTAGAGATTAAAAAAAAAAAATACAGAGCCTGCAACTAAAGCCAGAAAGAGCACAAAGATACTCAGAAGAACAAAAACTTAAATATAAGCCCCAATTAGATATAAATTTATTTTCCAAGAAATCAGATAAAAAAGGAAAAAACCTTTAAAATTCTTTTGAGGAGACAGTAAAAAAATAAATGTTAGAATCATCTGCTCTTATTTCACTAAATTGCTAGAATAAAGCAATGATATACAGCATAGTAAAGTTTTAGAATGAGTATTCTAACGGTAAGTCTAAGTTAAATGGTTTAAAAAAATAAAGCAATGACATTATCTCATTGTAATTTCTATTCAATCTCCAAAACACCATAGTACAAAATATGGTTTATTTTTGTGTTTTTGTGAAATATGAAATACTTGTTTTTTCAGGCTAAATTAAAATATCCATGGAATCTTTTCTTAAAAATATATAAATTATATTTCTCTTTACCTATATAGCATAGAAAGTTGTGAATCTTCTTAATAAAAATACAGTACTTTCTATATATCTTTACCATATGTAAAAAGATAAAAATAACTTTTGGTGACTGTTTCTCTCATCTAATAACCATCATCTTCCTAGGAACAAGGATTGTCTTATATATCTTGGCATTTTCAATGTTTGCTTCAGTGACTTGCACACTGAATTCACTCATACAAAAAAGAAGAAATAACAATAAGTAGCATTTATTATTTATTTTGTTCTACACGATATACATTACATGAATTACCACTTATAATTTTAGCAACAGCTGGTGTTATGAGTACTACTACCTTCTCTCTTTTACAGAAAAATCTGAAGTTGAACAATGAATAGCTAAAGAAAGAAAACTCTTCTAATGTCATATCACTGTTAAGTAGCTAACCCAGAATCTGAATCCAGACAGGCTAGCTCCCAAGTCTGGTTCTGTAAATACCACAGGATATTCTTTTTCTAGAAGTGGAAAAAAGGCAGGTAATTAAAAGCACAATTACTTGTGTTTTATAATTTTGGGCCTGTATTTATTTATTTTATATAGGTTTTATATATCTTGGTCCTGATGATAAAATCAGTACATGTCACTCAAATCTGATTTCAAATTGTTTCAGCATTTATTTAGCAATAATTAAATTCAAGTTTATGTTTCATGTAATCTATCTATATGCAGTACCTGTTGGGGAACAATTCTTCCTGGGTCTCTTATGTTTTTTATATTTGTAAGCAAAGAACTGACTGTCTTTTCTTCCAGATTTCTTTTTTAAAGGACATTTTTATAGCAAACAGGATTGAAAATAGAGATATTGTCACCCTCTAAATCAAAGGGCAGGCATACTAGTTCCCCATTAGAAGAGATTTGAAATCTCTAAACTCAACATTCCTTTCCTACAATACAATCCACCCCACCTGTGCAGTTATCCTCTGACTCTTTGGGTCTCCCTGTAGGAATTGGAACTCAGAAATCTAACACAAATAAAACTGATTCTCTGGCTACTGCTATTGCTTTAGCAATAAACTGCCCATCTTAGATTAAGGAATCTCATGTCATCTCCCAGCAAACATAAAACCAAGGCAAGTTAATTAATTAGCTTGTAAATATTATAAAATCATAGATGATTTAAAGTTCCTAACTTATATATTATGTGTTTTTCTTACTACATATTATTAAAATACTTGTTTATAGGAAAGAAAATTTGCTTATTTATCTAATATTTTAAAATATTTTAAAGACCCAAGATTTGAATGACTGGAAGAGTCCATGAAAATTCATCAGACAAAGATGTATGTGGATTTTTCAAATAGTTCAAATGCTTAAATATTTAATCTATTGCTGTTAATCTTTAATATATATTTGGCTGGTATGGAATATTTTTAAAACACTAGACCAGCTTTTCACAACAGGGGCCAATTTGTCTCCAAGGGAATATTTGGCAATATCTGGAGACATCTTTGGTATACATTGCTTGAATTATATATATACGTTCATTGCTTCTCGAAGTTGGGAGTGGTGGGGGATCCAATAATAGCATCCACTAATGCTACTGGCATTTAGTGGATAGAGACCAGGGATGCAGTTAGACATCCTAGAGTACACAGGACAGCCTCCCCTAATAAAGAGGACCAATTTACTTGGTCCCAAATGTCAATTATGTTAATGTTTAGAACATACCTATATCTATATTTATATCTATCTATCTATATATACATCTGAAATTGAGATATATAGTTCCATTCTTTCAATGATAAGAATTAACCTGCATACAAAATTACAAAAATATAAATCTCTATATCTATCATGTGTCTATATAACAGTTATTCGTGAAAATCAAACCATAACATAAACAAGAGCAAATAATCAGCAGAAAACCAAAGTCTCAATTTTTTAAAAGTTTTTAGAATGTACTTATATATAAATATATCAGAGAAGTACAAACAAACCTTATTTTTTAAATCATTGATAATAATGTATAGCCAGTAATGTATATACAGAAAAAAAAAATTATCATGTATGTGGATTGAGGTGAATGGGTACGATCATTAAAAAAAATATATCCTGGACTTCCCTGGTGGCACAGTTGGGAGTCTGCCTACCGATGCAGGGGACACGGGTTCGTGCCCCGGTCTGGGAAGATCCCACATGCCGCAGAGCGGCTGGGCCTGTGACCCATGGCCACTGGGCCTGCACGTCCGGAGCCTGTGCTCCACAGCGGGAGAGGCCACGACAGTGAGAGGCCTGCGTACAGCAAAAATAAATAAATAAATAAATAAATTTTAAAAATCCTGTATTTGGTTCCGTAAGCCTATCCTGTTGCTATAGCAACAGCTGTCCTATATATCCATTTGGTATTATAGCAATCTGTCAAGGAAATTCTGACATGCAATAATCTGTATACATTAATTTTCAAAATTGTAAGAATGTGTTTGAATATTATCTGCTTGTTAGAACAACCCTTAAACATCTATGACTTTACAAATTATACTTATAAAATTATAGGTGTGATCACCTTGTATGTGTGCATATATATATATGGGTGTGTATATATGCATATACAAACATATACATATATATAATCATATATACACTCATATCTAGTCATATATACACTCATGTATAACCAGCCAACATAAACTGAACTTCTACGTCATAGTATCAAATGAAATTTGTCAGAATTTATCTAATTGGTATAGTATTATCTGATTCACAAATATGGACTAAAAGTGTCGTCCTTCACATCATCCAGTGTTAGTAGGATCCATCTATATAGAAATTACAAATTTTATTTTTCAGGAGAAAGTTAATGTTATTTCAAAGACACTAAAAGCAATAAAAAAAGACAACAGGTAATTTTACTACTTGGTTGGATAGTAACTGAATTTGATAGAACAGTGGGATAATACAAATATTTGTAAATAAATTGAGTATAGCTTTGTAAATTGAACTGACACTTATGAGATTCCAAAGAAGAAAAATGAATTAATTACTATATTCACAATTTAGGAATACCATTCATACTTAACTCATTTAGACAAAAATTTCATCCTGAATGAGAATTTTAGCCTTCCTTTTACTCAGTCTATTAATTGTTGAATATATTTTAAATAGCAACATCTTCTTGTCTACTGAAATACTTATTTAAAATAATTTATTTTCAAAATTATGAGTAGTTTAAATAGATACATATATATTTACATTCTTTTCAGTTGTTATTTTAAAATTCAGCTCAAAGAATTTTCTACCATGAGAATGTATTTGTGTGCCTGTGTGGTTGTGCAGGTTCAGTTGTATAAAATGTAGTCAAAGAATCAACTGAAAGAAATAATGAGAAAGAGACAAGATGGTGGCAGAGATAGTAGTGGGGCTGACAGTGGCCCTGAACACAAGTCCCACTAAAACTGAGTTCCTCTGCTGAGTTTATGATTAACTTTTCTTTCCAAAATGTTATTCCTTTTCTTGTCCAACACTTATTCTCCTCAAGATTGAGAAATAGCAAATAAAACTGGGGATTGAAACCGAGCAGGACACTGTTGGCCCCTCCAAAGTACAAAAGCCTTTCTGTGTCCCCCCATTTCTTTTCTTTTCTTTTTTTTTTTTTGGCTGTGCAGTACAACATGTGGGATCTTAGTTCCTCAAACAGGGATCGAACCCGTGCCCCCAGCATTGGGAACACGGAGTCTTAACCACTGGACGGTCAGGGAAGTCCCCCCCGCAACTTCCTGTTTATAGGGAAAATGTTTCAGCCTCCTAGACCTTTTCTGAGTTCCAAAGGGCAGATTCAAACAGTTACTAATTAGGGGAGTAAGGCAATGCAGAAAGAAACAATAGTGTAGGGTGGGGCCTCATCCTGGATCCTCCTCAGGAGATGTGCATAACAATTTGGTACATGTCTCTAAGTTCTTCTACAGGAACAAAGGCCCCCACCCAGGTGGAGGATGGTAACTTTAGGCTGAGCACAGCCTGTGGACCCCAGACTGGTTGGAACTAGAAGGCAGATGCCTGAGATTCCTGGAACACCACCGTGTTACCTCACCACCAACCAATCAGGAAGGCCACACACTCTGCAGACCTCCCCCCAAATTTTGTCTATAAAATCTCTTCCCCAAAAACTATTAGGGAGATTAGGTCTTTAGAGCATGAGCCACCCTATTCTCCTTGCTTGGCCCTGCAATAAACCTTTCTCCCCTTCAAACTCCAATGTTTTGGTTTATTGGGTCCCACTGTGTGTCAGGCACACGAACTGGGATTCGACAACAGACCCAGCTATGGGACAGGCAGTAGCCATAGTGGCTTGTTGGACAAGTGGAAGATTGATGATAAGCCTGTAAAAACTGACAAATGGGATGTGTCAGCTATGAAAAATTCTTTGAATGATTCTACCAAAATGTACAAGTACGTGGAGAATTTTGGTCTAACTGATGGTTGCCTCACCATCTGTACCATTTCTTGTTTCTTTGACACAGTGGCTTTGATTTGGACCCAGAATCCAAGCCTGTTCTGGCTTGGTGCATCATATCCTATTTTGTGATGATGCAGATCCTGACCATTTATACCTCATATAAGGAGAAGAGCATCTTTCTTGTGGCCCCAGGAAAGATTCTACAGGGATGTATCCTGATGATATTTGGTACATCCTCAAAAGGTTTGGTGATAAATACACTCTAAAGCTGACCTTCATCAGTGAAAGAAAAAAGCAGCGGGAAGCCGAGTTCACCAAGTTCATTGTTAAGATTTTGACCACAGCAGAACACTGTTATGGATGCATACAAGCCTGAAATATCCAGGCTCAATGTCAGTCTCACCAAAGAGAAAAAAAAATAGCCAATTCTATAACCAACCATCTTTCTGCTGAATCATGATGAATTAAGGGGTATGGGAGAAAGAAACAGAACTTAAAATGGATAAAGTAAGAAATGTTAAAAAAAAAAGTCTCGGGCCTCCCTGGTGGCGCAGTGGTTGAGAGTCCGCCTGCCGATGCAGGGGATACGGGTTCGTGCCCCGGTCTGGGAGGATCCCATATGCCGCGGAGCGGCTGGGCCCGTGAGCCATGGCCGCTGAGCCTGCGCATCCGGAGCCTGTGCTCCGCAACGGAAGAGGCCACAACAGTGAGAGGCCCGCATACCGCAAAAAGAAAAAAAAAAAAAAAAAAAAAAAAAGTCTCTAATTTGTCCTGAAAATTTAGTCTATTCTGGATAAATAGGACTTTCTAGGTCAGATATGAGAAGTTGTAGCTCTAATATCTAGCTATAGTTTCATTAGTTTGCTGATTGTGTTGTTTTGATTTGCTTCTCTGGAAAAGCATTTTTGCTAAAAGTGGTACAGACTCCTTCCTTCATATAAAGCAGTACTTTATATGGTATAGCTTTGTGTCATGCAGTATTTGAGGACTCAGTTTTGAAAACTGTTAACCTATTGCTGACTTTATTGTGTTAATTCCTGCTTCAATGGCTGTTTCCCTTAATTCGGGTTACAACTTCCTTGTATGTCAGCTTTCCTTCATACACTATTTTTGTGGATGTGTATATATCTGACTTGGGGATAATTGGAAAAAAACACAGCATTTTAATTTAAAAGAAATTTTCTGCCTGTTACATTTTGAGCTTTTAACCAATTAAAGAAGCTAATGGTATTTTTTATTTTATCTTGCCTAGGTTGTCCACTAATATATCTCTGTTGATTTGTGTGTGCCCTTTAACTGCCATTTTCTAAAATTTTTTCAATAAAAGGAAAGATGTGAAAAAATATAATGAGAGAAAAGTCAAGAATTATGAATTAAAATAGTATTTAAATAGAGTATTTAAATCTACAGAACAAAGATGTTCTACTTAGTTGTTATATTTAAAGAAAAAAGACATCTTTTATTTTAATTGAGATGTAATTGGTATATAACATCATATTAGTTTCAGGTGTGCAACATAATGATTTAATGTTTGTATATATTGCAAAATAATCACCACAATAAGTCTTGTTAACATCCATCACCACACATAGTTACAATTCTTTTTTATAATGAGAATTTTTAAGATCTACTCTCTTAGCAAGTTTTATACATGCAATGCAGCATTATTAACTATAGTCAACGTGCTATGCATGATATGCAACGTGCTATCTCCATGACTTACTTTATAACTAAAGAATCAGATTTCTATGCCAGAAAACATGAACAAGTGAAAACTGAGAATTTTAAAATAACAGAATTTTCAAAGTAATAAGAAACTTGAGATATCATTTAATTATTCAATCTTGGATTTTAGAAATAATGCTCAGAAAGTCAGAGTAACTTGGTAAACTTCACACAGGTAGTTAATGAAAAAGATAGAATCCACTTGTTCCAATATCATTATGTCTTAATATATTTTAAGACAACTCTGCCCCACACAGCCATACATACACCTCCTCCAAGGGCTCTTGGTGTCCTCCTTTCCATATTGACATAATTATCTAAAAGTATCAGGCAATAGCAAAGTTGCTTGATGCCACTCCCTTTTTCTTCACACCACGTAATGTTTGATAACCATCCAGATACTCTGAAAGGTTAGCTTTATCTTCTATCTTTCTTGGGGATTCTTCAGCACCAGCCTTCTCTACATGGGTGCTCAGATCTGTATTGCTCTATGCAAGTAGTAACTCTGCATCCAAAATATACAGCTCAAACTTTTCAGAAGCATGAAAGAATTTAATGCTGTGTTAGATTGTGTCCTGGCGAAATCTGAGTTTTCTACTAAAGAGTAAAAATATTAAAAGTAATCAATGAGTCAAATATGAAAGTCTATTTGACATTATTAAATATTTCCTGGAAAATCTCACTATATCTTCTGGGTTCTTTTATTTTTCCATGATCAAAATTATTTCTCATCTATTTCAGGTGGTCACATGCACCCAGCACGTAGAAAAACACACTCATTGCTGAACTCACTTCTTTCAATGGATGTTCTGCTTTTCCAATGTATTAGGCTACCTCCCAGTTAAACGTTGTAATTATACATTTAAATCATTCCCAACTCATGAGAAGTAGCAGTGCATTACCCTCATTTAAAGCCTTTTCTTTTAAGGTGCTGCAGACAATTCAAAACTATGCTTGACAAGCAATCCGGAATAAAACTTTCTTTTTACTTTATTAACGTACCAGTTAGGGAGAATCTTGACTGCTGACAGAATTTCAGAGATTCTCCATGACGATCTTCAGAGAAACTACTGGCCATGCTACCATAAGTGTCCACAGTGCCTGATGTTGATTTTTTTGATGGTTCTTTTGAAACCGAGCAAAATCCTGTGGGGTTCCTGGGCATGGAAGTCTTTCTGTCCCCCATTTCTTGTAGGGAACAGACCTCCAGCCTCCATGACCTTCCCAGAGTTCCAAAGGGCAGATTCAGACAGTTGCTAATCTGGGAAGGGAAGGGATGCTGACAAGGGAGGGGCAGCCAAGAAACAATGGTGCAGCCTTGGGAAAGGGTCCTGGTCCCACCTCAAGGAATACACATAACAATTCCTTTAAACTCTTTAAGATGTTAGCATTCTTCATACTGGGGAAAGATCACCTGAGGCTACATTAAAGTTACCAGAGAAGCTCATCAAGATTACCTGAGACCAGACTAAAGGAGTGGAGGCCCTGCACACCCTAATTTTATCAGCAACCCCACCCTTGAACCATTGCTATAAAACTCTTCATCAAATTCTCCCAGGTGGGGACACATATTTTCGAGGTCAGGAGCCCGCCTGCGTCCCCCTTTGCCTGGCAAAGCAACAAAGCTATTCTTTTCTACCTCACCCAAAACTCTGTCTTGAGATTCGATTAACCATTGGTGTATAGAGGGTGCACTTTCGGCATCACTTTCTCACAGCTGTACCGGTCTTCTGAGGAAATTTAATGCCTTTTGTGGAATATATAGTTGTTTCCAAAAAAACCGAACCTTGAGTTATGTCATATCTGAATTTGCCAGTATTTTTGAAAATATGCATTTTAATTTTCAGTTATGTTATTTATATATTTCTATCTATATAAATTTAAAACAAAAAATTTTAAAGGTGTTAGAGTTGACAGCTTTATCAATATTTCCTTTTCCAGAATATCTCAGGTATCTGTTCCTCAGAGACTTACATAATTTAAAAAAGTTGTATATATATTAAAACTTTACTCATTAATACAGCCTTCTAAACTTACAATTTTTAAAATTTTTATTACCCAGCATTCATTTTTTAATTGTTCAGTTCTATCAAAAATTGTATTAAATTTAGCTCAAAAGAAAAAAATATGCAGGGATATCATATGTTAGGCCACAGCAGTGTAAAACATTGGTTTAGCCCATGCATTTTTTAACCTTTATGCAAATAATTACAAATAACTATTTTACTGAAATATATCTGCTGCAGTGGAGCAAGTAAAACAATATACTTTAAAATCTGATAGGTTGGTAAAGAAATAAGCATTCCAATTGCATGGTCAAATATGATAGAACACATAAAAATTGCGTTGGTCATAACATTTAAAGGCATATAGAGAAACATATTCCTCTATGATTTTGTTTAAATAGAATTTTTAAAACAATAGGTTGTATAATAATTGGGTATAGTAAATGCTATTCCCTACACTGTAAATTTATTCACATGATGAGTGCTTCATAATCTGTAAACAGTGATGGAGAGGGTATGCAGATGGAGATGGCTCCTAGGGTAGCACACGTGAGCATTTGGGCTCTGCACCATTAGGTGCTGATTGAAACACAGAGTATGTTACTCATAATGTCTGAGTCTAGTTCATTCCCTGTAAAAATGGGAATGTGATAGCTAAATTGCAGGATTGTTTTGAAAAATAAATTCAGTAATGTGCTTCTCATAGCACAGGGGCTGCACAAATGTTGACTTGTCTATCATAATGACCAAGTACTATTTTAGGAACCAATACTCTCTGTATACCTATGGATAATGCCATATTTTAAGTTTTGCAACATGATTGTTAGGGCCTCACCTCTTCTTTAGATGGAATATGTTGTAAAGATGTTTTGATTTCCCCATCCCAATTTTAGTCACTTGTTTTGTCTTCTTTTCCCCACCTTACTATTACTATTTAAATAATAGCTTTTTGTTTTAAAAATAGTCAACATGTAAGGAATAAAAAAAAAATTATCAAATATCCATTTGTTTAAATATATAACATGATTTTGACTAAATTGACTTTTAAAGTTATCCTGAAATATGAAGTTGCTAAATTAATTGTGCTGTAAATAAAGTACAAAGCACCCAATCTAATATGAATATAATCAATTCCATTCATTTATTAAAATTTTCCACATTTAATCATAGTTGACTCAAGGGAATAATGATCTTGACCTCTGAATTCCTTTAAATGGATCCTCTAGATACTATTTTCATTAAGAAAAAAACATGCAGAGGAATGATATGCCCATATAAAAATTACGTACTGAAAGTATAGGCCCTAGAGCAATCCCTCAAGAAAAATCAAGGTTAGGAAGAACAAAGTCTGAAGTTCTTACAAAATCGAGCTTTCTATTTTTATGCATAAGGGAAGATAGTTCAAAACTTAATGCCATCTAGAGATGTTTGTATCCATGAAAATCATTTTACTCCTCATCTTATTCTCCCTTTTAAATGTTCACACTTGCATGCTCTCTCTCACTCTCTCTCCTCGCCTTTAAGCCTTTCAGTTTGAAAACAAACACCTCTCCTTCTCTTTGGCAAGTCACCCCATATATGTAAGAGAAAGTGTTGCTTTGGGATCCCTTCCAAAATTCTCATTCTCACCTAATATCAGAGGTCTTAGGAGGCATTTGCATTTGCAAAGATGTAAAGGCTCAAGGTGGGTTATGAATACTAATCAATGAAGTTGAACTAAATTCTATTCCAAAGCTTCCTTAATGGAGAGGGGCATGTCAGTGGGCTTCTTTATGTTATCAAATCCAAATTCATGTGCTTAGCTCACAGTGAGGCCAAATAAACTGAAATGTCAGAGTTTGGAGCAGAGAAAGGTTATTGCAAGGATCAAGCAAGGAGAACAGGCGGCTGGCTCCTGCTCAAAAGACAAGGACTTCCCTATGGCTTTCAGGCAAAGGTTTTCAAAGATAGTGTAAGGGAAGAGGGTCATAGGATGTGTGATCAATTCATGGATCTTCTTCTGATTGGATGGTGGTGAGGTAACAGGGTGTTGTCCCCAGAATCTCAATCTTCTGGTTCCAACCAGTCTGAGGTCTAGTGCCTGTGGTCAGCATGTAGTCACTATCTCAAAAATATGCATCATATTGTATCTACATCCTTTCAGAAGGAACTAGGAGTCCTGTAACTCTACTGTCCTAATCTTTAACTGCTTGAGCTTGCTCTTTAGAACTCAAGAAGGCTTGAGAGACTGAAGCCTTTTTCCTACAAAGGAAAGGACAAATAAAGCCTTTTATTCCTGAGAGGGCCCTGCAGGGTCCTCCTGGGTTTTAAATCCACATCCCCCTCCCCTTTTCTCTGATAGTCCTCAATCTGGAGGGGAATAGGTGTTGGACAAGAAAGGGAATAACATTTTGGATAGAGAGGTTAATTATAAATTCAGCAGGGGAACTCAGTTTCACTTACATGGCAGTCTATAAAGTAAGCACCACTGTCTAAAACATTATTTTCTCTCTGTGGCAACAACCTAATATAATAGTATATTGAAGAAAGAATAGTTCCTCTGTTAGAGAGGATTTGGCCCTGTCCTCTAAGCACAATGATATCCCACTATTGTGCTGAAGAACATGTATCTTTTCTGCTCTGCCTGTGGTCTGTGCCACGAAAAGAACTGCAATAATTGCTGTCCTCTTAACTTTCCTGAGGAAAGAGTAGAGGCTCAGATTCCAGGTTTTCCTTTGAGATGGAGCCTTGTAGGAGATGCTATTTCTTTCCTCAACAACAGTCTTGTTTTTGGCATAATGGCAGAAACAGGCAAAGAAGGCTCAGAATCATTTGTATGTAACCTTTTTGAAATTACACACTCTGATTTCTAAAACCAATATGTACAAAGACCCAGTCTAAGTCTTCTCTCATCTAATCAACCCTGAAGTAAACCTAGTTTCTAGTTTATCTAGAAGTACATAAGAAGATAAAATACGACATTAATCATATTATTTTACCAAATTTAGAAGTTATATGTCTAACAGGTTTTGCAGCAATCTAAAACATTTACCAAAAAGGAAACAAATTAGTACCTTCTTAAAATTATGATTCACTTTCTTTCAACTTAGCACTGATCAATGCTATTCACTTCTTTCTTATTCTCTATTTGTTTATTCCCCATACTTTGTGTGACATTTCAGGCCAAGCATGTCTGAAATATAATGGATCTATGTGGCAACACGTTTGAATTTTCAAAACTAAAACTCTGTAAATATAAATATTTATTATCATATTCATAAAAATATACATGTAAATGTTACTTTTCACTGCCTTATACAGAATGATATTCAGATACAGTTACAGGAAGTAATACAATATTCATGCTCAATAACAAATGCAGAATCTAGAGCATGTTTCTCAAGGGGGACAGTACTTCCCACAAAGATACATTTTGGAAATGCATGGAGGTATTTTCAGTTGTCATAAGGATTGTGTAAATATTATAGGCAGGGGCTACTGATGTTCCATGATTAAAAAAAAATATGGGTTGGAGTAATACAATGAAGAGTTCTGTGTCCTCCCTAAATTTTGCAAGTCCCATAGAGAATCATGAAATCAAATATGGTTTTAATAGTATAATTGTATCATCTGACTGCATTTTACACAAAAAGATAACACAACACATTTTGCATTGTTTTGGTATATACTGATTATTTTCCAAGAATACAATAATACATAAATTCAGGCAAGTCCGGCTTTCTCTGGAATTTTGACCAAAATTATTCATCTTTTCAGAAAATAGTATGAATCATGGGGACATACTTTTTGAAGTACAATATTTGGTAGTTGATAAGCATAGCTGCATTAACTGGCATTTATAGCTTTAGCATTCAAAGATTATACACACACACACTTAGCCCTTATATTAAAATCTCAAATATAGGGCTTCCCTGGTGGCGCAGTGGTGCCCATGCAGGGGACACGGGTTCATGCCCCGGTCCGGGAAGATCCCACATGCCACGGAGCAGCTGCGCCCGTGATCCATGGCCACTGAGCCTTCGCGTCTGGAGCCTGTGCTCCGCAACGGGAGAAGCCACAACAGTGAGAGGCCCGCGTACCGCAAAAAAAAAAAAAAGTCAAATATAAAGAAAAGTCTAATCCGTTGAGTATTTTCTTACTCCTAGTAAGCGCGATGGAGAATTTTGTGACTACTTCATTATGTATACTTATCTATATAAATCACTGTTTTTAGATAATTGTAAGGGACTTTCCTTCTTTCTTACCTTTACTCTCCTTTCCTTTCCCTCTGCCCTTCCCCGGTGACAAATCTCATGAAAACTCACTCAAACTTCTAAAAAACTCAAAACCTTGCAAAAAGCTGAGACCCATTCTTGGTCATTGGAAGAATGGAACATTGGATACTAATATTATGCTAAATTCAGTTGCCTTTTTAGGGCATAACTTGTATGTCATGAGTTTGTATGCTTAATGCTCTCCCTCCATTATGGACAAGGAGAAAGCACCATCTTCTCATATATATGTGAAACCTTATTTCCAATATTTATCCTTATTAAATACCTGAAAATTTAATGTTTAATTAATCAGAAACATATATTTAAAAACAAAATACTTTATCTTATAATTTTATGTGTTTTTTAAAAATTTATAAGACTTTTAGAGTATTTGAAAATCTTTAGATTATATAGAATGTCAGAATTCAAAGTAAAAATCTTGCTACTGCTTTAACAGTCAATTGTCCTTATTTTTAAAATTAAGCCCCACATACTATTGTGGTATTGTGAGTTGCTAAAGAAGGCTAAATTTACCCTGACATATTAGTTTATTCAATAATTATGAATTATGCCTTGTTAAGATACAGCATCATTATTTTGTGATGTGACATATACACTAAATATATTTTCTATATTAATAAATATATTTGTTTGATCATTAAATTTATATTTTACAATGGAATGGGATTCTGTCTAACCATAGTGATTACAACTTTGCAAATAGTGCTTAGTATGTTTCAATATTAGATTTTCTAACTCATTTGTATTTTATAATTTTATATACAATTTTACATACTGTTTAATATGTTTCACTTTTATATTTTCTAATTCATTTGTACTTCCTACTATTTTTCTCCTGCACCTTTGTCCATCAATTGATTACTGAACTTATGTGAACTATATTTTTCCAGAAATATCAGAAATTGTCATTTTCAAAAGTTTCCCTTGATGTTTGTCATGTGAATATATTTGGATTCTGCAGTTTTTCAGAATGAGTTTCAATAAAGAAATAGAGTGCAGTGATACATATGAGACTATGCTAATATTAAACTACAACTGGCTTTTGGTTTTGTAATTCTTAATAACATCTTTTGAAGATTATGTTTCTTGATAAATAATCACCCAATAATTGCATTGAATAAATTATTTAATTCAGCTGTTTACTTAAATGAAAAAGTCTAAGTAATTAAGAAATAGAAGAGTTATTTTGGATTTGCAACAATGGAAATTTCTTCAAATGGGTAGAAGACTTTAGCACTGAGTTTTGCAAAATACACAATCTGTAATATATAAGGATGTCATCAAACATTTTGAGAACTTTCAATGGTTATGTTGCTTCAAAAGTAATTACTTTAATGGTTAAAATAAAATAAATTGAAAAAGAATAATATTTTGTGACAGGTAAAAAATTTTAAGAAATTTCAGATTCAGTGTCCGTATAGTTTCATTGTACCATAGCCATGCATTCTTTTTTTTTTTTTTTTTTACATTTATTTATTTAATTTAATTTTTATTTTTGGCTGTGTTGGGTCTTTGTTTCTGTGTGCAGGCTTTCTTTAGTTGCGGTGCATGGGCTTCTCATTGCAGTGGCTTCTCTTGTGGAGCATGGGCTCTAGGCGTGCGGGCTTCAGTAGTTGTGGCATGTGGGCTCAGCAGTTGTGGCTCGCAGGCTCTAGAGCGCAGGCTCAATAGTTGCAGCCATGCATTCTTTTACATATTGACTTGTTTTCATACCACAAGGGCAGATGTAAGTAAAGGCAACAGAGATAGTATGGCCAGCAAAGTTTAACATGTTTACTATCCAGAACTTTGCAGAAAAAAAAGTTTGTTCCAAGAACTAAATAAATGAATTAATGTCTCAAGTATGAAAGAAAAATTGGTCAAAAACAAAGGCTTGATATTTTTCCAAACTAGACATACAAATGGCCACCGAGTAATGAAAAGGTGCTTTACATCACTAATCATCAGTGAAATACAGATAAAACCACAATGAGATATCATCTCACACCTGTTAAGCTATTTTCAAAAAGACGATAACAAATGCTTGTCAAAATGTGGAGAAAAGGTAATCCTTGGGCACTGCTGGGGGAATTGTACATTGGTGCAGCCATATGGAAAAGAGTATGGCAGTTCCTCAAGATTAATTTCTTCTTTAGAAAAGTGTCTATTCAGGTCCTTTGCTCATTTTTTAATTGAGTGTTTTGCTTGTTGCTATTGAGTTTTATTAGTTCTTTATGTCTTTAATATTAACCCCTTATTGAATATGTGCTTTGAAAATATTTTCTCTCATTCCATAGGTTGCTTTTTAATTTGTTGAAGGTTTCTTTGCTATGCAGAAGCTTTTTAGCATGATGCAGTCCCACTTGTTGATTTTTGCTTTTGTTGCCTTTGCTTTTGATGTCAAGTATAAACAAATAATTGCCAAGACCAATGTCAAGTAGCTTACACACTATGTTTTATTCTAGGAGTTTTATGGTTTCAGATCTTACATTCACATTTTAAATTCATTTTAAGTTGATTTTTGTGTATGGTGTAAGATAGGGGTTCAGCTTCATTCCCTTTCATGTGGCTATCCAGTTATGTCAACACAATTTATTGAAGAGATTATTCATTTCCCATTGTATGTTCTTGACTCTTTTGTCAAAAAGTAATTGACCATATATGTGTGGGTTTATTTCTGGGTTCTCTTTTCTATTCCATTGATATATGCGTCTGTTTTTATGCCAGTACTATATTAATTTGATTAATATAGCTTTGTAACATAGTTTGAAATCAGGAAGTGAAATGCCTCTAGCTTTGTTCATCTTTCTCAAAATCACTTTGGACTTGAGTTTTTGTGGTTCCACACAAATTTCAGGATCTTTTCTTTTTTTTTTCCCTATCTCTGTGAAAAATGACATTGGATTATTTTATAGGCATGTCATTGAATCTGTAGATTGCTGTGGGTGCTACGGACATTTTAACAATACTAATTCTTCTAATTCATGATCACAGAATATCATTCCTTTTGTCTGTGTTTTCTTCAGTTTCTTTCATCAATGTTTTATAACTTTTGGTGTACAGATCTTTTATCATGTTTGTTAAATATTTTCCTCAGCATTTTATTGTTTTTAATATTACTGTAAAGGGATGGTTTACTTAATTTCTCTTTCTGACAGTTCATCGCTGCTGTATAGAAGTGCAACTGATTTTTTTATATTGATTTTGCAGCCTACAACTTCACTGATTTTTTTAATTAGTTCTAACTTTTCAATGGAATCTTTTAGAGTTTTCTATATGTAATATCATATCATCAGCAAACAGAGATATTTCTATTTCTTCCTTTATGTTTTGTTTTTCTTGCCTAACTGCTCTGGCTAGGAGGGGAGAAAGGGCATCTCTGTCTTGTTCCTGATCTTAGAGGAAAAGCTTCCAGCTTTTCACCATTGAGTCTGACATTAGCTGTGGACTTGTCATATATGGGTTTTATTATGTTGAGGTACATTTCATCTATATTTAATTTTTGAGAGTTTTTAACCATGAAAGGATGTTAATTTTGTCAACCTGCTTTTTCTGCATCTATTGAGAAGATCATATGATTTTCATGTTTTTATGTTTCATTCTATTAATGTGGTGTATCACATTTTTTATTTGTTTGTATTGAGCCATCCTTACTTTACAGGAATAAATTCCACTTGATCATGGTTTATGATTCTTTAATGTACTGATGAATTTGGTTTGCTAATATTTTGTTGGGGATTTGTGCATCTATGTTCATCAGGGATATTGTCCTGTCATTTTCTTTTCTTGTAGTGTCCTTATCTGGTTTTTGTATCAGGGTAATGCAAACCTCATAAAATGAGTTTAGAAGTGTTCCCTCTTCTTCAGTTTTTTGGAAGAGTTAGAGAAGGACTGGAATTATTTCTTCTATAAGTGTTTGGTAGAATCACCAAGTGATGTCATATGATCCTGGCTCTTCTTTGTTTGGAGGATTTGATTACTGACTCAATCTCCTTACTAGTAATTGGCCTCTTCAGATTTCTATTTCTTCATGATCCAATCTTAGTAATATATGTGTTTCTAGGGATTTATCATTTCTTATAGGTTTTTTAATTTGTTGGCATATAATTGTTCACCGTAGTTTCTTATGATCCTTAGTATTTCTGTGTTATCAGTTGTAATGTCTCTTCCTTCATTTTGATTTACTTCTCTGAGTTTTCTTCCTTCTTTTTAGTCTCAGATAAAGATTAATTAGAAGCCAGATGCTCAGGCATCAGCTGGCAAAGAATGCAATCCAATCATTTTCAGGAAAAAACTGGGAGATTGGTGTTTTTTTCTGTAATTTTTGCATTGATCAGGGAGGATGAAGGTGTCGATATAGGGAGTGCTCTGTCACTGTTAACATCTGCGTCTTTCTTTGTTATAGTGTTATACATTTGTGGGACTCATGAATACCAGCCCCATTAGTTCTCAGAGCTAGCTAATTTGGAAACTCATTCCTCAGGTGGCAGCCTTAAAAGTTGGGGTCCTATATGTGTGGTCCAAACCCTTCACTCCTCAGGGAGAAGCTGGGAGTTGGAAGTTTTCTCCCGACTATAAGGTGGTACGTTGGGGCTGGGCTTAAGGTGAGAGTGTGTCTCAGCCTTTCCTCCCCATTTCAATGGAGGGTATTTAGGGTATTTTCTCAATCACCCAGTGTGGAGGAGTCACTCAACTAGTTTCTGGATTTCTCTCAGAGTGAATTGACCCATTTTTAGCTATATATTTGGTGTGCCCATGGGAAAGAAATTCAAAAGCTTCCTGTATTGCCCTCTTGATTACACCCTGGGATTCATTTCTGATTTTCTATTTCTCTCAACACCACAATAAATTATTCACTAAGTCCTGAAAATTCAATTTCTATATATTTCTTCAAATGACTATTACCTCTCCATCTTCTCTGTTTATGCATTAATTCTATTCTTTATCATGGGTAACTGCTTTACTCTTTACCCCATCAGTTTCATTCTTCACATTCTCATCATTGTTGTCTTTAACCTTAAATTATGTAAGTTCTGCTAGAAATTATTCAGCAGTTTTTCAAAACTATAAAGGTTATATGTAATTTCATTCATAGACTGGATTATGGCTACTATGTCAGTCTTACTGTCAATAATGTGTTAATAATGTGTAACCTCTTCCTCCAGTTACACTCATAGGACCTTATAAGGATTAAATTAGATATTATATCCAAAATGCTTTTCACTGTGTAATTTGTGCCAGGCATTATTTTAATTGTAGCAATATGAAAACTGATAAAATATTGGCCAAACATTTAGGATCTTATCCAGGATCTGATCTCAAGTGACTTTTAATGTAATTCTGGTGCAGCAAAATGCACTCTTTTTGTCATGGAATGACACTAATTGTTTTTCTATGGTTATCAATTTTGGTCCATTTGCATTCAATAACTTGCATTTCCCCAATCTGCTATATCCTTTCTACTTTATGGATCTTTGAACATGTAGATTTTCTCCATTATATTATTAATTCTGAAATTACAGAGAGATTAATCTAGATTACTTTCTAAACTTGTACAGGCTTTTGTATAGTAATTTGTCCAAGTAATTGTTTATTAAGTGTTCATTTATTTAGTTGAAATATATGTACCTTTATTTAAAGCTAGATTCTATAAGGATTTTTTGGTTGGAGATCTTTAATAAATTTCAGCTAAATCAGGACATGAGGATACCATTTGTTAAAATACGTCAGAACTGTGCTTGATACATCCATTGTTAAGTGTTTCTGGCTAATTGATTAAGATTATGAAGAGTGATTCAGTGTTTGGCTGGTCTATAGTGTTAATAAAAGTTCTAAACATTATTAGTATTACTAGGAAACAATGGAAACTGGGAAAATCATTCTGCAGGTTTTATCATCATGAAATATCATATGACATAAGTTTGATAGTTATGAAATTTTTTTGTCTAGAAACAATAAGTTGGGTTAACTGACCATGAAAAACCTTTCATCTCTATTTCTAAGGAAAAAAAATCTTGAAAATTGATCTCTTGGGATGAAGAGGTGAGCTAGACAGAAAAGAATGTTGATATCACTACTGCTTGTAGTACAAATGTCACAGAGCAGCTACAACTCTACTATATAATCTAACCTTTCTATGTACTGGGCATTTATTTATTTAATTTCTTGACAATAGAATTGTGCACTTTTCTTAGTTTAAATTAAAAATGTCTTCCAGACATTCATCTTCATTGTGACCTCCTATATAAGGCTCAGGAATTTTGCTACTCAGATACTTAATAGAATCTCTTAAACCTTTAAAATATGGTACCTGGGCTTCCCTCGTGGCGCAGTGGTTGAGAGTCCGCCTGCCGATGCAGGGGACACAGGTTCGTGCCCCAGTCCAGGAAGATCCCACATGCCATGGAGCGGCTGGGCCCGTGAGCCATGGTCACTGAGCCTGCGCATCTGGAGCCTGTGCTCCACAACGCGGGAGGCTACAACAGTGAGAGGCCCACGTACTGCAAAAAAAATAAAATAAAATAAAAATAAAATAAAATATGGTACCTATAGATACAGCGGTGTTAAACCTGGTATAATCATTTCCATTTAAAAACATTTCATTTTAGAAGTTATACATTATGTAATGTAAAAATATAGTGCATTAAAATGATCATGTACAGAATGAGTTACACGCAGTGTTAGCCATGTTAAGTATGTATGAACAATAAAAAGCTAATATAAAAAAATCCACGTCTTTGTCAAATCACGCATATTTTTGAAAAATGAAAATATTTATTATTTGTCATTGACCAGAATTTAAATGGAATTCACCTTAGGCAAAAATCTTGAAGTCTATCCTTTTTCCATACAATCTCAGATTGTATGTAACCCTTTTTCCTAGCATCACTAAACACAGCTAATGTGGCTGCTCTCTGATTCTCCTATTTCTAGTTCATTTTACCTGACTAAAACATATTATTCTGAAACTTGCAGCAAGTAGACATTATGATCTGAACCATTTTACTTGATTACCTTAAGTTTTAAACAAAAGGACTTGCACCTTGCTAAAATAATTTTGAGCATCAGTGAGGCACAGAGGGTTGTGTGTGTGTGTGTGTGTGTGTGTGTGTGTGACCAGTTAGTAATAGACTTGAAATTGCACTAGATTTAAAGTGGACTAGGTTTGCTTTTTTTTTTTTTTAAGAGTGATATGAAAAAAAAATGTGGTAATAACCTTAGGTATCTCAATTTTAAATGTCCCACTGAGTCAAAAGCTATATGTACTGAGACACAGATAGTGGAGACAAAATATTTTGTATTCTTAGTCACTGACTTCTTCTAATGTTAAATATTATTCCTTACACTTAATATTGTTTTGAGAAGTCCTGAAGCATATCACTATGCCTGTTATTTCCACCACTGGGCTATAAGGTTTCTTAGAAAGAAATGTAATCTTAGTCTACACTTCATTTTCAAATATAATTATAGCTATATTTCTCTTTCCATTCCATGAAGTCATAATCCATTTTCTTTCAAATCCATGAGGTTCAAATGTGAAAATTACATTGTGATAAATTATAAGAAAGTTAATATGTTATTCAATTTAGAATAAAGGATTTATAGTTTAAAGGATTTCTGTCAATTTTTTATGAGTTGGTAAAATGATAAGTACCTGAAAATTAAAATATCTATAATCGCTAATTCTATTTTTCTTATCCTTTTGAAAGTAAAACTCTATATTATTCTTTATTGTAACACATGAAACAGTTGCTACAGTATAAAATTATGGTTGTTTTCTATTATGACTAAAAATAGCTAGTGGGGATGTAATTCAGAGAAATATAATGCAAACCTTATTTTGTCTTTAAAATTTCTAAATATGACAGATGTTGCTTCAGCCCATATAATAAATAATTAAACAGTTCCATGAATAAACTCAATAGAAATAAAACTACAGGAACATTTTCTAGCAACATTATCATCTCAGGTAATTTAATAAGTTAGGGCAAAGCTGTGAAGAACTAAGAAAATAAATAAATGTTTTCTTCACAATAAAAGAGTTTTACCAGGGAAGTAAGTTGAAAGTGGTACAAATTAAGAGAAGCAAAATAGTTTTGATAATTACAAGTGATATAATAAGTGAATATATGTGATATAAGCTGTAAAATAATAAAACACTAATTTCTAATTTACATCACTAGATATATGTCAATATGCATACAGATGAAAGTAAAAACCTATAAACATAAAAATGTTTACATTTAAAGTGACTGACATACTAAGTCCTCCAAAAGAGAATTTTTTAAGAAAAAATGAAATGCTAGTGTTTTACAAATTTTAAATGAAAGAAAATTAGTTTAAATTTAGGTTTGATAGTAAATATTCTAAATTTTAAAGAAAAAATTAAGCATCATTATCATGTTTTAATTACCTGAGGGAAAATTACTTTCTCTGAATTACTACTGTATTTGGTTATTTATATAATTTCTTCCCATATGACTCTTCTCATTAATGATTTTGTTTTGTTTCTCCCTGGTTTCATAAGAAATCTAAATATGAATGAACTTCCTCCTTCTGATATTTTTATGTACATGAAAAGTATATTTAGGTTGGTAAAATGTATACACATATACACATATTGACTATATTTCTTACAGATAGGACTGTTCGTACATATTCATATATATATGCACATATTTATCTATATGTACTCAAGTTCCTCCCCCTCAAGACTACTGCCTATATTTGAGTCCACTCATAGTTCCTTGATTTTAGGCTTAGGAGAAGTTGTAGTTCTCTTGTTAAAAGTCAATATTTCTAATTAAGATCTTGTATCCCACACATTCTACCTTTCTGAAAACAAAATGTTATTGTTTTCTTCATTTCCAAATTATAACACGCCTTAAGCATATATACATGCCCAATATGGTGCTGGTAAAAATGATTTCTGCTTAATGTTACATAATCCTTAAAAATAGTTTTCTATTTCCTTTCAGTATATTCCCAATTGATTTAATGTATATATGCTCATATTTTATGTTCATATAAATTCATTAATTTATTTCCCACCTGAAATTATTTTGGTTTTTTTTATCTGTGTCAGACAAGGAAAATAAAAGCATTTTTATAATTTTAAGGTGAAAGGAATGAGAATTAAAAATTACTATAGCTCCCAGTAGCAGCTCTTCCTGGATGTCAGAGATTCCCTTCTGACATTTCTCACACATAACGATCCCAGTTTCTAGGAGTTCGATGTCATATAACTTTGTATTTTCATTGTTTACCTATTGGGCAGTGTTTTCTCTAGAGTCAGCACCAGTCAGACTCCTAGCAAGTGAAATAAATACAGGCTCAGCATCCTGGATCTGCTCTCTCTTGCTCTGGTGTTTCAGCTTTTCTCTAGTGACTGCAGCTGCTGCTGTCTATGGCCTTTGCCTCTGTGCCTATCCTGAGCTTCGGAATATTCTCCCTCTCTGGCTCCAGAGGACTGATATCTTAAACTTAGAGGGAACTTCTGCTCTCTAGCGATCCTGATAAGTATTAAGAAAAAACATGGACCCCTAGGGTTGCCTTTTAAGTCTTAGGAGAGCACTGGATTGGAAGATCTTACAGTTCACTTTAGGTATGTCATATCATAAATGGTAGCCTCCTTCTCCTCTGAATAGCAAAGATTGATGCCATGTCCTGCCCACTATCTGCTGCACACAGTAGGTTGTAGCTCTAGGACCTTGATTCAGATTTTTCTTGCTCCAATGGTGTCCTGAAACATTTCTGCTGGACTCCTAGACTCCCACAAGGCTTTTTAGCTCAGCTTGGTTTAAGAAAAGGAAAACAGAGGAGAGCAGCCAGGATGGCAGAGTAGAAGGATGCTAAGCTCATCTCCTCTCATGGGCATACCCAAATCAAAACTAACTGCAGAACAACCATTGATGAAAAAGACTGAAACCTCCCAGAAAAGATCATCTATACCTAAAGACATAAAGAAGGAACTTTAACAAGACAGGTAGGAGGGGAAGACTCACAATATAAACAAATCCCATACACCTCGGGTGGGTGACCCACAAACTGGAGAATAACTACATAGCAGAGATTCTCCCACAGGAGTGAGAGATTCTCCCATAGGAGTGAGATTCTCCCATGTCAAGCCCCCAAGGCTGAAGGTCTGGCACTGGGAAGAGGAGTCCCTGGAGCATTTGGCTTTGAAGGTCAGTGAGGCTTGATTGCAGGAATTACACAGGATAGGGGGAAATAGAGACTTCAGTCTTAAAGGGCACACATTAAATCTCAAGTGCACTGAGAGCAAGTACAAAGGGAGTAATTTGATAGACGCTTGGGCCAGACCTATCTCTAGTCTTGGAGGGTCTCCTGGGGAGGTGGGGGGGCAGCTTTGGCTCACCCTGGGGACATAGACACTGGTGGTGGACATATAAGGAAGGACTTATCTGCATGAGTGTTACTGGAGGCTGACATCTTGGTACCAAGTTCTGGCACCATCCAACAGCCTATAGGCTCTAGTGTTGGGATGCCTCAGGCCAAACAACCAACTGAGCAGGGAACACAGCCCCACGCATCAGCAGATAGGCTACCTAAAGACTTCCTGAACCCACAGCTGCCTCTAGACATGCCCCCAGACACAGCCTAGCCAGAGGGCCAAAACCCAGCTCCAACCAGTGGGCAGGCAACAGCCCCTCCTGAGAAGAAGCGTGCACAAAGCTTTACCAGCTTCATCCACCGGGAGGGAGACACCATAAGAAAGAAAACCACAGCCCCACAGCCTGTAGACCATGTCTGCAAACACAGGCCAGATACTACTTTTGGACTAGCCAGCCCCTGGCCCTTGGGTGATGAGAGGGAGAGTACTGCCGGGGTGCATAGGATATCTCCTACAGAGGGCCACTTGTCCAAGGTTGAGAAGTGTAATTAACCTACCATATACCTAAAAATACAAATAGGAATTTAGCCAAAATGAGGTGACAGAGGGATATGTTTCAGACAAAGGAACAAGATAAAACCCCAGGAGAAGAACTAAGTGATGTGGAGATAAGCAATCTATCTGAGAAACAGTTCAGAGTAATGATCATAAAGATGATCAAAGAACTAAGGAGGAGAATGGATGCACAGAGTGAGAAATTAGACATTTCTAAGAAAGAATTAGAAAATATAAACAACAACCAAACAGAAATGAAAAATATGATAACTGAAATGAAAAATACACTAAAAGGAATCAATAGTAGACTAAACGAGGCAGAAGAAAGGAACAGTGACCTGGAAGACTGAGTAGTGGAAATCATTGTCACCAAACAGAGCAAAGAAAGAAAGAATGAAAAGAAATGAGGACAGTGGATGAATTTTATGGTGTGTAAACTATATCTCAATAAAGTCATTTTAAAAGGAGAAACAGGAGGAGGAGGAGGAGAAGAAAACACCAAAGGAAGACATATAAGAGTTTGTGTGGAGGAAAATTTAACTTTAATTTGTGCTGTTCTAGTGGGGAGAACTAGAACTAATGAACCACAGTAGAAAAAGGTAGATTTTATTTGATATAAGAAAAACTTTGTTCATCACCCTCTTCAAAAGAAACAGCCTGCATTATAAGATTGTTTTTCATCCCTGGAAGCTTAGTACTCTCTATAAAGAATATTATAAAATCAAGTTAGGAAGAAAGTTGAAGTAAACTATCACTATGATGCCTCCCAAATTTATGATTTTATGCATCTAAACCTTAATAAGTTATGTGCAAACAGTTTGTGATTTTGGTATCCAGAATCTGCTATATATTTAAATACAAACTGATTTTAAAGGGAAAGAAAAAGAAAGAAGAAATGAGGACAGTTTAAGAGACCTCTGGGACAAAATCAAGTGTGGTAATATTTGCATTATAGGGGTCCCAGAAGGAAAAGAGAGAAAGAAAGGGCCTGAGTAAATATTTCAAGAGATAATAGCTGAAAACTTCCATAAAGGAAACAGTCACCCAAGTCCAGGAAGCAGAGTCCCATATAGGATTAACTCACAGAGAAACACAGAGATGGAGGAACATAAACCAGAATTTCTATCTTTTATTATCATTCTAGAGCCATGATCCCCCCTCCTGCCACCAAATCCTCATACACTATTTTAAAACAGTGCTTGTCACCCCAGAAGTTATCTGACTGTTTACTCCATAGCTTGATGTATTTTCTCTATAATTCCCTGGGGTTAATCATAGAAGATGGCATTCAATACTTCAACATCTTTCTAAAAATATTAACAGGGGATCCTCTAAAATCCTATCATTGACATCTACTATTGGTAATTCTCTTCCTTCTTTTCCTTCCCTTCCTCCCTTTCTTTCTTTTTCTTTCTTTCTTTCTTTCTTTCTTTCTTTCTTTCTTTCTTTCTTTCTTTCTTTCTTTCTTTTTCTTTCTTTCTTTCTTTCTTTCTTTCTTTTTCTTTCTTTCTTTCTTTCTTTCTTTCTTTCTTTCTTTCTTTCTTTCTTTCTTTCTTTCTTTCTTTTTTCTCTTTTCTGATGTTACTTTCAGCTGAAAGCATCAGTAACAGAAAAAATAACATGTACATTTTGTATTACCAAAGATAACCCTATAAAAATTATGAATACATAAACAAATCTCAATTAAAGTAAAAAAATTCACTTACAACTACTCAGAGATAAGCACTGACAGCATGCTGTATGTTAACTTTTAATATGCTATTCTGCTTAAATTATAGTTACAATTGCATATACATACACACTTATTATGTAAGCATAATAAGTAATTTATATTTTCACATATGAACACCAGTTAAAATTTATTTAGATCCTAAAAAAATAGGCTAAACTGTACAAGTTAAAATTTTTATATTTTTCTTTACAATTTCAGTCCAAATTATTTAACATATGTATATTCTGAAATTTTGAATAAAATTTTTCTGATATTCCACATTTAACATGTTTTCCTCTATTAATGTTCTTTACAATTCATAAATTTTCTCAGAATTTTTCGAGAAAAGAACTTCAGAGGAAATCTGACTGCAAGTGTGACTAAAGTAGGAATGAACACTTGTTCTCTGTACAACTCAAAAGCATTCTCTTTCTAGTTCAGTTTAGAAAATGTCAGTATTTTTATGACATTTTGAATTTCATCAGGGACATGTACCCATTAAAGGTGCTTTAAAAAATAGAGGAATTGAGAAATCATATAATTAACCTTTATACAAAAATGTTAGAGTTTCCTGATGATTTAAAGTTAAATCTGTGGTATTATGTGAAGCAGAGAAAGTTAAAACTTTTATTTATATTTTTCTCTATTCTCTATAGAAAAAAAAAAGATTTATGGTTAAGTCTGTACTTTCTACACAATCTAGCTATAAAACAAAAAATTAAGATTCTGTTTAATATAATAAAATTACATATACAAATTTAACTGATAAATTATATAATACATATTTTCTGTCACTTGGCTTTTTTTTAACATATTTTCTGTCACTTTTAATTTTCAGGGATATACTATTTACGTAAGATATTTTATTCTATAAATTGAATAGTCATGTTGAAATTACCTTTTGACATAGAGATGATATTGCTATATTTATTATATACTTTCATAAACATACCATTAAAAGTTACCCTGAGAAAACTGAGATATGATAAACCAATGACAGATTTAAAAAAACAAAAACAAATAAATAAACATGTTTTTTTATATTCTTAGATTCTTTATTATCTTAATAATGAAACTAAGCCTGCATAAACCATTCTGAAGTGATGACTCTAACAGCTGGATAATTAATTCTACACAATCCCCAGAGTAGGTTCTTCCAGCAATACCATGACTAGAACGTACTGCCACCACCACATCTGTTGGGGCTCACTACATTTCAAGCTCATGTTTAATCATAACATCAACCTTATGCAGTAGATACTAGTCTATTACTAGACTATGGATAATCAATAGTCATCAAATGGGAGTGAGACCAGAGACCTCACTGTGTGACTATATTCCCTGAGAAAAGCCAGAAGTCACTTCTGTTGGGAGGTCTTTATGTTTCTGTATATCTTGTAAACAGAGGTGTTGGCTGTTTTTATTTCATACTACTTTTTCAAGTTTGTATTTATTTCAAAGTGCCTTAGCATACAGAATTTGTTTCTCTGGAGAAAAGGGAAGACTTATTTACTTGTATTCCATTATAATAAGTCTGGGTTTGCTAATAAAGTTGGAGTTCCTCAGCTGTGAAACAAACCACCATGTATGCAGCATTTACCTTAGCCTCTTGTTTCACCACTACAGTATTGTAATTGTGGGGGAAGTATATTAGTTTTCCATTGCTGCAAAACAAATTATCACAAACTTAGGGGCTTAAAACTATACAAATGTATTGTCTCACAGTTTCTATAAGTCAGAGGTTTGGGCACATTGTGGTTGAATTTCCTATTCAGGCTCTTACTGGGCTAAAATCAAAGTGTGGAGCTGTGGTTCTCAGCAGGGACTTTTAGTTTTCTTCCAACATCATGAGATGTTGATAGAATTAATTTATTTGCAACTATAGGGACTGAGGTCCTTGTTTTGCTGCTACCTGTGTGCCAGGTTCTGCTCTTAGCTCCTAGAGGTCACCCAGAGTAGTGTAGATTATAGAAAGGCAAAGGTTAAATGGTAGCACTTTACCTTCAGAGAAAAGACAGGTGTAATTATCATCAGCATGAATAGATAGAACATCTAGTAGAACCCTCATGTTGGATTTATGACAGTGAAATGAGAATAGAAATATAGCAGAAAGACAAAAATGGAAGACTCGGTATGTGTCTGCTTGCTTCAGCCAAGATAGTGCATCAGATGCATTGCTAGATTCCATTAGGAAATGCAGAGACTGGCAACCCATCAAAAACTGTAATACGGGTTCTGAATCATATCCTCATTTAGACACTTGTCCGGATCCTGGAAAACTAGATGAAACATGGCAAATGATGGCAAACTACCAGAATCTTATACAAGCTGGCCCCAGAACCAGCTGCTGTGTTGGAAAAGTGTCACTGCTACATTATAAATAGGAAAATGTGTTCTTTATTTTAATATGCCCATAAGTAGAGATCAAAACCAGTTATTCTTTTATGTAGGAAAGATAGAAGTAAACATTCGCTGTCTTATTCAAGATTATGTTAACATTTATTTTCTGTAAAAATACAGGCTTCAGGGATTTTGGTAGTCTTGAACATTCCCAAGAACATCATGCTGATCCATTACATTGATGATATTATGCTATTATGGAATAGGATTTGATAAGGAGGAAGTGGTTAAGTACTCTGCTTGCCCTAAAAAGACACAGGCAGGCCAAAGGATTGGACATAAACCGCTTGCAGATGCAAAGACCTGCCACTCCAATGAAAGTATCAAGGATCCAGTGATCTGTGTCCTCTCAGAATTTCTGCTTTAAGTTAAAAGTCATGTTGCTACACTTCTGTTACAGACTGAATATTTGTTTTCCCCTCAAATTCATATGGTGACATCTAAAAGTCCAATGTGATGGTGTTAAGATATGGGGGCTTTGGGAGATGATTGGTTCATGAGGAGGTAGCCCTCATGTATGATATTAGCACCCTCATAAAAGAGATCTCGGGCTTCCCTGGTGGCGCAGTGGTTGAGAGTCCACCTGCCGATGCTGGGGACACGGGTTCGTGCCCCGGTCCGGGAGGATCCCACATACCGCGGAGCAGCTGGGCCTGTGAGCCATGGCTGCAGAGCCTGCGTGTCCATAGCCTGTGCTCCGCAATGGGAGAGGCCGCAACACTGAGAGGCCCAAGTACCGCAAAAAAAAAAAAAAAAAAAAAAAAGCTCAAAGATGTCCCATACTTCCTCTACCGTGTAAGGACAGAATGAGAAAATTGCCATCTGTGAACCTGGAAACGGGCCCTCATCTAATGCAGAATCTGCCAGTGCTTTGATCTTGGGCCTCCCAGCCTCCAGAACTATGCTAAGTCAATTTCTGTTCTTATAAACAATATAGTCTGTGGTACTCTATTACAGTAGCATGAATGGATTAAGATACTCAGCAAGTCAAGTGTCATAAGTGAAAGTAATAAGAAATAGCATAAGTGAAAGTAAGTGAAATAGCAATCTATCATACCCTAGAAATGGTACATTTGGGATGAAGCCCAAATAGTACAATTTTTTCATTTTAATTACCTCTCTTGCACCAATGCCTCCTTCTTAAATTGCACCTAGGGCCTAAAGTGGGGGAAATATTCTTTCCTAGACCAACTATTAGCAGACAAAAAAGAGCTCAGTTTGGTTAATAGATGGGTTGATCCAATATGATGTATTAAGTGAAAACTGAAGATGAACTGCCACAACACAGCAAACCAACTTAGGCATGGCTCAGAAGGATATTGGTAAAGGAAATTCTCCCAGTGGCAGAATCAATTGCTAATATATCATATTCTAATACATCGAATCAAAAGACAGAAGTATGTCTGGTCTTTCTAATAATTATTTCTAGTGAACCACTTAGAGAATTTTTGTCTCACATTCCTGAGTCCTTAGGTTTTGCTGGATCAAAGGTCTGGAGTCCTAGTACTGGTAGTGAGAACTGATGAAATTCTTCCACTAGGGAGCACAGGCAGATGTTACCTTGCAATCAGTTTGGGCTCCATACATGGAACAGCAGGCAAAGAGTTACTTGCAGGGGCTGTTGGTTCTGATCACCATTAAAAGCCAGCTGCTTTGCTGCTACACTATGGGTGTGGGAAAATGTAAGCATAAAATGCCTGGGACCTACTGGGGTGTCACATCATTCTTCCATGCCTGGTGATAGTGTAAATGGGCAATTCCAACAATCATTTCCCACAAAGGGTAAAGCAGGTAGGGGTTTTCATTTCTTCAGGGTAAAGTATGTGATCAAACAACCTAGAATTTCTGAAATACTAGCAAAGCATGTGGACAATCTATAATTGATACTGGAGGAGGCAGATAATTCATGTTTGGAAAAAGTTGCAACAACAAGGAATGTAGCTAGTTCCAATAACACTCCTGAATTATGTATTTTGTAGAGAGTGCAGCCTATGTTCCTACACTACTCTAGGATTTATGGCAATTTTAGGTCCTTTCTGGTCTAAATAAATGTTTTTTGCTTTTGCTTTGATTGCTTGCACTCAAACTGAGGACTAATAGAAAACTGTATGTGTAAAAGAGATTGGTCCAGAAAAGTTTTGTCAAGTGAAAGAGCAAACAGCTGAGAATGTAACACTAGGGAATACCAATATGTAAGGTTTGTGTAGAATATAAAGCTCTAACGAGAATGAAATTGCTAAGCCAGAAGGTAGTAGGTAACTAATAATGTTGAAGGTCTTAAGCCAAAATAAGATTTCAAGTAGGAGGGACTGGTCAATAATGTCAGTTATTGTACAGAACCAAGCAAGATAAAAATATAAATATTCTTTATTATTTTTAATATGGAAATTACTAGGTATTTTGTTATTAGACAAGCTTTCTCTAATTGTAAAACTCAATAATAAGTGGACTTTGGGGGAGGGGGATCAAAATGGTGTAGTGAGAGGACATGGAGCTAACATCCTTCCACAAACACATCAAATATACATCTACATGTAGAACAAATCTCACGGAAAATTAACTGAAAACTGGCAGAAGAACTCCTATACAATCAAGGCTGTAAGAAAGATTGCACATAACTGGGTAGGATGGGGGAAAAGGCATCTGGTTGCGACCTATATGCCTGGAAGTGGTCTAAGAAGAAAAGAAAGACTGCACAGGCAAACTCTTGCCCTGGGATGTGAGCCACAGACTGGATATCCCAGTCTTGGGGCCCTATATGGAGGAGATAAGCCCCCTTGGTTGCTGGGAGAACTACTGGGACACAAAGAATGGCCAGAAAAGCCTAGACTCCACTTGCAAGGAATGCATGGGTGCTGGGAGGAGAGAGCTTTGCACTGGTGGCTGCTGCCCTACCACTCTCACCAACCCAAGCTGGACAAACACCCTGGCCGAACACCAGGGCTTGGCACAAGATCTAGGATAGCTGGGTCCTAGGAAAAGACTTTATCTAGTGATGTAGAATGGCCAGGGGTCCTAGGGACTGGTCCAGGAGAGGTGGCAGTGGCCACTGTTAACACATATTCAGATAGTACCAGGGCAGCAGCCCAGACCTCTGGTGACAATGCAGCCGCTCAAGACCCCATGACTAGCACATCATGATCCCCACTCCCAGGCCAGCAAATACTCTGACCCTGCCCACTCCATGCTACAGCTGGGTATTGGATCTGGGGCTGTCAGGTCCTGAGAAAAGACTCAATCTAGGGATGCAGAGGAGAGACCACAGTGTGGGGAGAAGAAATAACATAAACTTAACGAGAACAGAGCCTACTTGAGCCCAACCCTCAGGGCTTCCCCTCCATTAACTGGGGAAGCAGACCCTGCCCCTGACAGGGAAGCTATAGCTATGGAGCAGAGAGGAAGTCTCACCTCACACCCTGCTCAGGCTTTAGCTCCTCCAACACCAGGCATACTTTCTATTAAGGTGATACTGGCCAGCACATCCTGAGGAAAGGCATGGCCGGTGTCCACATAAAATCCATTCCTGGGCACACACAGTCTAAATACAGACACCCCTCCACATAAAAATACCTTTCAAGTTCACAATAGATAACTGTTTGACCAAAATTCATAGAGACAAAGAAAGATAAGTAAAATATAAAGGCAGAGGAACTACTCCCAAATGAAAGAGCAAGAGAAAACACCTGAAAAAATAATGAAACAGAGATAATTAGTCTACCAGACACTGGGTTCGAAAAGTTGGTAATAAAAAATAATGCTAAATGAATAAAGAAAGAGTATCAATATAAATGTAGATCATTTTAACAAGGAAGTAGAAATTATAAAGATGATCCAATCAAAAATATACAATTCAATTTCTGAGATAAAAAACACTCTAGAAACAATGAATAGCTGAATAAATGACACAGAAGAAAGCACTACTGATCTGGAAGATAGAATAATAGAAATCACCTATTCACAACAGTAGACAGAAAAATAAACAAAAAATTAAAGTAGCATATGAGATAGATCTATGAGATAATATAAAATGTGCCAATGTGTGCATAAAAGAGGTTCCAGAAGGAGAAGAGAGAGAGAAGGGGATTAAAATGTATTTGAAGAAATTATGACTGAAAACCTCCCAAACCGAAAGAAGGATACAGATACCTAGGAATAGGAAGCACAGAGGGTCCCAAATAAGACACAAAGGGAACAAATGACAATAATACATAATAGTAGGAGACTTTAACACCCCACTGACGTCAATGGACAGATCACCCAAACAGAAAATAAATAAGGCAACAGAGGTCCCAAATGACACAATAGATAATTATCTGCTGGACACTTCATCTAAATAAAGCAGAATACACATTCTTTTCAAGCACACATGGAACTTTCTCCAGATAGACCATCTGCTAGGTCACAAAATAAGCCTTAACAAATTTAAGATGATAGAAATTATATCAAGCATCTTTTCCTACCACAATGGTATGAAACTAGAAATCAACTACAGAAAGAAAAACAGGAAAAGAACAAACACTCAGAGACTAAACAACATGCTACTAAAAAAACAATGGGTCAAAAATAAAATCAAAGAAGAAATTAGAAAATACCTCAATATAAATGTAAATGAAAACAACACTTTACAGAAAGGGATGAAGAAAAAAGCAGTTCAAAGAGGAAATTTCACAACCATAGAGGCCTTCTTTAAGAAACAAGAAAAATCTCAAATAAACAACCTAATGTACCACCTAAAGGAATTAGAAAAAGAAGAACAAACAAAGCCTAAAGTCAGAAGGAAAGATATAATAAAGATCAGAGAAAAAATGAATAAAATATAAATTAAAAAAACAATAGAAGAGATAAATAAAATGAGCTGATTTTCTGAGAAGATAAACAAAACTGATAAAGCTTTAGCTAGGCTCACCAAGCAGAAAAAAGGATATAAATAAACAAAATAAGAAATGAAAAAGGAGAAATAATAGCTGATACCATAGAGATACGAAAAAAAAATCATAAGAGAATACTACAAACAGTTATATGCCCACAAATTGAACAAACTGGAAGAAACAGACAAATTTCTAGAAAAGTATAACCTGCCAAGACTGAATCAAGAAAAAATAGACAATTTGAACACAACAGTCACTTGTAGTGAAATTTAATTTGTAACAAAAATAATCCCAGCAAACAAAAGTCAAGGAATGGATAAACTTTATAGGGAAATTCAATTAAACATATAAAAATTTAAAGAAGAACTTATATATATCCTTCTCACACTACTCCAAAATACTGAAGAGGAGGGAACACCCCCAAATTCATTCTATGAAGCCACCATCACCTGATACTAAAATCAGAAAAAGACACTAAAAAAAATAAAATTATGGCCAAAAGATTTGATGAATATAGATGCAAAAATCATTGAAAAAATATTAGCAAACCAAATCCAATGATACATGAAAAAGGATTATACACCATTATCAATTTGGATTTATTCCAGGCTCACATGGATGGTTCAACATATGCAAATCAGTCAATGTGATACACCACATTAACAAAAGAAGAGACAAAAACCAAATGATCATCCCAATAGATGCAGAAAAAGTATTTGACAAAATTCAACATCCATTCATGATAAAAATTCTCATCAAGGTGGGCAGAAAGGGAACATATCTCAACATAATAAAGCCTATTCATAACAAACCCATAGCCAACATTATACTCAACTGTGAAAACCTGAAAGTCTTCTCACTAAATTCAGGAACAAGATAAGGATGCCCATTCTTGCTGCTTCTATTTAACATAGCATTGGAAGTCCAAGCCACAACAATCAGACAAGAAAAATAAATAAAAGGTATCTAAATTGGAAGGGAGGAGGTAAAACTGTCACTATTTGCAGATGACATGATTGATACTCTATAGAGAACTGTAAATTCTCCACCCCAAAACCATTAGAACTAATACATGAATTTAGCAAGGTTTCAGGATACAAGATTAATATACAGAGATCTGTTGTGTTTCTGTACACTAAACATTACATATCAGAATGAGAAAGTAAAAAAAAATATCCTGTTTAAAATCACATCAAAAAAATAAGAAACATAGACATAGACTTAACCAGGGAGGTGAAAACTATACACTGAAAACTACAAAACAGTGATGAAGAAAACTAAAGATGATTCAAAAAAATAAAAAAGATATCCTATGTTCTTGTATTGTAAGAATTAATATTATTAAAAATGGCCAAGAACCCAAAGCAATCTACAGATTTAACACAATTGCTGTCAAAATAACCGGGACATTTTTCACAGAACTCTAACAATCATAAAATTTACATGGGACCACAAAAGACCCCAAATTACAAAAGCAATCTTGAGACAAAAAGAACAAAGTTGGAGGTTTAACACTCCTAGATGTCAGACTGTACAACAAAGCTGCAATAATCAAAACAGTGTGGTAGTGGCACAAAAACAGACACATAGATCAATGGAATAGAATAAAGAGCCCAGAAATAAGCCCACACACATATGGTCAATTACTCTACAACAAAGTAGGCAAGAATATACAGTGGAAAAAAGAAAGTCTCTTCAAAAGTGGTGCTGGGAAAACTAGACAGCCACATGTAAAACAATGTAATTAGAATATAACCTCATACCATTTACAAAAATAAACTCAAAATGTCTTAAAGAACTAAATGTAAGACATGAAACCATAAAACTCTTAGAAGAGAATATAGGCATAGAACTCTTTGACATAAATTGAACCAATATTTTCTTGAATCAATCCCTCAAGGGGAAATGAGAGGAAATAAAAGCAAAAATAAGCAAATGGGACCTCATTAAACTTAAAAGCTTTTCCTCAGCAAAGGAAACCATCAACAAAATGAAAAGACAACCTATGGAAAGGGAGAAAATATTTGCAAATGATGTGATCAACAAGGGGTTAATATCCAAACACTTCATGCACTGCAATATCAAAAACAAACAAACAAACAATACAATCAAAAATGGGCAGAAAACTTGAATAGACATTTTTTTCTTTCCAAAGAAGACACACAGATGGCTAACAGGCACATGAAAATATGCTCAACGTTGCTAATTATTAGGGAAACACAAATCAAAAGCACAATGAGATATTACCTCACAACTGTCAGAATGGCTATCATGAAAAAGTCTATAAAAAACAAATGTTGGAGAGAATGTGGAGAAAAGGAAACCCCCGTATACTGTTGGTGGGAATGTATTAGTGCAGCCACTAGGGAAAGGGTCCTTAAAAAAATTAAGGAGTTTCCTTAAAAAAATTAAAAATAGAATTACCATATGATCTAGTGATTACAGTCCTAGGTATATATTGGGAAAACACTAATTCAAAAAGATACATTTACCCCAATGTTCATAGCAGCACTATTTACAGTAGTCAAGACATGGAAGCAACCCAAGTGTCCATCAACAGATGACTGGCTTAAGAAGATGTGGTATATATATATATATACATATATATATATATACATATACATATACATATACATATACATACAGTGGAATATTACTCAGCCATGAAAATGAATGAAATACTGCCATTTGCAGCAACATGTATGGACCTAGAGAATATTATGTTTAGTGAAATAAGTCAGAGAAAGACAAATACTATATCACTTATATCTGGAATCTAAAAATCAATACAAATAAATTTACATACAAAATAGAAACAAATTCATAGACACAGGAGAAAAAACTTACAGTTGCTGAAGGAAACAGGGAATGGGGGAGGGACTAATTAGGGGTCCGGGTTTAACAGATATACAAGCTACTATATATGAAATAGATAAGCAACAGGAATTTACTATATAGCAAAAGGAACTCTACCCATTACCTTAGAATAATGTATAATGAAATATAATTTACAAAAATACTGAGTCACTATGCTGTTCACTTGAAACTAACACAATATTGTGAAGTAACTATACTTTAATTTAAAAAATAATAATATGTGCTTCCCTTGCATCCATTTTGTTTTACTCTAGTGACAGCATTTTCATATTAGTAATATTAATTTTTACATTCACTATTTTCAAGTGGTTCACATTTCCAAAATATTTTCTTATCCTTTTTTGGGAAATGTTTATGCTTATTTAAAATTTTTGATTTTTTTTTTTTTTTTTTTTTTTTTTGCTGTATGCGGGCCTCTCACTGTTGTGGCCTCTCCCGTTGCGGAGCACAGGCTCCGGACGCGCAGGCCCAACGGCCATGGCTCACGGGCCCAACCGCTCCGCGGCATGTGGGATCTTCCCAGACCGGGGCACGAACCCGTGTCCCCTGCATCGGCAGGCGGACTCTCAACCACTGAGCCACCAGGGAAGCCCTAAAATTTTTGATTTTGATGTTTCATTCATCCATCTGAAAAAAAAGAAATAGAAAATATAAAGGAAAAAAAGATGTGAGCATACAAGAAGATATATTAATATCCTTATAATAAGAATCCAAAATTAGGGGAAATAGAAGTAATAAGGGGGGCTCCCCTGGTGGCGCAGTGGTTGAGAGTCCGCCTGCCGATGCAGGGGACACGGGTTCGTGCCCCCGTCCGGGAGGATCCCACATGCCGCAGAGCGGCTGGGCCCGTGAGCCATGGCCGCCAAGCCTGCGCGTCCAGAGCCTGTGCTCCGCAACGGGAGAGGCCACAGCAGTGAGAAGCCCGTGTACCGCAAAAAAAAAAAAAAAAAAAAAAAAAAAAAAAAAAGAAGTAATAAGGGAGGAAAATATTTGAAGAAATAATGATTAAGAATTTTCTCATATTCAAGAAAGAGAAGAGACCTTCAACTTATTGTGTTCATATAATGACAAACGTCAATGTTGAAAAAAATATCCTTAACCAGACAAAGAGTAGTGAAATTTAAAAACACAATTCAACTAAAGTATGCACATTCTTTTCAACTGTACACAAAAAAAGACAATATACAAAAATAAAGGATTTTTTGTACACCAGCAATTAACAACAAAAATAGTTGAAACTATAGTTTAAAATTGAATCCAAACAAGTGAATTATCTGGGGATACATTTAACAGTATATGTGAGAGATCAGGCTCCTGGTCAAAAAATCTATGTGTGGTTTTTCAGACCCAACCTTAGGCAATTACAAAGGCGTTACTTGGCTGGTCCCATGAGGAAGACCTGTCTTCTCCACACTAGATTTGGTGCACTGTTAGCACATTGCAGTCTCTGAAGGTAGTTACAGCAAGAACTCTTGCCCCTCTGGCTGGCCATGTTCTTATGCATCTCTGCATTCCTTGCCCAGGCATCTCCACTTGGAGGTCTCCTTGTAAGGGAAACTTGAAGATATTTTTCTCCACTCTCAGTAAGTATTCAGTACTTTTCCACCCCTACTACTTTCCCCTTCCTTTCCCACTGTACACAGCTCCATAAAATGGTAGGAGTCTTTTATTCAGGACACTCTCAACAGTGTAATTATCCCTTGCAATGGCCTCTTATGTGCTGATCCACCTGAGTACAGTTCCTTGAGGGAAGATGGAACAGGAGGCAACGGGCATCTTTTCTGCTTTTAGACTCTTGCTTGTACTATGGCAGTAAGTGATTAAAGGCTTGACTGTCATTTTCACCTTTGGCTTGTTGCTTTAAATGCCTATTCTGACACATGGAAATGCAGCGCTCTCTTCAGCTCAGCTGAGTCCCTGACAATGTCTTTAAAACTCGTACACTGAAACTACACACAATCTTGAGAGAAATTAAAGAAAGAGATGTGTTATATTCAGGAACTGGAAGAACCAACATTTTGAAGATACCATTTCTCAATAAGTAATCTATAAATTCAGAGTGATCTCAGAGTCCCAGTAAGAAGTTTTTGGAAACAAAAACAAATTTGAAAAGTCTATTAGTCAAATAATTTGAAATAAAAAAAAACAAAGTTGAAAGATTTGTATCTGACCTACAGTATTCAAGAGAGTGTGGTTTTTAAATAAGAATAGGCATATATATTAATGGAACAGAATACAGATTCGAGATAGACCCACATACAAATGGTCAAGTGATTGTTTTATTCTTTCCCAGATTTTTTCTAACATTTCATGCTGAAATGATTTTTAACTTCCAGAAGAGTTGAAAATAGAGCACTGACATTTCCCAAAACCCTTCACTCAGCTTTCCATAATGTTAACGTTTTAAATAATCATGGCATATTTGCCAAAATCAAGAAGTTACTATTGGTAAAATACTAGTAACTAAACTATTGACTTTACTTGGATTTCATCAGTTTTTCTACATGTTTTTTTGTTTCAGATGCAAACCAGGATACTACACCGAATTTAGTTTTCATGTCTCCTTAGTCTCTTGCAATCTGTGACAGTGTCTCTGTCTTTCCTTGTTTTTCACGATCTTGACACTTTTGAAGGGTGCCTTAGATCTCTCCCTGCTTACCTGAGAAATCATAGGAAAACTCAATCCTTTAATCTATTTAAGTCAAGTTTGTTCTAGCACTGAATGCTATATATTTTGAGATTTTTCATTATAATTATTGATAAAAAATTATTGGAAGTCATTTCGTTAAGTTAAAAATATTTTACCAAATATTTTATCTCATGTCTTTGTGAGATTTCCTTTATCTCTTGCCAGGAATTTATCATTTTTGCATCTCAAGCCAAAGTACAGAATATTAAATCATTTTCATCTTCACCATCTAACCAACTGTTCAACTGCATATTGCCATTTCTCTTCCAACATCTCAATTTTTAACTAGAATAAAAATTAAAACAATCTATATTCTCAAATTTTTCCAATATCTTTTGCTCAAGTTCTTTACTTCCAAAACGTTTTGCTTATAGAGATGTCAAAATTGTATAGCTACATAATTACTACCTTGTTAATTTGTATAAAGTCATTGTTGAATTACTTTCTCTTCTATTGTAGTAGCATTATTCTATTGTCATATATTTTGAGTAGATAAGCACTTTGTTTTCCTTAGTTAGTGGAGTTTTGCTGGGTAAAGAAAACAATGTAAATATTTATTCTAGTGGCATATGTAAAGAGAGATGCACTTTTTTGTAATAGCTCAAACTACCTTGATTGGGAAGGTATAATGGGAACTTTTACATATCTACAGAAGATTTAAGTTATTTTTAATACTCCATTTTATTCTGATTTTATTTCTAATTTTTTAACTTTATGAAAAGCGTGTTCACAAGGTTGACAAAATGAGGTTAAAAACAGGTTAAATAAATATACTCAAGGGGCTTCCCTGGTGGCGCAGTGGTTGAGAGTCTGCCTGCTGATGCAGGGGACACGGGTTCATGACCCGGTCCGGGAAGATCCCACATGCCGCAGAGCGGCTGGGCCCGTGAGCCATGGTTGCTGAGCCTGCACGTCCGGAGGCTGTGCTCCGCAATGGGAGAGGCCACAGCAGTGAGAGGCTCGCGTACCACACACACACACACACACACACACACACATATATATATATACTCAATTAAACAAATATTCTACTTTTTCTACAAAGATTACATTTTCTGAGTGCTGAAATCTATAAATAAAGCTTTTGAAATGCTTCACTTATGTTTCTGGCATTAAAACCAGTATAGAATTCAAATTAAATGCTCCAATAAACAAGGCTCTAATTATTTTACCTGACTACATATTCAAGTAATACTTCTTGTATTATTAAAGTTTCACTATCCATTTTTCTTTTATAATTCATTTTGTAGCTCATATAGGTATTGACATAAAAGCAAATCAATAGATTAGGAAAATATATTTTTTATTCATGCTAACTATAATATTTTTTAGTTTAAATATGAATCTCATAATGCAACCATCACCACATCACCACTCTGTAATTCGAGAATATTTTCATCACCACGGTTAGAAAATGTACCTATTAGCAGCCACTGCCTCTTTCTTCTTCCCCTCTGCCCCTGGAAACAATTAACATATGCTCTGTTTTTAGGGAAATGCCGATTCTGACTTTACATATAAATGGAATCATACAATAAGCATTTGTGTCTGGCTTCTTTCCAATGTTTAAATGTTTAAAGATTCAACCATGATGTGGCATATATTCACACTCCAGTTTTAAGTCTGAATACTATTCCAATGTATACATATACTATATTTTATTTATTGTTTAATCAGTTAATGGACATTTTGGGTCGTTTCCATTTTTTAGTTATCAAGAATAATGCTGCCATAAACTTTATGTACAAGTTTTTATGTGAACATGTTTTCAATTTTGAGGGGTATATACCTAGGAGTTGAATTATTGAATCATATGGTAATGCTATGTCTAACTTATTGAGGGACTGCTAAAAATGTTTTCCTAAGTGGTTGCAATCTTTTATATTCCCACCAGCTATGTATGACTGTTTCAATGGCTATATATCCTCACCAACACTTGTCATTGTCTGTCACTTAATTAAAGTCATTCTAGAGAAAGTGAATTTTATCTCCTTGCCATTTTGATTTACATTGCACAGATAACTAAAGAAGCTGAGAGTCTTTTCATGCTTATTTGCCATTTGTGTATCTTCTTTGGGGGAAATTCTATTCAAATCCTTGGTCCATTTTTAAATTGAATTTTTTTGTCTTTTAAATGTTGAGCTTTTAATAAGAATTCTTTATATAATGCAAAAACCTTATGTGATGCGTGATGTTTTCCATGAAATTTGGGATTTTTCAGCAATTTTTTCTTCAAATAGTCATTCTGCCTTTTATCTCCTCTCCTTCTGGAAATCCTATTATGTGTCTGTTACTGTCTTTTATGATGTCCCACAGGTCTCTGAGTTCATCTTTCTTCATTCTTTTTTCTTCTCTTCTAACAGACTGAAAAATTTCCATTAACCAATCGACAAGTTCATTGATTTTTCTCTTCTGTCTGCTTAAATCTGCTGTTGAGTTCCTTTGGTAAATTTTTTCATTTCAGTAATTAAACTTTACAACATGTAGAATTTCTATTTGATTCTTTGTCATCTCTTCGTTGATGTTCTCCATTTGTTGAGACAGCATTCTCATTTTTTAATTCTTTAGACATGTTTTCTTTAGTTCTTTTAGCATATTCTAAAAAAAATGATTTTAAACATTTGTCTAGTAATTCCTATGCCTAGACATCCTCAAGGACTATTTCAATTGACTGTCTTTTTTGCTCCTATGTATGAGCCATGCTTTGCTTTTTTTTGTTTGTTTGTTTATTTGTTTTGATATATTTCTTAATTTTTGATTGAAAACTATACATGCTATGTAATATAAATTGGCAACTCTGGAAATTATATTCTTTCTCTTCCCTAGAGTTTGTTTTTGTTGCTCTTTGCTGTTTGTTTCCTGATGTGATTCTGTAAGTTCTGTGTTGTCATTCATGGACACTGATGTGTTTGATTGGTTAGCTTAGGGGTCAGCTAATGTTTCCACAGATATTTCCTTAAATGTCTGAAAACAATAATTCAACCAATCTTTGCTGAGAGGTTTTGTATGAGTATTGGTGTATGTCTTTACACTTTACCAGGCATTTTACTTTACCTTAGGTTTTAGTTCTTGATTGAGCAGAGCCTCAAGATTTTATCTAGAGATAAAAGCTTAAAGCTTTCTTATCGCTCTTCCGGGGAAGATGGCGGAAGAGTAAGACGCAGAGATCACCTTCCTCCCCACAGATACACCAGAAATACAGCTACACGTGGAACAAATCCTATAGAACACCTACTGTACGCTGGCAGAAGACCTCAGACCTCCCAAAGGGCAAGAAACTCCCCACATACCTGGGTAGGGCAAAGCAGAGAGATTCCCGCACAGAGGATCGGTGCCAACCGGCACTCACCAGCCCGAGAGGCTTGTCTGCTCGCCCACCAGGGCGGGCGGTGCTGGGAGCTAAGGCTCGGGCTTCAGTCGGAGCACAGGGAGAGGACTGGGTTTGGTGGCGTGAACACATCCTGAAGGGGCTAATGCACCACAGCTAGCCGGGAGGGAGTCCGGGAAAAAGTTTGGACCTGCCGAAGAGGCAAGAGACTTTTTCTTCCCTCTTTGTTTCCTGGTGCGCGAGGAGAGGGGATTAAGAGCACTGCTTGGAGGAGCTGCAGAGACGGGCGCGAGCCGTGGCTGAAAACACGGACACCAGAGACGGGCGTGTGACGCTGAGGCTTCTGCCGCCGCCGCGAGGCCTGTGTGCGAGCGCAGGTCACTGTCCACGCCCCCCTTCTGGGGAGACTGTGCAGCCCGTCACTGCTGGGGTCCCGGGATCCAGGGACGGCTTCCCTGGGAGAACGCACGGCGCGCCTCGGGCTGGTGCAACGTCACGCTGGCCTCTGCCGCTGCAGGCTTCAACTGCACTACGTGCCCCTCCCTCCCCCCCGGCCTGAGTGAGCCAGAGTCCCCGAAGAGGCTGCTCCTTTAACCCTGTCCTGTCTGAGCGAAGAACAGATGCCCTCCGGCGACCTACACGGAGAGGTGGGGCCAAATCCAAAGCTGAGATCCAGGAGCTGTGAGAACAAAGAAGAGAAAGAGAAATCTCTCCCAGCAGACTCAGAAGCAGCGGATTAAAGCTCCACAATCAATTTGATGTACCCTGCATCTGTGGAATACATGAATAGACAACGAATCATCCCAAATTGAGGAGCCAGGAGTCAGTGCTGTGCCTCTGAGGTGGGAGAGCCAACTTCAGGACACTGGTCCACAAGAAACCTCCCAGCTCCACATAATATCAAATGGCGAAAATCTTCCAGAGATCTCCATCTCAACACAAGCACCCGGCTTCACTCAACGATCAGCAAGGTACAGTGCTGGACACCCTATGCCAAACAACTAGCAGGACAGGAACACAACGCCACCCATTAGCAGAGAGGCTGCCTAAAATCATAAAAAGTCCACAGAAACCACAAAATACACCACCAGACGTGGAGGTGTCCACCAGAAAGACAAGATCCAGCCTCATCCACCAGAACACAGGCACTAGTCCCCTCCACCAGGAAGCCTACACAACCCACTAAACCAACCTTAGCCACTGGGGACAGACACCAAAAACAACGGGAACTACGAACCTGCGGCCTACAAAAAGGAGACCCCAAACACATTAAGATAAGCAAAATGAGAAGACAGAAAAACACACAACAGATGAAGGAGCAAGATAAAAATCTACCAGACCTAATAAATGAAGAGGAAATAGGCAGTCTACCTGAAAAAGAATTCAGAATAATGATGGTAAAGATGATCCAAGATTCTATATCCAAGATCCAAAATCTTGGAAATAGAATAGACAAAAATGCAAGAAACAGTTAACAAGGACCTAGAAGAACTAAAGATGAATCAAGCATCGATTAAAAACACAATAAATGAAATGAAAAATACTCTAGATGAGCTCAAGAGCAGAATAACTGAGGCAGAAGAACAGATAAGTGACCTGGAAGATAAACTAGTGGAAGTAAATACTGCAGAGCACAATAAAGAAAAAAGAATGAAAAGAACTGAGGACAGTCTCAGAGACTTCTGGCACAACATTAAAGGCACCAACATTCGAATTATAGGGGTTCCAGAAGAAGAAGAGAAAAAGAAAGGGACTGAGAAAATATTTGAAGAGATTATAATTGAAAACTTCCATAATATAGGAAAGGAAATAGTTAATCAAGTCCAGGAGGCACAGAGAGTCCCATACAGAATAAATCCAAGGAGAAATACACCAAGACACATATTAATCACACTGTGAAAAATTAAACACAAAGAAATCATATTAAAAGCAACAAGGGCAAAACAACAAATAACACACAAGGGAATCCCCATCAGGATAACAGTTGACCTCTCAGCAGAAACTCTACAAGCCAGAAGGGAATGGCAGGACATAATTGAAGTGATGAAGGAGAAAAACCTGTAACCAAGACTACTCTACCCAGTAAGATTCTCATTCAGATTTGATGGAGAAATTAAAACGTTTACAGACAAGCAAAAGCTGAGAGAGTTCAGCACCACCAAACCAGCTTTACAACAAATGCTAAAGGAACTTCTCTAGGCAAGAAACACAACAGAAGGAAAAGACCTACAATAACGAACCCAAAACAATTAAGGAAATGGGAATAGGAACATACATATCAATACTTACCTTAAATATAAATGGAGTAAATGCTCCCACCAAAAAACACAGATTGGCTGAATGGATACAAAAAGAAGACCCATGTATATGCTGTCTACAAGAGACCCACTTCAGACCTAGAGACACATACAGATTGAAAGTAAGGGGATGGAAAAACATATTCCATGCAAATGGAAATCAAAACAAAGCTGGAGTAGCAATTCTTATATCAGACAAAATAGACTTTAAAATAAAGACTATTAGAAGAGACAAAATAAGACACTACAAAATGATAAAGGGATTGATCCAAGAAGAAGATATAACAATTGTAAATACTTATGCACCAAACATAGGAGCACCTCAATACATAAGGCAAATACTAACAGCTATAAAAGGGGAAATCAACAGTAACACACTCATAGAAGGGGACTTTAACACCCCACTTTCACCAATGGACAGATCATCCAAAATGAAAATAAATAAGGAAACACAAGCTTTAAATGATACATTAAACGAGATGGACTTAGTTGATATTTATAGGACATTCCATCCAAAAACAACAGAATACACATTTTTCTCAAGTGCTCATGGAACATTCTCCAGGATAGATCATATCTTGGGTCACAAATCAAGCCTTGGTAAATTTAAGAAAATTGAAATTGTATCAAGTATCTTTTCTGACCACAATGCTATGAGACTAGACATCAATTACAGGAAAAGATCTGTAAAAAATACAAACACATGGAGGCTAAACAATACACTACTTAATAATGAAGTGATCACTGAAGAAATCAAAGAGGAAATAAAAAAATACCAAGAAACAAATGACAATGGAGACACAACGACCCAAAACCTATGGGACACAGCAAAAGCAGTTCTACAGGGGAAGTTTATAGCAATACAATCCCAACTTAAGAAACAGGAAACATCTCGAGTAAACAACCTGACCCTGCACCTAAAGCAATTAGAGAAAGAAGAACAAAAACCCCCAAAGTTAGCAGAAGGAAAGAAATCATAAAGATCAGATCAGAAATAAATGAAAAAGAAATGAAATGATAGCAAAGATCAATAAAACTAAAAGCTGGTTCTTTGAGAAGATAAACAAAATTGATAAACCATTAGCCAGACTCATCAAAAAAAAAGGAAGAAGACTCAAATCAATAGAATTAAAAACGAAAAAGGAGAAGTAACAACTGACACTGCAGAAATACAAAAGATCATGAGAGATTACTACAAGAAACTCTATGCCAATAAAATGGACAACCTGGAAGAAATGGACAAATTCTTAGAAATGCACAACCTGCCAAGACTGACTCAGGATGAAATAGAAAATATGAATAGACCAATCACAAGTACTGAAATTGAAACTCTGATAAAAAATCTTCCAACAAACAAAAGTCCAGGACCAGATGGCTTCACAGGCGAATTCTGTCAAACATTTAGAGAAGAGCTAACACCTATCCTTCTCAAACTCTTCCAAAATATAGCAGAGGGAGGAACACTCCCAAACTCATTCTACAACACCAACATCACCCTGATACCATAACCAGACAAAGATGTGACAAAGAAAGAAAACTACAGGTCAATATCACTGATGAACATAGATGCAAAAATCCTCAACAAAATACTAGCAAACAGAATCCAACAGCACATTAAAAGGATCATACACCATGATCAAGTGGGGTTTATTCCAGGAATGCAAGGATTCTTCAATATACGCAAATCAATCAATGTGATACACCATATTAACAAATTGAAGGAGAAAAACCATATGATCATCTCAATAGATGCAGAGAAAGCTTTCGACAAAATTCAACACCCATTTATGATAAAAACCCTGCAGAAAGTAGGCATAGAGGGAACTTTCCTCAACATAATAAAGGCCATATATGACAAACCCACAGCCAACATTGTCCTCAATGGTGAAAAACTGAAACCATTTCCACTAAGATCAGGAACAAGACAAGGTTGCCCACTCTCACCACTCTTATTCAACTTAGTTTTGGAAGTTTTAGCCACAGCAATCAGAGAAGAAAAGGAAATAAAAGGAATTCAAATTGGAAAAGAAGAAGTAAAGCTGTCACTGTTTGCAGATTACCTGATACTATACATAGAAAGTCCTAAAGATGCTACCAGAAAACTACTAGAGCTAATCAATGAATTTGGTAAAGTAGCAGGATACAAAATTAATGCACAGAAATCTCTGGCATTCCTGTACACTAATGATGAAAAATCTGAAAGTGAAATCAAGGAAACACTCCCTTTTATTTACCGTTGCAACAAAAGGAATAAAATATCTAGGAATAAACCTACCTAAGGAGACAAAAGACCTGTATGCAGAAAATTATAAGACACTGATGAAAGAAATAAAAGATGATACAAATAGATGGAGAGATATACCATGCTCCTGGATTGGAAGAATCAATATTGTGAAAATGACTGTACTACCCAAAGCAATCTACAGATTCAATGCAATCCCTATCAAACTACCACTGGCATTTTTCAGAGAACTAGAACAAAAAATTTCAAAATTTGTTTGGAAAACAAAAGACCCCGAATAGGAAAAGCAATCTTGAGAATGAAAAACGGAGCTGGAGGAATCAGACTCCCTGACTTCAGACTATACTACAAAGCTACAGTAATCAAGACAGTGTGGTACTGGCACAAAAACAGAAAGATAGATCAATGGAACAGGATAGAAAGCCCAGAGATAAACCCACGCCCATATGGTCAACTTATCTTTGATAAAGGAGGCAGGAATGTACAGTGTAGAAAGGACAGCCTCTTCAATAAGTGGTGCTGGGAAAACTGTACAGGGACATGTAAAAGTATGAGATTAGATCATTCCCTAACACCATACACAAAAATAAGCTCAAAATGGATTAAAGGCCTAAATGTAAGGCCAGACACTATCAAACTCTTAGAGGAAAACATAGGCAGAACACTCTATGACATAAATCACAGCAAGATCCTTTTGGACCCACCTCCTAGAGAAATGGAAATAAAAACAAAGATAAACAAATGGGACCTAATGAAACTTCAAAGCTTTTGCACAGCAAAGGAAACCATAAAGAAGACCAAAAGACAACCCTCAGAATGGGAGAAAATATTTGCAAATGAAGCAACTGACAGGATTAATCTCCAAAATTTATAAACAGCTCATGCAGCTCAATAGCAAAAAAAACAAACAACCCAATCCAAAAATGGGCAGAAGACTTAAATAGGCATTTCTCCAAAGAAGATATACAGACTGCCAACAAACACATGAAAGAATACTCAACATCATTAATCATTAGAGAAATGCAAATCAAAACTACAATGAGATATCATCTCACACCAGTCAGAATGGCCATCGTCAAGAAATCTAGAAACAATAAATGCTGGAGAGGGTGTGGAGAAAAGGGCACACTCTTGCACTGCTGGTGGGAATGTGAATTGGTACAGCCACTATGGAGAACGGTATGGAGGTTCCTTAAAAAACTACAAATAGAACTACCATATGACCCAGCAATCCCACTACTGGGCATATACCCTGAGAAAACCATAATTCAAAGAGACATGTACCAAAATGTTCATTGCAGCTCTATTCACAATAGCCCGGAGATGGAAACAACCTAAGTGTCCATCATTGGATGAATGGAGAAAGAAGATGTGCCACATACATACAGTGGAATATTACTCAGCCATAAAAAGAAACGAAACTGAGCTATTTGTAATGAGGTGGATAGACCTAGAGTCTGTCATACAGAGTGAAGTAACTCAGAAAGAGAAAGACAAATACCGTATGCTAACACATATATATGGAATTTAAAATAAAAAATGTCATGAAGAGCCTAGGGGTAAAACAGGAATAAAGACACAGACCTACTTGAGAATGGACTTGAGGATATGGGGAGGGGGAAGGATAAGCTGTGACAAAGCAAAAGAGGGGCATGGACATATATACAGTACCAAACGTAAGGTAGATAGATAGTGTGAAGCAGCCGCATAGCACAGGGAGATCAACTCGTTGCTTTGTGACCGCCTGGAGGGGTGGGATAGGGAGGGTGGGAGGGAGGGAGACGCAAGAGGGAAGGGATGGGGGAACAGATGTATATGTATGACTGATTCACTTTGTTATAAAGCAGAAACTAATAAAAAAAAAAAGAATAAAGCTTTCTTAGTTCTTTCCTAAGCTTGTGATCAGTCGTGATATGCAGATGGTCCTATGACGCAAGTGACCTTCCAGATTCTCAGGAGTATTTCATAGCATTTCTAAGCCTTTATGAACATCTCATTCTCCAGCTCTTTCTTTCAAGTTTATCCATAATTTGCTACAGCTGTTATCCACTGCTCCAGGAAGCCACAGATTTAAAACAACTGATTTCAGTGGTTTTTGATAGTGATCCCATGGAAACATATTTTTGAACTGGGTAAGTTCTGAGTCAGGTTAAATAAATCAACTTTGCAAGTGGGTTTTCCCGGGAAATTTAAAATAATGACAATTATCTGAGAATGAGGCTTTGAAAAAGCTTCAGTCACATTTTGCTCCCTCAGGTGGCTGCCAGGCTGCTGGCTTTTATCTTGATTGTGGGACTGTTAGTTTTTAAAGCTACTGCACAACCTGGGGGAAATAAGAATAGAGTCAGTTAAAATGCTACAGACCTTGCTGTTCTCACAGAGATTCAGCCATTTTTCTTGAACTAAATGCTTCTCATTTGTTGCACGCCTTTGGTCAATTTTCAGAAGTCTGAAAAAGTTAATTCTAAAAATTCTGTCCAGTGTTGTCATTGATTTTATGGAGGAGAGAATTTCCAGTGGTCCTCTCTCTGCCATTTCCCAGATGGCATTTTGTTGTTACTTTTAAGTGTCAATATAACTTACATGTCAGCTTTCTGTGGGTATACAATATACTACCACAGCCACATGATAAGAAAATTCAAGTTGTAGTAGGGCATATTATAAAAAATGTGCCTATAATGTTTATCTAAACTGTTGATTTTCCAGTTTTATAAACCTTTATTACAAAATAAAATATAACTGTGCAAGTGTTAAAATCACACTTACTTAATGTATATAGAATCCAACACTAGTGAGAAAATTGGATAATTTTACATTCTACTGATATGGAAAATAATTAGTGGTAGATAATTCAGAGTTAAAGTGTTAGATATATAGGCACACAAAATATATTGTCTATTTTGGAAATCATGTTAGGTCTGGAAACAGCAGACTGGAAAGAGAACTAGAGATCTTGAGTTTGTTCAAGAAACACTTTATTATTAGGACTCACTATAATGTCTGAAGTCCCTAAATTACAACTTTTCATTCTTGCTTGTTGAAGAGGAGGCAGCACCAGTAATTCTCTCATGCCTCTTTCACAGCTAAACTCATATCAGTAACCTATTAGGAAGCAATTAATTCTTTCTCATATATGTCCCCTAAATTACTGAGTTTTTTATCAAGCCCTTTAACATGACATTGCTTAGAACTCTCTATCTTGCCATTATTACATGTAATATTCAATATTCTGGCTTGTCTTCTCACTGATGTCAGAGTGAGACTCTTCAATCATCTTCATTAAGTAGCAATTATCTATCTGCATAGATACATGACCTGCAGATTTTGCATAGTCATATTATTTTTCAAAAATAATTCCTCCAGGCTACGTCAGGCAGGTCATGAGGAAGTTCTTTTAGATATTAACATAATGTTTATGTTATCTTTTGTCAAATTACATGACAGGGTCTATCAGCCCCCTTAAGACACACTTTGAGACTAGAGAATGCTGTATATAATACAGTACCAACACAGTAATATATCATTTAGTTATAGGGCACCTCCTGATGATTTTTCATGAGAAAGCATGTCAATAACAAATACAATAGTATTTTCTTTTTCATTCTTTCCTTCTCTAGCCCCTATGTCCAAAGACCTCTGCTGTGATTTTGTTTGAGCGTGTCAGGGGAGAAGAAATTTTCCTCTACCCTTCTTGGTTCTTCTGTCTGATCTAAGCATATATTGACTTGAGACAGATTAACGAGAAAATCAAATGAAAGTTTAATAACATGAATTCTAATGTCTATGTTGAGGCAGTGCTATTTTTGTCCCAGTTATTGACCATGGCTTTAACAAAATAACTTCTTTGGAACCAATATGAAAACCAATCCTCTTTGAACTCTGTGGTAGGCAGAATAAATGCTTATAAAAAGATGTCCATTTCCTAATTCACAGAACTTTTGAATATGTTAAAGTTATATGTCAAAAAGGAATTAAAGTTGAAGAGGAAATTAAGGTTGTTATATTAGCTGATCTTAACACATGAGGATTATAGCCTGGGAGAAAGCCTCTCAGATAGCTATGAGGAACTGTTCCAAAGAGGTAAGGGAGGAGCCAGAATATATAGGAACTTTTGCTGAAAAATAAAACATGTAGTTGAATGTCAAAAGATTACTACTAATCACAAAAACCCCCCAGATATCTCAGGTTAATGATTTTACTGCTTTTCTACATATGGGAAGATGCTAGAATGTGGGATCATTGAAATTATTCCTTTGATATGCATCTTAACCACTATGGCCAGTATCCTGTTTACATACCTACACCATGGGGTCAGCTGCCTGCCCCGGCTGATGGCTTGAAAACAGGCAAAAGTCCTTGTTTACTGGAATGGCAGGTAACATTCTTTGTTTACTAAAATGGCTGACAACATTCTTTGTCCACAAACCATTTTAATCAAGTGAGTTCTGGGAAACAGAGGAGGGAAACAGAAGAGTGAGTCAGAGAGACATGATATAAGAAGAATCATCATTTATGACCTTGAAGATGAAGGAAAGAAGCCTTGAGGCAAAGAATGTAGGGAATTCTAAAAGCTAGGAATGGCCTTCAGCTGACAACAGAAACTAAACAGGGACATAGGTACTACATTTTCAAGCAACTGAATTCTGACAACATTAATAAACAGAAAACAGATGTTTCCCTAAGCCTCTAGAAAAAAAATGCATCCCTCTCCATACCTTACTTTTAGCCCATTGAGACTCATGTAAGACTTTTGACATATAGAACTGCAAGACAATACATTTGTTGTTTTAAACCACTAAATTTGTATTAATTTCTTTTCATATCAATAGAAATCTAACTCAAACCCAGACATCAAACACTAGTCTGAACTGGAAGATAAAGTGGATCTGTTGATTTTTTCCCATTTCTCTCTTCTCTACTAATGTAAAAACCCTTTTACTTAACGTGGGTCAGCAAGTTCATAGATGTGTCTAGGAGTGGACATAGTTTAGAATCCCACTATGTATGTTCTTTCCTATATAACAACATTCTAATATGAAGAGTGGAGCCTCAGCTTTGTCTGCTCATTTCCTAATTATGATTTTTAGACTTCATGGAAAAGAATGTAAGTTTTACTTATTGGTAACTACAACAAAAGTCTTTATAGCTTTTATTGCTAAATGGCTTCTAGACTCACATTTTACTGATGGCCATAATTTAGTTTTGCTCCGTACATGCATAGGTTGAAAAAATTTAGCATATTTTAACACACAGGCACTTATGGAAGATACAAGAGGCTTAGTGTGACTTAAATGTTAGTTTTTGAATCTATTTTCAAGAGGAGAAAATAAAATAGCTATATTCAGCATTGAGGATTACTTTCCTTCCTAATCCCAAAAGATACTTTACATGAATATATTTATTTATATTATATAAAATATATATTCTTACCCAACTACACCCAATAACCATTATGTCATGTAAATATTTAAATTGGTCTTGGTTCAGGGAAAAATACGATTATTAGTTTCTAAGGACACTTCTGATCTAAAAGAATTCATAAGGATGTTCTTAAGATTATGGCATTTCTAAATAATGTTGGCAATTCCTCAAATTTCATCATTCATAGAATCTGAGTTGTATTCAAATCATGCATAGAAGTTAAATTGTTAAATGGTATGTATTAGTTAGTAAAACAGCTTTAATTTATATAGTATGAAAAACATAGGAAACTGTGCCTCTTTTCCCCTGACTGATTATAGTAAAATGTGAGAGGAGAGAGATAAATTGAAGGAATTGTTACACAACAAAACAAAACAAAACCAGAATTTGAAGTTTTGGGAAATTGTCAGCCTATCTATATTGCAAAAAAGAGAAAAGTGTGCTCTAGAAAGAATATCAAGGGTATGGCGGAAAATCATTTGATAAAGAGGTCATGGGCACAACTCATGGCATCCAAGCCATCTCTGCAGAAGCTAGGATGCACAGGTCTAAAAAATCAAGGGGTGGAAATGGAAGTGGCACCACCTACCATTACCCCTCATAATAGAAAAATTTTACTATTACTCACTAGCATACTTCTTTCTGTCCCTGGCCCTTATGCTTTGCTGGTATAGCGTTCTAAGTTCCAAAGGGAGAAATGATTCCACCAGGAGACACAAGTGATTCCATTAAATTAGAAGTTAAGACTACAACCTGGCCACTTTGGGTCACCAATTCTTCTAAATCAACAGGCAAAGAAGGGAGTTACAGTGCTGGCTGGGGTGACTGCTACTGTCTACAAGGAGTAATTAGACTGCTACTCCACAGTGGAAGAAAGGAAGAGTATACAGGATATCCCCAAGGGCATCTCAAAGTATTACCATGTCCTGTGATTAAAATCAACTCGAACCAGGTAGGACTACTAATGGCCCAGTTCCTTCAGGAATGAAGATTTAAGTCACCTAACCAGGTAAAGAACCATAATCAGAGGAGGGCCTTGTTGAAACTAAAGATGATACAAATGAATAAAGGAAGATGATAGCCAGAAATAGCAGCTATAACCATTTGACCAGTTATAAGGACTGATATTTTTTACAAGTATTTCCTCCTTATTCTGTTATAAATATGTTTCCGTGCCTATGTCTATCTACATCTATCTATCTATACATTTAGCAAATATATATATTTGTCTGAATACTATATATATAAATATATATAAATGATATTAAACAATTATCTTGTTTTTCTCCCTCTATTATATTCTTATCATGTAACATAAGGTGTACTGACTTTATATAATAGTATTATTTAAGTATTGTTAACTTTACATAATTGTATTTAAGTACAGGATATCAAGGAAAAGAGTAAACATCATCCAAGGTCTTTGCATCCTCTTCTGGGACAAGAGTACATTTTTTGGTTGTATGCAGGATAGTTACATCATGGTAGTCAAAAGTATGACCTTGTTATTCTCTTTATTTGGAGATTAAGTATGGTTTAAAGAGCAGCATACGGTTGCCAAGTTGACAAGGGGTGGATTTGTGTTGGTAAATTTTATGTGTCAACTTATCTGGACCACAGTGCCAAGATATTTGGTTAAATACACTTCTGGGGGGTTTTGTTAGGGTTATTTTAGATAAGATTAAATTGGTGAACTTTGATTAAAGTAGATTGGTCTCTATAATTTGGGTAGACCTCATTCAGTGAGTGGAAGGCCTGAATAGAACAAAAGACTGATCTCCCGCAAATGAGATAGAGTTCTCCACAGTCCACCTTTAGAATTTAACTGCAACATTGACTATTCCTGGTTTTACAGCAGACTACTTTTGAACTCAAACTGACAATTTCCAGAGTCTCCAGCCTGCCAGCCAGCCCCACCAAATTTTGGATTGGCCATGCCACCACAATCACATGAGCTAATTACCTATATATGCTATTGTACTTTTTTTTCCTCCAAAGAATCCTAACACACTAATACAGAAGCTGAACTGAATTATATAATAATAAATACGACTATCAGATGCTCAAAATTTGACATATTGAGAAATGTATAAAATAATTTAGAAAAAATGTCCAGTAATCAGCATTATCTAATGTACAAAACAATTATAAACAATTTTTAGGCAATAACTTTGACAAATTATTTTGTAACACAAATTTCATAAATTTGTGTGTGTGTGTTAGTTTCTGCTTTATAACAAAGTGAATCAGCTATACATATACATATAACCCCATATCTCCTCCCTCTTGCATCTCCCTCCCACCCTATCCCACCCCTCTACGTGGTCACAAAGAACCGAGCTGATCTCCCTGTACTATGCAGCTGCTTCCCACTAGCTATCTATTTTATATTTGGTAGTGTATATATGTCCATGCTACACTCTCACTTCGTCCCAGCTTACCCTTCCCCCTCCCTGTGTCCTCAAGTCCATTCTCTACATCTGCATTTTTATTCTTGTTCTGCCCCAAGGTTCTTCAGAACCTTTTAGTTTTTATTTTTTTGATTCCATATATATGTGTTTTACAGTATTTGTTTTTCTCTTTCTGACTTACTTTACTCTGACAGACTCTACGTCCATCCACCTCACTACAAATAAGTCAATTTTGTTTCTTTCTATGGCTGAGTAATATTCCATTGTGTATATGTGTCACATCTTCTTTATCCATTCATCTGTCAATGGATACTTAGGTTGCTTCCATGTCCTGGCTATTGTAAATCAAGCTGCAATGAACATAGTGGTGCATGACTCTTTTTGAATTATGGTTTTCTCAGGGTATATGCCCAGTAGTGGGATTGCTGTGTAATATGGTAGTTCTATTTTACTTTTTTTAAGGAACCTCCATACTGTTCTCCATAGTGGCTGTATCAATTTACATTCCCACCAACAGTGCAAGAGGGTTCCTTTTTCTCCACACCCTCTCCAGCATTGTTTGTAGATTTTTTTGATGATGGCCATTTCTACTGGTGTGAGGTGATACCTCATTGTAGTTTTGATTTGCATTTCTCTAATGATTAGTGATGCTGAGAATCTTTTCATGTGTTTGTTGGTCATCTGTATGTCTTGTTAGGAGAAATGTCTATTTAGGTCTTCTGCCCTTTTTTGGATTGGGTTTTTTGCTTTTATGATATTGAGCTGCATGAGTTGCTTGTATATTTTGGAGATTAATCCTTTGTCAGTTGCTTAATTTGCAAATATTTTCTCCCATTCTGAGTGTTGTCTTCTGTCTTGTTTATGGTTTCCTTTGCTGTGCAAAGGCTTTTAAGTTTCATTAGGTGCCATTTGTTTATTTTTGTTTTTATTTCCATTTCTCTAGGAGGTGGGTCAAAACGGATCTTGCTGTGATTTATGTCATAGCGTGTTCTGCCTACGTTTTCTTCTAAGAGTTTTATAGTGTCTGGCCTTACAATTAGGTCTTTAATCCATTTTGAGTTTATTTTTGTATATGGTGTTAGGGAGTGTTCTAATTTCATTTCTTTATACGTAGCTGTCCAGTTTTCAAAGCAGCACTTATTAAAGAGGCTGTCTTTACTCCATTGTATATTCTTGCCTCCTTTATCAAAAATAAGGTGACCATATGTGCGTGGGTTTACCTCCAGGTTTTCTATCCTGTTCCATTGATCTATATTTCTGTTTTTGTGCCAGTACCATGATGTCTTGAATACTATAGCCAAGTAGTATAGTCTGATGTCAGAGAGCCTGATTCCTCAGGCTCCGTTTTTCTTTCTCAAGATTGTTTTGGTTATTCAGGGTCTTTTGTGTTTCCATACAAATTGCGAAGTGTTTTGTTTTAGCTCTGTGAAAAATGTCATTGGTAGTTTGATAGGGATTACATGGAATCTGTAGATTGCTTTGGGTAGTAGAGTCATTTTCACAATGTTGATTATCCCAATCCAAGAACATGGTCTATCTCTCCAACTGTTTGTATAAACTTTAATTTCTTTCATCAGTGTCTTATAGTTTTCTGCATGCAAGTCTTTTGTCTCCTTAGGTAGGTTTATTCCTAGGTATTTTATTCTTTTTGTTGTAATGGTAAATGGGAGTGTTTCCTTATTTTTCTTTCAGATTTTTCATCATTAGTGTATAGGAATGCAAGAGATTTCGGTGCATTAATTTTGTATCCTGCTACTTTACCAAATTCATTGATTAGCTCTAGTAGTTTTCTGGTAGTACCTTTAGGATTCTCTATGTATAGTATCATAACATCTGCAGACAGTGACAGCTTTACTTCTTCTTTTCCGATATGGATTCCTTTTATTTCTTTTTCTTCTCTGATTGCTCTGGCTAAAGCTTCCAAAACTATGTTGAATAATAGTGGTGAGGGTGGACAACTTTGTCTTGTTCCTGATCTTAGAGGAAATGGTTACAGCTTTTACTATTGAGAACGATGTTGGCTGTGTGTTTGTCATGGTTTGTCATAGTTATTATGGTGAGGTAAGTTCCCTCTATGCCTATTTTCTGGAGGGTTTTTATCATAAATGGGTGTTGAATTTTGTCAAATGCTTTTCTGCATCTATTGAGATGACCTTATGGTTTTTCTCTTTCAGTTTGTTAACATGGTGTATCACATTGACTGATTTGCGTATATTGAAGAATCCTTGCATTCCTGGAATAAACCCCACTTGATCATGGTGTATGATCCTTTTAATGTGCTGTTGGACTCTGTTTGCTAGTATTTTGTGGAGGATTTTTGCATCTATGTTCATCAGTGATATTGACCTGTAGTTTTCTTTCTTTGTCACATCTTTGTCTGGTTATGGTATCAGGGTGATGTTGGTGTTGTAGAAGGAGTTTGGGAGTGTTCCTCCCTCTGCTATATTTTGAAAAGTTTGAGAAGGATAGGTGTTATCTCTTCTTTAAATGTTTGATAGAATTCTCCTGTGAAGCCATCTGGTCCTGGGCTTTTGTTTGTTGGAAGATTTTTAATCACAGTTTCAATTTCAGTGCTTGTCATTGGTCTGTTTATATTTTGTATTTCTTCCTGGTTCAGCCTCAGAAGGTTGTGCTTTTCTAAGAATTGTCCATTTATTCCAGGTTGTCCATTTTATTGGCATAGAGTTGTTTGTAGTAATCTCTCATGACCCTTTGTATTTCTGCAGTGTCAGTTGTTACTTCTCCTTTTTCATTGCTAATTCTACTGATTTGAGTCTTCTCCCTTTTTTTCCTGATGAGTCTGGCTAATGGTTTATCAATTTTGTTTATCTTCTCAAAGAACCAGCTTTTAGTTTTATTGATCTTTGCTATCATTTCCTTCATTTCTTTTTCATTTATTTCTGATCTGATCTTTATGATTTCTTTCCATCTGCTAACTTTGGGGTCCTTTTGTTCTTCTTTCTCTAATTGATTTACATGTAAGGTTAGGTTGTTTGTTTAAGATATTTCTTGTTTCTTGAGGTAGGATTGTATTGCTATAAACTTCTCTCTTAGAACTGCTTGTGCTACAGCTCATAGGTTTTGGGTTGTCATGTTTTCATTGTCATTTTCTTCTAGGTATTTTTTGATTTCCTCTTTGATTTCTTCAGTGATCTCTTGGTTATTTAGTAGTGTATTGTTTAGCTTCCATGTGTTTGTATTTTTTTTTTACAGATTTCTTCCTGTAAATGATATCTAGTCTCATAGCATTGTGGTCGGAAAAGATATTTGATATGATTTTAATTTTTTTTAATTTACAAAGGCTTGTTTTGTGAACCAAGATATGATCTATCCTGGAGAATGTTCCATGAGCACTTGAGAAGAAAGTGTATTCTGTTCTTTTTGGATGGAATGTGCTATAAATATCAATTAACTCCATCTTGTTTAATGTGTCATGTAAAGCTTGTGTTTCCTTATTTATTTTCATTTTGGATGATCTGTCCATTGGTGAAAGTGGGGTGTTAAAGTCCCCTAGTATGATTGTGTTACTGTCAATTTCCTTTTTTATGGCTGTTAGAATTTGCCTTATGTATTGAAGTGCCCCTATGTTGGGTGCAAAAATATTTACAATTGTTATATCTTCTTTTTGGATTGATCCATTGATCATTACGTAGTGTCCTTCTCTGTCTGTTGTAATAGTCTTTATTTTAAAGTATATTTTTTTCTGTTATGAGAATTGCTACTCCAGCTTTCTTTTGGTTTCCATTTGCATGGAATATATTTTTCCATCCCCTCACTTTCAGTCTGTATGTGTCCCTAGGTCTGAAGTGTGTCTCTTGTAGACAGCATATATACGGGTCTTGTTTTTGTATCCATTCAGCCAGTCTATGTCTTCTGGTTGGAGGATTTAATCCATTTACATTTAAGGTAGTTATTGATATGTATGTTCCTATTACTGTTTTCTTAATTGTTTTGGGTTTGTTATTTTAGGTCTTTTCCTTCTCTTCTGTTTGCTGCCTAGAGAAGTTACTTTACCATTTGTTGTAAAGCTGGTTTGGTGGTGCTGAATTCTCTTAGCTTTTGCTTGTCTGTAAAGGTTTTAATTTTTCCATCTAATCTGAATGAGATCCTTCATGGGTAGAGTAATCATGGTTGTTGTTTTTTCCCTTTCATCACTTTGACTATGTCCTGCCAGTCCCTTCTGGCTTGCAGAGTTTCTGCTGAAAGAGCAGCTTATGGGGATTAACCTTATGGGGATTCCCTTGTATGCTATTTGTTGTTTTTCTCTTGTTGCTTGTAATATTTTTTCTTTGTATTTAAATTTTCATAGTTTGATTAATATGTGTCTTGGCATGTTTCTCCTTGGATTTATCCTGTATGTGACTCTCCTCACTTCCTCGACGTGAATGACTACTTCCTTTCCCATCTTAGGGAAATTTTCAACTATAATCTCTTCATATATTTTCTCAGTCCTTTTCTTTTTCTCTTCTTCTGGGACCCTTATAACTCAAATGTTATTGTGTTTAATGTTGCCTCAGAAGTCTTGGAGACTGTCCTCAATTCTTTTCATTCTTTTTTCTTTATTCTGCTGTATAGTAGTTATTTCCACTATTTTATCTTCCAGGTCACTTATCGGTTCTTTTGCCTCAGTTCTTCTGCTATTGATTCCTTCTAGAGAATTTTATATTTCATTTATTTTGTTGTTCATCATTGTTTGTTTGCTCTTCCCTTTAGTTCTTCTAGGTTCTTGTTAAACGTTTCTTCTCTTTTCTGAATTCTATTTCCAAGAATTTAGATATCTTTGCTACCATTACTCTGAATTCTTTTTCAGGTAGACTGCCTATTTCCTCTTCATTTGTTTCGTCTGGTGGCTTTTTACCTTGCTCCTTCATCTGCTGTGTGTTTCTCTGTCTTCTCATTTTGCTTAACTTACTGTGTTTGGGGTCTCCTTTTCACAGGCTGCAGGTTTGTAGCTCCCATTGTTTTTGGTGTCTGCCCCCAGTGGCTAAGGTTCATTCAGTGGGTTGTGTAGGCTTCCTGGTGGAGGGGACTGGTGCCTGTGTTCTTGTGGATGAGGCTGGATCTTGTCTTTCTGGTGGGCAGGACCATGTCCGGTTTGTGTTTTGGGGTGTCTGTGACCTTATTATGATTTTAGGCAGCCTCTCTGCTAATGGGTGGGGTTGTGTTCCTCTGTTGCTAGTTGTTTGGCATAGGGTGTCCAGCACTGTAGCTTGCTGGTCGTTGAATGGAGCTGGGTCTTAGTGCTGAGATGGAGATCTCTGGGAGAGCTCTTGCTGATTGATATTATGTGGAGCTGGGAGGTCTCTGGTGGACCAATGTCCTGAACTCAGCTTTCCCACCTAAGAGGCACAGGCCTGACACCAGGTCAGAGCACCAAGACCCTGTTGGCCACACGGCTCAGAAGGAAAGGGAGAAAGAAAGAAAAGAAAGAAAGAAAGAAAGAAAGAAAGAAAGGAAAGAAAGAAAGAGAAACAAAGGAAGAGAAAGAAATAAAGAATAAAAGAAAGAAAGAAAGAAAAAAGAAAGAAAGAATAAGAAAATAAAATGACAAAATAAAATAAAGTTGTTAAAGTTATTTTTTTAATTATTAAAAATTAAAAAAAATAATAAGTAATTAAAAACATAGAAAGAAAGAAAGAAAGAAAGAAGAGAGCAACCTAACTGAAAAACAAATCCACCAGTGATAACAAGTGCTAAAAACTACACTAAGAAAAAATCAAAAACGGACAGACAGAACACTATGAACAATGGTAAAAGCAAAACTATACAGACAAAATCACACAAAGATGCATACACATACACATTCACAAAAAGAGAAACAGGAAAAATTAATATATATATATATATATATATATATATATATATATATATATATATATATATATATATGAAGGAAGAGAGCAACCAAATCAATAAACAAATTTACCAATGAAAATAAAGTCAAAATACTAAACTAAGATAAACATAAAACCAGAAACAAATTAGATGCAGAAAGCAAACCCCAATCTACAGTTGCTCCCAACGTCCACTGCCTCAATTTTGGGATGATTCATTGTCTATTCAGGTATTCCAGAGATGTAGGGTACATCAAGTTGATTGTGGAGATTTAATCCACTGCTCCTGAGGATGCTGGGAGAAATTTCCCTTTCTCTTCTTTGTTCGTACAGCTCATGGGCTTCAGCTTTGGATTTGGCCCCTCCTCTGCATGTAGGCCACCTGAGGGTGTCTGTAGCAGCTTATTAGGGGGCTCTGGCTCACTCAAGAGGAGGGAGGGGTACAGAATGCAGGGTGATCCTGCGATGGCAGAGGCTGGCATGATGTTGCACCAGCTTGAGGTGTGCCATGTGTTCTCCCAGGAAGTTGTCCCTGGATCACGGGACCCTGGCAGTGCAGTGCTGCACAGGCTCCCGGGAAGGGAGGTATGGATAGTGAGCTGTGCTTGCACACAGGATTCTTGGTGGCTGAGTTATCAGCGTTAGCATTTCATGCCCGTCTCTGGTGTCCGTACTGATAGCTGTGGCTCACGCCTGTCTCTGAAGCTCTTTTAGGCGGTGCTCTGAATCCCTTCTCCTTGCACACCCCAAAACAATGGTTTCTTGCCTCTTAGGCAGTTCCAGACTTTTTCCCAGATTCCCGCCCAGCTAGCTGTGGCACATTAGCCCCCTTCATGCTGTGTTCACACAGCCAACCCCAGTCCTCTCCCAGGGATCTGAACTCAGGAGGCAGAGCCTCAGCTCCCAGCCCCCACCTGCCCTGGCAGGTGAGCAGACAAGCCTCTCTGGCTGATGAGTGCTTGTCTGCACCGATCCTCTGTGTGGGAATGTCTCCGCTTTGCCCTCTGCAACTCTATTGCTGCACTCTCCTCCGTGGCTCCAAAGCTTCCCCCTCTACCACCCCATCCCCGCCAGTGAAGGGGCTTCCTAGTGTGTGGAAACTTTTCCTCCTTCACAGCTCCCTCGCAGAAGTGCAGGTCCCGTCCCTATTCTTTTGTCTCTATTTTTTCTTTTTTCTTTTGCCCTACCCAGGTACGTGGGGAGTTTCTTGCCTTTTGGGAAGTCTGAGTTCTTTTGCCAGTGTTCACTAGGTGTTCTGTAGGAGTTGCTCTGTGTGTAGATGTATTTCTAATGTATTTCTGGGGAGGAAGGTGATTTCCATGTCTTACTCCTCTGCCTTGAGCGTCTCTTCACAAATTTCATAAGTTTTATGAAGTAAGGTAATCAGATAAGCAAATATTACTAGCTGTATAATATTATTTCAGATGAAGTAAAAAGTGGTTCATATAGATTAAGCCATGCTGAGATATATCATTTTCAAATTTTGAATTGCTACAACTTCAAAACACATTTCTATTTCCTTTGATTGTTTTAAAGATGACTTAGGTTGATTTAACTCATCATAGAAGGCAATATTCAATTATCTATGATTCCAGAAAACTGTATTTTATTAACTGATGTGTTGAATAAATTGAGGAAGTAGAATGTCAGTTTACAGCCTCATATTTGTTTATTATGGTTTGATATTTATTTGAATAAATAATAACAATACTGTGTGTTTGCAGTGATTGAGTTTGTTCTAAAAATTTATAAATATCAGTGATAACTATGTAAAAGAAAACAACGACTCTTTTATTCCAGTTTAAATTTCAGCAATGGACTAATTTGAGTTCAGGCTAGAACCAGTGTCAGTCTGCCAAAGCTATGAGAATATTTAAAAATCTTTCTTGCTGTTGTTTCAATTTGTATAGAATACACTATATACTAGGAATAAGTGATCACATGCACACATACAATCTTTCCATATGATATTTAATGATAATATTTTGAAGGCTGAAAAAAAGCAGAACATCTGAATCTCCTTTTTATTGATATAATAAAAAGTCTGCTAGATGCATATCAAACTACTCTACTAGCTAATTATCTGTATAACTAGTTATACATTTGTATCTGTATTTCATATGTGTGAAAAATATATTTTTGATTATATATTTTATATATATTATAAATATTATATATATACATATATTCTATATAGAGATTCATTTTTTAACACATAGAATTCCAGCATTTTAAATTGAAATAAATTATAGAACATAAATTTCATTGTATGGCATAATTCCCCTCAAAAAAGATAAGACAGGAAAACTCTTTTCTTGTTAAGATGGATGGCAATGAAAAGACATCAGAGGAACTTTCATACTGAGAATTCAATATCCATCACTTCCCTATTTCCCACATGAATTCTTAACACACACACACACACACACACACACAGAAGTATCCTTGAAAATAAATTAAATGATGACAAGAATTACAGTTTCAGGGTTGACAATTTAGTTCTGTAATTGTTATAAATGTAAACAACAATTTAAATCTTTGAACAAATTAAACATATATTAAAGGCATGTTCGGTGTAAAAGGGGCTGGGGTGCAGGAGTTACTGAGGGGATAGAAGGAAAACATACAATAATCTTTTAAAATTTACCTTATGTAAATGCAGATGTAGAGAATGGATTTGAGGACACGGTGAGGGGGAAGGGTAAGCTTGGACACAGTAGGAGAGTGGCATGGACATATATACACTACCAAATGTAAAACAGATAGCTACTGGGAAGCAGCCACATAGCATAGGGAGATCAGCTCGGTGCTTTGTGACCACCTAGAGGGGTGGGATAGGGAGGTTGGGAGGGAGGGAGATGCAAGAGGGAGGGGATATGGAGATATATGTATATGTATAGCTGATTCACTTTGTTATAAAGCAGAAACTAACACACCATTGTAAAGCAATTATACTCCAATAAAGATGTTAAAAAAATTACCTTATGTCTTAGAAACAGTGAATCATTCTATTTGTTACTATATTAATATCAACATAGTATCAATTAAATTGGTAGATATGTTATAATTAGTTATTTATATCTCAGAATAAACATTTAAGGCTGACCTATTCTAAGTTTATCACACAAAATCAAAGTTGCTCATGTCTTCTATATGTTATGCTGTTTGTTAAAAATTAGTTATGAGGAACAAATGTCTTAACTAATGCTTAATTTTAACACTAAGGTTTTCAAAGCCTAACAGTATAACACTTAGAATTATTTTAAGCAGGGCTAGTTCATGTTGAAGCTTTTGGGCACTAAAGTCTCAGACTAATTTGTAGCCTTTAATAAGTCTTTTCCATCAATTCCCATTGGCTTAGTGGATGAAGAATTCTGCCTGCCATATCAGTAAACAAAGGATGTTGTGGCCATCAAGCCATCAGCCACTGTAGCCACCCCCAACTGTGCACCCTGAGGGGATTCAGGATGGAGAAAAACAGGATACTGGCCTTAGATACTCAAATGCATATCAAAAAAAATTGATTTCAGTAAGCCCAGACTCTTGCATCTTCCCATACAAAGAAATGCACTCAATTCGTTAACTTGAGATGTCTGGTTTTCTTTAATTAACAGTAATCTTTACCTGGTTTTTGTTGCAAAAACTCCTATACATCTTGGCTCCTCCCTTACCTCTTCAGAGCAGTCCCTTAGCGCTATCTGAGAAGCTGACTCCTAGGCTTAAGTCCTCAACAAGGCCTACAAATAAAACATAATTTTCAATTTTTAGGTTGTGCATTTTTTTCCAGTGGGCAGTTTCAATATAGTACATTACTTTTATATGCCATGTGGTCTCCTGTAGCTTCACAACGCATTTAAATATTCAAATGGCTCTGACTGTTCAGATGCTGACTGTGTGTGGAGAAAAACAAAAAAACGAAAAAAAAAACCCCAAAACAAACCTCATATTGCAAAGTTAAACTTCCTTTCTTCCCTTCCTCCCTCCCTTCCTTCCTTCTCACTTCTTTTTCCCTTCCCTCCCTCTCTCTTTCTGATTTTCTCTCTCTTTCATCCTTGCTTTCTTTCTGGTGCTCTTTTTTTTCCTTCATTTATTTTTTAATCCTTATTACTTTAGTATAAAGTATAAAATTCATCATCTGGAATTCATAAATCTAAATTATATTGAAGCAAACAATCTCAAGTCCAGGTATTTGAAAATTATATTACCAAACTACATGGAATATATTTAATGATTCTTATTTTCCATATTTTAAAACTCTGGGGCAATATATGTTACTGGTTAAGAATAAGTGATTAACATGCATTAAGCATCTCTTATGCCAAGCATGGTTCAATATGTCAATATTAATAATTGAACACTCAAGCCCTTTACATGAATTACTGCACTTAACAATTTTAAAAAACACATACTAGGAAACTGAGCCTTAAAAAGGCAATTTCTTCTAGCACACACAGATAAGTTCCTACTTTAATCCTTCCAACAAACTTATCATTCATTATTTTCATTTTAGAGTTAACAGATTTTGAAGAGTCTATAGAACAGTAACTTTTTAACATGATGCCTGCAAGGTCATAAATAAAGTAGAGCAGGTATTTGAATATATGTGTAATTCCAAACAACATGCCTGCCTTTTCCAACAATATATACAGAATGTAGTGTTTATATTTATTAACAATTATGTAAGCAATTAGCACTTTTTTAAAAAACACCAAGATTTATTTTTTCCAATTAAAATAATATAGACAATTGCATCAGTGAACTCCTTTACTGCAGAGGATATATTTTCAGAAGATCTGGAAAAGTTTTATGATTTATGCAAAATTTATATATGAAAAAGAGGTAAGTTCCTTTCCTGCTTGTATAATACATGCCACCAACTATTCATTACTCAAAAGATTTTTTTTTTCTCTTTTCATGTGGATAATAATTGAAAAATCTTCAAGTAGTTATCACAATGTGTGTTAAGTTTGAGATATCTCTCCCAAGGCATTTTCATATTTTTCAAAATACACTCATGCAAATTACCATTTGAGAATGAGACAACATGTGGCAGCAATCAGTTCCACTATAAGCTCTGACTCAAGCAAAATGAGAGGTTGAGGTAATCAGAATAGTCCACAAGGATATGGACATCAGTGGTGCAGATATTTATGTAGACTTATGACTTGAAATGCACATGTAATTTTAGATAGAAAATGATCTTTAAAATATCACTATTATCATTGAAATTTTATATCATGAATAAAATAATGGATGACATCTTGGTAAAAATTAATTTCCATAATTCTTATGGACTGAATGTTTATATCTCCCTACCCCAAATCTATATGTTGAAACCCTACCCGCCAATGTGAAGGTATTAAGAGGTGGGACCACTGAGAGATAAAGATTAAATGAGTTCTTGAAGGTGGAGCTCTCATGAACGGGTTTAGAGCCCTTTTAAGAATCACAAGAGAGTTTGCTTCCTCTCTTTCTGCCATGTGAGAACACAGTGAGAAGTTGGCAGCCTGCAAAAAGGAAGATGGCTCTCATCAAAACTCAACCATGCTGGCACCTTGATTTCAGATTTCCAGCCTCCAGAACTATAAGAAATACGTTTCTGTTGTTTATAAGTCATCCTGTCTATGGCATTTTGTTCCAGCAGCCCCAAATGACTAAGACAATAATTGTATTTATTTCAGATTTTGCTTTATGGGATTCACTTCAATATGGATAATCAATGTAGGCTAAAATTCATGGTGTATTTCTGAATGCTTTTCCTCTTTTTTTCCTATCTTTTATATGTTATGGAATTGGATAAAACCTTATTTGTCTTTATTTTTCCATTTTTCAAGACATTATTTATAAAGAATCTATGGAAGTTTCTTTTTAAGCTCATGTTATACATACACACACACACACACACACACACACACACACACCCCTATGTATAGGCCACCAGGTATTCTATCTCTAAATCTGTTGAAACAGTTGTGTTAGAAGACCTATGGAACTAGATATTTTATTTGTCCTAAAAGGAGCTTTGCTGCAAACATGTAAGTGCCATTAACCTAAATAACCAAAGAGCATTGCTGTCATTTCTCAGAACTATAGTTGGAAAAACACTTAATTAATTCATTTTCAGAAAAGCATTTCTGAAATGTCACTACCAGAGCATTTGTTTCTTGAAAAGACTAAAAAGATATTGTTTCCCATAATACTTTTTTTATGGTAGTGACTCCAGTTTCCAAGATAGCCTCAGAACTAATAACCTATTAAAGAAAATGTCTGCATTTATTCCAGGAAAGCTAAGAATAATTTTGAAACCCCAAACTCCCACTTCACACTCTTCAGTTTTTGGAGAATAAAGTGTTTTTTATTGTGTCCTAATAGATACATGGATCTTTTTCTGAACAGCTTTTTGGAAATGTCTTGAGAAAATAAAAACTGCAAAGCTTTAAGGAACTGTTTATCATTGAAGATGTAGCTCATCTTGCCTAGATGTGCTATCATAATAGATACATAAAGCACATGTACTATATACAAGTAACACAGTTTTGTAAGGAAATAAATTGTTTTAAAATTACTGTAATGTAGGAATCTAGCTGTTACCTTAAAATACAGAACATTTTACAATACTAAATTGGTGAAATAATCTTGAGAAATATGCTTAAGGACACTTTGTCCATCTGACTATTTTTCTTTAATGATGAAAAAATAAGCAGAATGTGTCATAAACAGATACTAAAAGTTACAAAAACAGGGTTAAAACCCATTGTTCAGTTAAGGAGTAGATGACAGTGAAGGAAAACTATAAAATATGTTATATTTTTGTTATTCTTCCTAAATTTATTCTTGTCTTTCACATATTTTACTTCCTTTATCAATTCTTACTAAGGGCAAAGTAGGTAAAAAAAATGAAGTTATTCAAATTTATTTTTCCTACATGTCATCATGTGATTCTAACTGAGCTCTATGTATAGAATTTCACTTGCTCTTCTGGAAGCATTATTTTTACCTCTATTTAATAAGAATTGTTTCCCAGTTTTGAATTTTCTCAGTATTCATTCCTTCCTTCCTTTATCTCTTAAATATATATGAATTCATCCTTTACCATGTATGCTTTTCTTGTCTCAATTGCAGATTATGAATGACTTGAAATTCATGGTCTTATTACTCTAAAAGAACAATTATTGGGTAATTAGTAATTACCCAATTACCTTGTAATTAGTAATTTTGTATTGTATAAAAGTAAGACAAAAAGAAACAAAAAAAGATCTTAATAAGAAAATAATTCCTAAACAACCACACACCATGACTCCCACCACTGCTAACAACAAGGTACTTTTTATGTGGGATACCATTTGATTTTAGGGCCTGATTCTATTAATATTCTTCTCTCTTTATTTAAGCATAGAACACACTGCTTTGATGAGTGTATTAGTTGCTTCAGGTGGCACACAAATAATACATGCTGAGGTGAAAATAAATTTAAGGTATTAATGACATCTGTTCCACAGAGATAAATTAACTGAAATTATGTTATCAGAAATCCCTGTCTTATTATTTCTGTTAATTATTAGAAACGTGAAGAATTATTATTAATATCAGATAATGTTAATTATCAGAAGAAGATTGTAATATATCACAAAGTCCTAGTAGTGCTTCCTTCTCAATACTATCAGTGTACTCTTTCCCATTCCCATCACCACCACAATTTACTAGCCCATTTTTAATTCATACTTAGAAGTACTACAATTATAGAAATATCCTCAAAAGTTAATACATGTATTCCAAAGTTACTTTTTATTCAAAATTCCAGCAAGAAGATTCTTCTCAAAAAATTTGCTTTGATCATGTCCTGTTACTCACAGTGGATATTTACAAACATAAAATTCAAACTACTCAGGCTGATGTTAAAAACCCTCTATAGGGCTTCCCTGGTGGCGCAGTGGTTGAGAGTCCGCCTGCCGATGCAGGGGACACGGGTTCGTGCCCCGGTCCGGGAAGATCCCACATGCTGCGGAGCAGCGGGGCCCATGAGCCATGGCCGCTGAGCCTGCGCGTCCGGAGCCTGTGCTCTGCAACGGGAGAGGCCACAGCAGTGAGAGGCCCACGTACCACAAAAAAAAACAAAACAAACAAAAAAAAACCCTCTATAAATGTGTTCGAGGCAAGAAATGGTGATTTAGGTTGTTTTCAATTAATTATTCCACAAAAAATTTAGAATTAGAAAATTTTTAATACACTTTTTTTAACCAAATTTAGATTTGCAAAAAGTATAAAAAATAGGACAGAGAGTTTCCATATAACCTTTGCCTTACTCCATTTGGGTGGCTTTAACAAAATACCATAGACTGGATACCTTATAAATAACAAAAATTTATTACTTGTAGTTCTGGAGGCTGAGAAATCCAAGATCATGGTACTGCCAGATTAGGTGTGGTAGCTGGTGAGGGCCTGCTTCCTGGCTCATAGATGACAACTTCTTACTATGTTTTCCCATGATAGAAGGTGATAGGGAGCTCTGTGAGGTCTATTTTACCAAAGCATTAATTCCATTTATGAGGGAATTACCCTCCTGCCCTAAGATCCTCCCAAAGGCCACAACTCCTAAAACACACAACTTTGGGGGTTAAGATTTCAAAATATGAATTTTAGGGAGATATTCAGACCATATAGCACTCCTCCTTTTCTCCTGTTGTTACATCTTAAATCTATGATGCACTTGTCAAAGCTAAGAAACTGACAAAATTTCGATACTATAAACTTCAGACTTTATTTCAATTTCACCAGTTTTCTACCAATGTGCTTTTTTTCTGCTACAGGAATCCAATACAGGATAGCAAATTTATTTAGTTTCATGTCTCCTTAGTTTCCTTTGGTTTGTAAATGTTTCTCAGTCTTTTTTTGTTTTTCCCATGACTTTGGCAGTCTTGAGGAGTTCTGGCCATGTATTTTGAAGAATGTCTTTCAAGTTAGGTTTGTCTGATACTTTCTGTATGGGTAATTTCACAAAATGTCTTCAAGCTCACCATACTTTTATCTGTTCTGTCCAGTCTAATGAGTCCATCAAAGGCATTCTTTATTTCGGTTACACTGTTTTTGATTTCTCTCAATTCCAGTTGGTTTTTTTCTTACAATTTCCGTATCTTTTCTGAAATTACCTATCTGCTCCTGTGTGTTCCATTAGGGTCTTTAACATATTATTCATAGTTATTTAAGATTCTCTACTTGGTAGTTCCTAGTCCTCAAACCTGTGTCCTACCTGTGTCTGACTGTCATAATTGATTCATCTCTTCAGAGTATTTCTTCTTGATTTTGGCATGCTTGGTAATTGCTTGATGAAAGTTGGACATCTATCAAACAATGATACTGGGGGACTTATTTTTAATGTTTGGAGAACAGTCCATTTCCTTTTCATAGGCCTTTAGTATGAGGATGTGTGTGAATCTATTTAGGAGTCAGATTGTGTGTAAAGTTTGTTGTTACTGTGAGTACCAGAGTTGGAATTTGTTGTTGTTTTGTTCACCAGATACTTCAAATTCCTGTAGTAATACTTTTATTATTATTATTTTTTTTTTGTCCCCTGATTGGGTTTTGGGCTCTCCTTTGTACTGCTTCCCTGAAAGTGTCTCTTTGTTGCAGCTTTCCTAACTTTTCCACTATTAATTTTTCCTTGGGGCTTGTTGGTATGGTGGTGGAGGGGAAGGGTCATGTGGAGCATTCGATGATGTTCTGAGGTTCTTGGAACATCTTGAGCCTCAGGCTATGAACCTGATTTAAGGGTATAGCCTTCACCAGTTTTCTTCCCCTCCTCCAGGGATTGAGTTTCTTTTTTTGGACTCTCTTTCCTTTCTCCAACTGCAGTAGATGTCCATCAGTGTCTTCAGACTACAGTTTAGGATTTGTTGCCCCTGCAGATTAAAGCCTTAGTTACCTGAGGGATATAAGTAAAAGTGGTTCAGGCAGAATGTGGCTTCCCTGGTCTTCCAAAAGCTGCTATGGAAATTTTCCCCAGCAGAATAAATTCTTTGTTCCATAAGTGAGATAGGGAACATGAGTTTACATGAATTTCAGCAGTAGCTATTTTTCCTCTCCACCAAGTAGCACCACATAGGGGGAGGGAGGCTATCTCTAAATTCTCCTCAATCCTTCTCTTAAGACCCAGATGGATACCCTAAAAGAAAAACCTTCAAGTGGGTGGGAACTTCCCTATGTCTGTGGATAGCAGGAGCTTCACCACAGGTTACAGTTAAACTTTAGCAATTTCTAAAACTTTCTTGTAGGAACATTAACATTTATGACTTTTGTATATCAGATGGCATCTGCCACAAGTAAGCAAAAGCTCAGGTTTCCCCCTTTATTCACCATTCTCTGGGACCTAGGTTCTCTGATGGGTTCAACAAAAGTCATTAATATACAGTTCATCCTCTGTCTTGTGAGTATGGGAGAGTGAAGTGTTTCTAGCTCTACATTCCTGAGATGAATCCTGGTATCACGATGCTGACAAATGTTTAATGTATGCTTGAAGTCATTAGTTTGCTAACAAGCTATTAAAAACTTGTGAAGCTAAGATCCTGAAAAGTAGGGAAAACCAAAATTGTGAGTTCCATTTGGTATTACTTTTCCCTTCTGGTGAATGATGAATGTGAAATGTTTAAGCCTTAGGGAAGAGAAAATGGAGAAACATTAAGTTGCATCTAAAGATAGTGGAAAGGAGGGTGTAACTGCCACTTTTTGGATGAAACCATTGTGGGCAAACATTAAGAGAAAGCATACGTCAGAAATAGACCACTCTTCACAGGGATCAAAGCCCAGTTATAATTATTTTTAAAAGTTGATCTATGATTGCTTTTGCCTCCAGCCCAGCTGAAAGCCTGAAGCAAAATTAAGTCCTCAATGGGAAACCTAAGCCAGAGCTTTGAGTTATCTACAGGATTTTTCATAAATAAGATCCATCTCTCTATCTAAATGACCAGACCTATAAAAACACAGGACTGTCTCCAAAAATGTGAACACAAAGTTGAACAGCAGAAAGAGACCAAAGAAATATAATGTAATAAAATTATTAAATACAAATTTTAATATTATTATATATAATATGATCAGGAAAATGAAATATAAGACAGAGAAAGTAAGCAGAGAACCAGCAACTATAAAAATAAAGCAAACGAATGTCCCAGAATTTAAAAGAATACAACTGAAATTAAGAATTCAGTGAATGAGTTTAAAAGGTGATTTGAGGGAACCTAAGAGAGAATTAGTGAACTGAAATACAGTTCAGAACAATATAAACATTCTAAAGCACATAGGGATTAAAGGATCGGACCTAAAATAAGAGACTAATAGACCTGCACAAACTGGCATGAAAGTGATGTTATTCATGCAGTAGAAAAATAATTCCTAGATGGCAGTTCAGACAAACAGGAGAGAAATAAAAAATAAAAAATTTGGCAGGGAAAGCATATGAGTGGTAAATGTAAATAAATATTGCCTGTACGAAATAACAATATTCACCTGTTGAGCTTAAATGGATGGTGAGTTAAAATATATACTCATAGCATAATAAGCAAGACAGAGATTAAAAAAGATTTATGAGCTCTGTTTAGTATCACTTTTTCCTGCAAACGTATTGCTAAATTCAAAATGATGGGTAAAATGTCAATAAATTAAATAGAGCTTAATCTAGATTTACAGGGAGTGATGCTCTTGAGATAATAGAAATGGATATTATACTCATCTTTATAATAAAAAATTATATTAAAATCTCTAGAGATGCCACTAAAAGTAAAGGAATGCCTAAGTAAATGCTAATGAAGGGGAAATATTCACATAAAGAAGTCAAAAACAGAGAGAAAAGGGAACATAAATAGGTATAACATGAAAACAAATATGTGATAGGTCTAAACCAAATACATCAGCAATTGCATTAAATATACTATGCACATATAAAGATAAAAAGAGAGTTTGTGTTATTTTACCAGTATCAGAAAATGAGAATTTAAGGCAAAATAATAAACCAGAAGAAACAATAACAAAACATGTCTTTCAACAATCTTTCTAGTAGCCAGTCATAACCACTCAGAAAATATAGTCGGATTAAATAGAATGGCATTCACAATCATGTTGAAAAAATTCTAATATTCCTAAGAAATCATGTGAGAAATGTACAAGATCATTATGAATAAGTTTCCAAAATAGCAGTTCTCAAAATGTACAGTAGAGTTATTCAGAAGTTACATATTTGACGCATGTTCTCCAAACAGACTGAACTCAGGAACAGGTATAAGAAGACATCAAACATCTGTAAAAATTCAAAACCATGCAGCTCTTCTCACTATGTTTTGTTTTGTTTCATTTTGTTTTGTTTTGGAAAATATTGTTACCACTTTCATAAAACATGTTAAATATATTAAAATGCAATGGGTGTCTTAATACTATTTTAAATGAATTAATCCATTAATATGTTTTAAATTATGCAGTTCTAATATCTAACAAAATGAATATCAATATATATAATGCAAAGGAGTCCTGAGCCTAAATACTTGGGAAGTACTGCTCTAAACACCTGACAACAAACATAAAAGATTTCCTACTACTACTGCAATAGATACATGTTAAAAGTGTTACTTCTCTCAAAATCAACCTGTAAAGGCAAAGATGGGTTCCATTTCCTTTTCTTTAGAAACATTTTACTCCATCCACAAATTTATATGTAGGCGTACAGATATATAATTAACTCAGTTTTTAATAGATGATTGAAACTGGGATTCTTGCCCATTAAAAATAAGAGAGAGAGAGAGAGAGAGAGAGAAAAGAAAAGCAAAGAAAGGAGATAAAAAGCTGGTCTCTGAAATCCAGCACCAAGAGAGGTACACTGGTACAAAAAGATTTAAAAATTCTATAGCCTTAAAACTGGCTTTCCAATATGTTAGGAAAATGATAGTAGGGCAAAGCGTTGGGAAAGCTGAAGAAAGTTAGCTGCAGAAGACTTTTAAAAATCTTTCTTAATCTTAAAATTAACTAATTTACATATAGTCAGCAAAGAATCTGGAATAATATGAAGAAAAAACAACAACAAAAAACAACTAAGAGCTAAACATTTTAAAATTCCATTACTTCCCTTATTAAATAATTTATATACTCTGTCTAGATGGGCACTTGTTGTAAAGGAGATTGAATCACAATTAAAATATCTGTATTACTTAACCTTTAAGAGTCTTTTCCATATAAAGTATACTTGGAAATATTTGAAATAATCTCTAAAGAACTGAATATTAGAACTAAGAAACTCTCATTAACATGCTTTTGTTAACCAAATGTCATATTTGGTACTGACTGCAAGCAAATTAAATGAGAAACTGTCACACTTGACATATCAGATCAAAAGAAAATGTCTGATGTTACTGTGAACATTTTTAGAGTACATAAATATACTAAAAAACATTCTGACTTTTCCATTCAGATGAAAGTTAGAAGCATATCTGTTACTTACGCTATCCATTATCACCTTCTAATACATCTAGTTTCTAGGGCATCACATTTTAAGTTGCTTATACCCAAGTGTGCAAGAGTACCAAAATTAATCAATGATTAATATTTGCTTCCAATTTTTGGCACTTGTCACTACACAGTTTATAGATGGTTCATTGCTATCTGTTTTACTTTTTATGTATTTTACCAATTTATCTTGTGGTTTGTCTATCATATGCCCTAAAATATGTCTCATGAGGACATGTTTTTCTTCTACTTTGATCATAGCTTTATTCTCAATGTCTATAAATATGCCTGGCTAAGGTAGATGCTCAACAATTATTTGTTGAATGGAGTGAATTAATCATTCCTTGTTTGGAAATTATAAATTACACATCCAACCACCTAACTTTTTATTCAACAAATATTCATTCAGCATCTAATATGATCTAGGTATCCTGATACAATATAGAAATAAATGAATGAGCTTGTAGTCTTGTCCAAATGTCATTAGTGAAATTTATGGAATTTTATCACTATGTATCATGCAAAACAAACCTTCAGATTTGCTGTATAATGAAAACTTTTAAAATAGGATTCCATTCTGGATTAGTGGATGCTTTCTATTTCAATGTAAGACATGTTGCCTGACCCTGACAAGGTTTATTAAACCATTCAGTTATAAGACAGAGTCCTTCTGCCAACATTTGAGTGTTTTGCCTACAGAGTCAGCTGTTCTGATCACAAAGCTATTTCTATCAATTGTAGGTGTCATACATAAAGTAGTTTTATATTCTATAGACCAATGATATATGGGTATAAAAATAATTCAAGTTGATCTTCCTATAGTTTGGATGGTTCTGAAAGTTTGATAAATGTGACAAAATAAAAACATATTAAATTAGGTATGGGTAAGAACGGGTAAAAAGCTAGTTTTAAAAAAACTATAAAGTGATATCAAATGAGTGTACTTCTCACTCTGTTTTAAGAAAAATCTGAAAATTATATATTAAACTATTTTAAAACATATTGAAACAAGGCACAGGTGTAAAATTTTTATGATTCTCTGAAATAATTTCTACCATATGCAGATATTTTGTACGGTGCAATAGAAAGACACTTTACAGTATGATGGACATGAGTTAATCTCAACTGTGGCATTCATAATCTATATCAAAATAGCTAATCTCATGGTCTTCAGTTTTCTAATCTGTAAAATTTTGTGATGTGTCATGAGATAAAGAACATAAAGTAAATGGCAAAACAAGATCATACAAATATTGAAAGATGACATCACAAACATTTAATACTTAGACATTACCAACAGTAAAAGAAAAATTTAAATCCCACAAAATGCTAACTGCCCTGAGAGTCTTCATCTTTATTTCAGAGATAGATCAACTTATTTCAGGTGGTTTGACTTTGATGGAATGGTTAAAAGTTTATTTGGGGGCTTCCCTGGTGGCGCAGTGGTTGAGAGTCCGCCTGCCGATGCAGGGGACACGGGTTCGTGCCCCGGTCCGGGAAGATCCCACATGCCGCGGAGCGGCTAGGCCCGTGAGCCATGGCCGCTGAGCCTGCGCATCCGGAGCCTGTGCTCCGCAACGGGAGAGGCCACAACAGTGAGAGCCCCGCGTACTGAAAAAAAAAATAATAATAATAATAAAATAAATAAATAAAAGTTTATTTGGATTAGGGTACATGTTGTTTCATATAAGCTCATTTCCTTTGTTTAATTATGAATATCTTGGTTTTGCTGGTGTGATCCAAATTGCCTTTTCTAATTAAGATTTTAGTTACTGAATGTATGTTGAAGTACTCCCATGACATTCACATAACTTTATATATTTACTGTTAACTTACTTATAAAAACTGTAGCCTATTAGAATACTCAAATATTGGATAATACAGAGAGTATTACTCAGTAATAATCAAATGAGGTAATATTCTAATTTCATGGCAGGTTAACAAAATTCCACAGAATCACATATCAAACCTGACAATTTTAAGACATATTGTGCTTCTCAGGTGTGTTCTTCTGGGGTAGCCAATCATAATATTTGTATAAAAATATATATATTATGTGTATAAAATTATTAGTTTTTATTTTATTTGCAATTATAACTCATTGTTAGAAGTAGCCAGGGCCACACACAGACATTTATAACATGACAACAGCTACAAGGAAGAGTGATTCAATTATGACAGTTTCTCTCCTACCTGTTCCTATCCTGCTTCTCTAGAAATAATGACCTTAACCTTCAACTTCACATGGCAGGGTTTGTTTGTCACTCTTGCTTTCTACTTGACAGCGGGGGATTTATTAGAACCAGTAATGTATCTGTATTGATTGTTAAACTTCAGTTCTTCTAGGAGAAGTATAATTGTTTTCCTGCTTTCCCAAATTCTGTACTATTTTTTCTCTAGATCAACCTTAAGCTGCTTCTCCATCCCTCCCTATAATTTTATTAGCAGCTCTTCTAGATCAACATCATTTCAGTTATTTTCTGTGGTCTAAAATGTAAGAATAAACAGAGGTTCTCTAAAGGAAAGAGACTTAATGTAGCCTTTGCAGATGAGGAAAAGCTTCCAGGAAAAGGTGACATCTAAACTGATGAGGCAAGGTCAGAATGGTCATCATTAAAAAGTCTATGGTTCTGTGCTGCATGCAAAGTAACTTCTACCAATCTATCTTCCAGTTCACTAATTCTTGCTGTATCTAGTAAGCTATTTAGCCTAAATTTGAATTGTTCTTCTTAATTTTGTTTTCCATATATTTATTTCAAGAATTTCCTTTTAGTTCTACTTAACTAAACCCTGTCTGTTGTCTTCCATATTACCTTATTCTTGCCATAGATCTCTGTTATTGTTATCTATTTGATCACTTTAAGCATACTTATTTTAAGATCTCTTCCATATTTTTCTATAATTGCTGTTTCTGTGCCATGAGTTCTCCAGTGCTTTGCATCTGTGACCTTGCTTTGTGGCAATCCGTTTCTTCACTTTTTTTTGGTAAGTTCGACTTATGAATTTATCTTTTAAGATATTGTTCCCATGGAAGTCCTGCATGCCTTCATGTGAAGATACCTCTATGGGATTGTTTTATGGTTGACTCTCCCTGTGCTCTAAGAGTTTTGCCAGTACTGAATTAGTTTTCTGTTAATTTCTCAAATTGGAATTTCCTAGCTTTATACATTAAAGGATTTGGTTTCATATTTCTCTGTTCTCTTTCCCCACCCACTATCTGTAGTAGTTGGCCTGTATGCCATATCTCTAGTACAGTGGTAGAGTTTTGTAATCATTTTTTCAAAGATGTGTCAGCTTTCCTTGGTTCCTGATTTTATGTAAAGAGCTCAGAAACAGCACTTCACATTGGGACTGTGGCTGTAATTCCTGTGTCCACATTCAGCCCTTTATGTGTATATCTGGTTCTGACACCCACATTGAGAAAAGGAGAAAATAGTGCTTACTTATTGCTCTGGTTTTGAGTTCTTTATTTCTAGCATCAAAAGTTTTCTTTAAATTTGAACATAACTGTATTTTAAAATGTTTAATTATAATTTTCGTAGCATTTTAAAATAATTTGAGTGAAAAAGTCCTATGTTAGCTCAATCTATTATATAAATTATACATTGAGACTTTTTTTTTTTTTTTTTTTTTTTGCGGTACACAGGCCTCTTACTGTTGTGCCCTCTCCCGTTGTGGAGCACAGGCTCTGGACGCCCAGGCTCAGCGGCCATGGCTCACGGGCCTAGCTGCTCCGAGGCATGTGGGATCTTCCCGGACCCGGGCACGAACCAGTGTCCCCTGCATCGGCAGGCAGACTCTCAACCACTGTGCCACCAGGGAAGCCTGAGACATTTTTTATTGTATTATTTTGTGTTTGTATTTTAAAATTTGTTGGAGGAAGGAAGCCTTAAAAATTGGTGGTAATACTTTGTATAGGGTGAAATCTAGAGGGATTCTTAGGTAACTGGATACAAACATTAAATGAAATCCTCCCTCCTTCAATCTTTCTGTCATGGATGAGAAGTGAAAATAACGTTTTAATCACCTGTAGATGAGTCTCAGCCACTCTGTGGCTCTGGTCCATTACTGACCACATTTCTCACTTTTGTTGTAGTTTTGTTTATTTAATTGGTTGTTGTACACTCTGGAAAAATAAACAAACACAATATTTTCCTGTAAATTGATCCACTGCAATGGTGAATGGTTGGATTAAAATAGTTGAAAGACAAAAAAAAAAAAAGTCTACAAATAACAAATGCTGGAGAGGGTGTAGAGAAAAGGGAACCCTCCTACACTGCTGGTGAGACCGTAAGTTAGTACACTCACTGTGGAAAACATTATGGAGGTTCCTCAGAAAATTAAAAATAGAACTACCGTATAATTCCAGCAATCCCACTCCTGGGCATTATCCAGACAAAACTATAATTCAAAAAGATACATGTACCCTGATGTTCATAGCAGCACTATCCACAATAGCCAAGACACGGAAACAACCTAAATGTCCACTGACAGATGAATGGATAAAGAAGACATGGTACATATATACAATGTAATACTACTCAGCCATAAAAAGAACAAAATAATGCCATCTTCAGCAACATGGATGCAACTAGAGATTAGCATACTAAGTGAAGTAAATCAGAAAGAGAAAGACAAATACCATACGACATCACTTATATGTGGAATCTAAAATATGACACAAATGAACCTATCTATGAAACAGAAACAGAATCACGGACATAGAGAATAGACTGTTGGTTGCCAAGAGGGAGGGTGGTGGGAGAAGGATGGATTGGGAGTTTGAGATTAGCAGATGCAAACTGGCATATATAGAATGAATAAACAACAATGTCCTAGTGTATAGCACAGGGAACTATATTCAATATCCTGTGATAAACCATAATGGAAAAGAATACGAAAAAGAATGTATATATATGTATAACCGAGTCACTTTGTGGTACTGAAGTAATTAATACAACATTGTAAATTAACAATACTTCAATAATAAATAAATAAACTGATGAGACAAAATTATCCATTAAAGTGTCTTCACTATTAAAAAAAAGTATTTTCATTGTAAGGATCATTTTTCTTTTAGTAAACATAAATACCAAAGTGATTGTCATTTGCTGAGTCTGTTATACATCAAACAATCACCTCATCACTAGGTAATTACCTTCAGAGTAGGAACTACTTTTCATAGACAGAAAAAAAAATTAGGGGTCTATTGAGTCAACATGTATCCTTCCTTATAAAGAAGAGTGTCCCACATCCAAAAACAAGCATTCTTTACCAATATGCCTTTAGGTACGGGTGAGTGATTAAATTGTATTTTATGACATCCTAAAGCATTTCATAATTTATATAATAAAATTGTAATTATAGGATTTATCAGTTATTTCCATCTAAATATGCCATGATGAAAAGCAAAAGCATCATTTTTTATTACTCTGTTCATCATCTTTTATAATAAGTCTTCAGAAAATTAAGGGAATTATTAACATTGTGCTTATTCTTATAACATTATAGAAAACTTTAGTAAAGGTCTAGTTATTTTATCCAGAATCTCTTTAATCACAATTGTTCTAATATGACAGAAGTGAATGCTAGGGTAAAGATCTATATTTTTCTCTTGTGAATAACAGCAATATTGACTGGCAATGCTTGTCAGTATTTCCATTGAGCTGAAGCAGTAAATAACTTTTTTATTAGAGGCATTAATCAAATGCAATGTATCCACATTTGACTTGTACTTATATATGAGCTCCATGAATATTTAGACATCATTATTTTTAAATATGTAAATAATTGCAGTGAAACTGAATATTAAGTATCCCTAGATAACATCTACAACTTTCAATACATAATTAAATTTATGAAGAGGAGGTTTGGAATTTGACTTAGTTAAGAGATTGATTTGCATAGAATATGGCTGAGCCCTTCAATATTAGATATAAAATATATTTTTATTTACTGTTTCCCATATTCTTGCCAGAATACAACAGAAAATGTATGCAGAATAAGATGTAATACTGAATCATGATGAAGCATTTTAAATCATATCACATTCACCATGGTCATATATATTTTTAATATTCTTAAAAATATTTACTTTTTTTTCAGTAAAACGTACCTTCTAAGAGAATATGGAAAATCTCATGGTGATTTTTCATGGAGAAAAGCTCAATACCACCTTTCACATATGGTATATATAAAATTAACAATTGGTCAATAGACTGATACTTATAAAAAAGCTTGTGGCAAATACTCCACAAATGTCAGGGTGAAGGAAATGTGGTGTTTTATCTTTGTTTCCCTAAACTATAAGAACTGCTGGAGGAAAAAGAAGAGGACATAAATTATAGTATTATTGAATAAGTAGTCAATAAATGACTTACACTCAAATGACTAAGGTCAAAAGAAGTGGGAGGGAGAAGAGTGATGGAGAGTGAAAGAGGGAGAGAGAATCTTGTTGACACCAAACATGTTTGATTTTTAAGATGATGGTAGAAAATTTGAGATTTTGTATATCTGCTCACAAATAATTAATTTAATTATTGTTTTTAAAATACATTAATCCTCTCTAGAAAAGATTTAAAGTATAACTCTACTAGATTTTGATTAAATTCTCAATGATAAAGGACATATGTCAGATGTCAGTGTTTAATAAGAACAGTGTTTACAATCCAGTGACAGAGAAAGAGTAAATTCAGGGCAGTAAAAAAGGGCATTTGAATTATGGATTCTAGGCTATATAAAATATTCTAATCTCATCAATGTTTTGGGATTATTAAAAAGTATCCATATCAGAGAAAAATATCTGTGCAACTTTGAGACTACATTCACCATTCACTTTATTAATTGCCAGGTAAGATTTTATTGAGCCTATCCATCAATTTTTTTTTCCAAATTTCTGAAACTAGTTGTTTTGGGACTGATTGTTCCTAAAGGCTCTTCTTCACTTGCTTGCCCTGTCCTGTTAATATAAATAATTAAAGAAATTTGTGTGTATACACTGCTATTTACTTTTAACATACTTGTCATTAAATGTAAAATAATAGCAATAGATCAAGAAATTCTGTAAGATGAGAAAACATCATTATGGAATTAAATATTTTCATGAAATGGGTGAAACAATTGTTTTTTAACTTTGAGATTACAATTTACCCTTCCTTTCCTTTTATTGGGGGGGATTAATATTTCATTATATGTGAAAGATCCCACTAACATTATGTGTTACATATTTATAAGAATCCTGTTTGACTACACATACATACATGCATACATAAATTTTTCCTATGAAGACCAAGAGATACAGAATAATAAAAAGAAAATATTTTTAGGATTGATTGCAAATTTGTTCCTAGGAGAAAATAAAGGCAAAAAAAAAGTGAGAAATGTGTTATTAATAATTTTACTTAAAATTTAATTATATGAGTTATTTTAGAGTTGAAAAAGTCATTTTTATTGTGTTCAGTGGTCCTAGCATCCTCTTGCCAAAATACAAATTCTCATAGAATATCAAGATGGAAAGAAAGAGATACAAAGAATGTTAAAACATAGGACTAAAGCCTTTTGTCTGTTAATGATATATTGAATGTGTGTATGAGAACAAACACTTTAATGAATATTTGCATTTTAATGTTTAAAATATTTTGAATTTGCTAGTTGAAAATAATTTAATTTTGATATTGTGATTAAACTATCCTATTATTTTGATTTATGTTGGGTACATGACTACACATATTGTCCAAAATCATAAAAGTGTATGCTTAAAGTGTGAATTATACCATATTAAATAATGTCTCAATAAAAAATGTAGAAAATGTAAATTATTTCAAACATTCTCTCATAGATCAGACTCTACATATGTTAACAGGAAGAATCTTTCAATACAAATAAATTGCACAGAATTATTGATTTTACTATTTGAATAATGACATTAAAATTAACTTTAATTTTTGAGAAATAATTTTAAAATATTTTTAATCTTTAAAATACTGTATATAAGGAGCTTCCCTGGTGGCACAGTGGTTAAGAATCTGCCTGCCAATGCAGGGGACACGGGTTCAAGCCCTGGTCCGGGAAGATCCCACATGCTGCGGAGCAACTAAGCCCATGCACCACAACTACTGAGCCTGTGCTACAGAGCCCACGAGCCACAACTACTGAGACCGTGTGCCACAACTACTGAAGCCCGCATGCCTAGAGCCTATGCTCCACAACAAGAGAAGGTACCACAATGAGAAGCCTGTGCACCATGACAAAGAGTAGCTCCTTCTTGCCACAACTAGAGAAACCCCTCATGCAGCAATGAAAACCCAACCCAGCCAAAAATAAAAATAAATTAAATAAATTAAAAAAAAATACTGTGTATAAGATTCATGTTTCAAAGATCAATCAAACTATTGACTTACTGTAAGTTAGGTGATGATTTTAAATATTTGTATAGTAAATGTATTTGTATAATTTTTTTCATTAAATACTAAGATCTGTTACTTTTCAATAAACTAAAATATTAAATATCAGGGACAGTTTCTTGACTATCATATTCATCTAATCTTTCTCAGAATTTTATAGTATCATTACAGTGTTAATTTTTGGAATTCTATAAAATATAGTTCAATTTTATTTAGACATTATCTCAAATTTAGAGAAAAGTGCAGTAGAGAAACTTTAAAATAGTTTTCTGAAGTATCTGAGAGAAAATTACCCATATGATGCCTCAGTATTTTTATTTATATTTCCCACATACAAGAATATTATCTTATATCTTTAGTCTTTTCTTGATTGTAAAGATCTTGACATTTCTAGCCAGTTTTTTTGTTGTTATTGTTTGTTTGGGTTTTTTGTTTTTCTTTTTGTTTTGTTTTGCATAATGTCCCAAATCTGAGTCTCTTTGATACTTCTTGTTTAGATACTTTTCATGCACCTTTGGAAGGTATATCAGAGAAGTGATACTGGGTCCTAGCAGCATCCCCAGGGAAGAAGTTTGACCCACTTGAGTTCTGACACCGTGCTCTAGCTATGTCTGGCCATCATCCTCTGGCATAGAAGCACTTACTAACTTCTTGTGAGCCACTATGGCCATACCTTTACCACCACACCAGCACAGGAGTCTGTCTGCCTTATTTAACCCTAATTAGTAGCTTTAGGCTGATTCATTCATGAAGGGAAAAAAGGAGGAAAAATAAGAGAAAGGAGAAATGTAACACATTTTAAAACTGTTAATCAGGTTTAATTTACATAAAATAAAATTCACTCATATTAAGTGCACAGCTCAGTGAATCCACCACCACAATACAGCTGTAGCTTATTTTCATCATCTCTCCCAAATTTTCTTGTGCTCACTGCAGTTGATACTGTCTTCTTGGCCCATTACATGGAAAAACTTCTGCTTTCTGTCCCTATAGTTTTGCCTTTTCTAAAGTTGTTTGTAAATAGAATCATAAAGTATATAATTTTTTTTTCCATCTAGCTCCTGACAATTGGAAATACGTTGAGATTAATCCATGTCGTATATACCAATATTATTCTATCGTTATCCTGTCACCAAAATTTGTTTATTCACCAGTTGACTGATGTTCTGATTTGGGATATTAAGATGAATGTTGTTATGAACACTTGCATCTGAATTTTGTATTAACATGTTTTTATTTGAACTGGTAGGTTATATGGTAAATACATTTTAAACTTAATAAGAAACAAATTATTTTCCAAAACTGTAGTACAATTTAGAACCTCTCCAACAATGAATGAATGTTCTAGATGTTCCACATACTTTCTAATAATTAGTATCATCATTCTTTTAAATTTTAGCTATGCTTCTGTGTGTGTAAAGGTATCTCCTTGAGTTTTTAATATGCATTTCATGAAGCCTACTGATCTTGAGAAATGTTAATGTGCTTATTAGCTATTCTTTTTATACTAAATTGACTTCAAAATTTTTTGCCCTCTTTTTATTGAGATTTTTGTCTCATTGAATTTTAAGAGTTATTTATATACTTCTGTGGCCAGATGATTGGTTAGATGTTTTACAAATTTTCTGCCTCCAAGCGGGTACCTTGCCTTTTCATTTTACCAATGATGTCATGAAATGCATACATTTTAATTAAAAAAATATTATTGATTGATTGATTCATTCATTCATTCATTCATGCTTGTTGTAGGTCAGGGGTCAGTGTTGGCTGACTTAGTCTGCACATGTCTTTTGTTCACTGCCTTTTTGTATCTTATTTTCTTTTTCCTCAGAATATTAAGCATCCATACTCAGAACTCTAGTAGACATCTTATGACTGTGCACAAATAAGCATAGAATAAGAGTGACTGTGAAGAAAGAGTCTGGGTTTTTAATGACACTAAAGTTCTTTAGTTCTAGCCCTGGACCATCACCTTTATGTTTCTTTTTATGTGGTAAAATTAAAACCACTAATTTTTTCAAGCTACACTTTTTCAGATCCCATTGACAGAAGTTAAAAGCAATTCCTCGCTGATGTAGTAGGAAAAGTTTTTCTAAAATTATAATTTATAAAATACATTTCCTTTTGAAAAAATTACAGTTAACATTCTCTTGACAAAATATTACCTTACATTAGTAGTGGAACTACTTTTATCAGATATTTATTGGATACTTAAATATTGAAAATTAAATATTGAAATATTTATTCATATACTAGTGAACTAGTGATGTTTGTGGTAAATCAGTATCAATAAAGTACAGAAATATACGTTTTGGGGTTCCCTATATCAATTGTGGTAGTTGTAATAAAATTATATACATGGGTAAAACTCTTTAAATATACACTCAAATAGAAACAGTGAATTGAATTGCATACGATTTATACCTCTATTGAGCTGCTTTAAAAATCTCATGTGAATTTTATGAAGGATTTAACATTGAGTCACTTATTCATATAAATGAATTCTAGATACCACAAATATGAAAATCTATTGGCTAAAAGAGAAATTTACCAAATGTCACTTAATTTTTTTTACATGATAAAGTAAATATTTGTCAAACATTCGAAGTATGTGAAAAAGAGTTTTGAAACTTCAGCTTTGATTGTGCCTATTTTAATGGCTCACTATTGTGAATATTTCTGTCTTTTTTTGTAAAACAAACTAAGCTGATTTAAGGTGGATGGTGAAGCTGTCAGCTGTGAATTTCTTAACTTCATTATTCTTTCATATCCTCTGTGAGGACAATCTCAGTTTATATAATATCATTCAATTGAACTTTGTTCAAGAAGTTACCTTTATTTATCTTGAAAATTGTTTTCTATTGCTGTAATATATGCCCACTGGAATGTTTTGGTTTCGGATTGTTGGGATGGTCAGTTCTGAAATTCGTGAAAGGACAGTAAAATTCAGATAAGTATAATAATATTATCATTATTATTTATTTTGTTTCAGTTAGTCATACTTCACTGTAGCATATTTATTCTGGAAATTACCAGAGATGCTATATATGCCAAATCTGCATGTACTCTAAAATGTATTTAACTAGGTTCTTGCTACTGGAGCCAGTAACAGATTTCCTTTAGGATTAAGAGAGCTGCACTGATATCTGACAGATGTATGTAGTGATTCTTCATATTCCAATCAGTATTTGATGCTTTTGAACTTACATGAGCATATGCCTGCATGCATTGCTTTTTCTGAGACTTTAGAAGGAAAAAAAGAAAAAAAAAAACCCAAACCTCACAAACAAGAACACTATGCATTTTTATCAGCTTGCTTAGAGAAACAGTCTGACACACTTTATTTTCATTTTGCATCTGTCAAGGTAAAGTACATGCCCCAGGGTGAGAAAAGAAATAGGGAACAGATAGTTCCCTGAATTGATCGACATGACATTTGTGCAACTAGGTAGATAGAATGATTCACAGAAATGGACTAAGAAGGAAGAAAGGTGAAATGAAAAGCTGGAACTAATGTTATCAACCCAATCTGTTATCTGAGCTCATAAGTTAAATATAGTATTGCAATGTCAGCGTTTCTCCAGCAAAGTAGGACGCTATAAATATCCACTGCATGGAAGCAATATTTGACCTATAAAGAACCACCATCCCAACAGTACTTGGTGCAGAAATTGGATGTTTGTCTGCAAAGTGGCAGACTTTGGAGTCTGAGCTGTACAGAGTAGTAAGTTCCATGTAAAGTGGCAATAAAATATGTTGTAAATTTTCAAGTTTGAATTGATATGTTTTATTCATTATACATTTTTAAGAACTACCAGATTTAACCAAGCATCCTGAGCACTGTCTTAACAGAAACTGTGATATTTCAATTCCAAACTGTACTAAAATTCTAGTTGGATGGTGCAATTCTATAAAAATTATAATCCTACTTAATGAAAAGGCACTACTATTTCCTGTTTTAAAGCATGTGTTCATGCTTCAGTGCTAGTGACTTAGGAATGTTTGGAATAACATAAAACACAATTTATAGAATATTTGTAAATTGATAGGCTATCTGTATTTGGGTTTTGTTTGTGTTTTAGGCAGGTCACAGATATGCAAATGGTACAAATTAATCTAATATCTTCCCATTTGAAGAAAAATCTGTTGATTATTTTGGATGCCGAAACACTGTTTTTCACACTTTTCACAGAACATGATAACATTTGCATTAGGCAGCAGTCAAAGGGCAAAATATTTATTAAAATATTATTTACCATTTCTGAAACAATTCCTGCCAATTCTGTATTGGTAGCACTGTGACTGGTGCTCCTCTAACATTTGATTTTTTAATCTATTTTACTTCCATCCAACCTGAAAAAATTATACTTCAGCCATGTTCACTTTAACAAACATCCATTTTATCTGAAATTTATGTTTCATGAAATATATTTTAAAATTAATGAAAATATTCATAATTATTATTTCAAGATATGTCATAATTCTTCCATAGACAACAAGATAAACAGGTTAATATTGTGTATTTAATCTATGAAAGTGTTGTTATAGCTATAGCAAAAATAAATGATACAAGTTCTTCTTAATGCTAAAACTCAGAGAGAACAACAGTTCACAATTGGTGAATGCCTTTCCATGTTTTTTATAATAAAATTTATAAAAATAAGTTTACTCTATTCATAATATATTCAAATTTGAACTGCTTTGATTGAAAATATAGTAAGAACCACTAAAAGAATCATTTTAATAGATATACTTTATTCTACATTAGGCATTAGTTTAAATGCCTTGTGGAACTAGGCATTATGTATTTTTTCAACTACATAAATTCTCTACTATAAATTTTTCTTTGATTATTTATTATTCAATATAAATGCCTAGATGCTAAACATGTAAGTCTTAGGACAGATACTTTTTATAGATTGGGCAAAATTGAAAAAAATTCCCTGCTGTTTGTACTATTTTAAGCTTTCACTAGCATTGGCTGAAAGTGCTCATATCTCCAAGTTCTTATCAGTATCGGGTGCCATCATATTTTGTGGTAGATGGAGAAAAAATATTCTTTTCAATTTCATTTTAATGATTTTTAATAAACTTTAAAAAAATATAATAATTGGTTACATTCATGTTTTCTCTAATGAGCTGTCTAACCAAACTCTGGTCCTCAGTACAATTTCACTTCTTAGAAAAGTTTCACTTAAGACATCCCTACATTGAACTAGTTTCTCCAGCTATCCTTTATTAATATTCTTATAATCTTCCCACATATCTCTTTTCATAGTTTAATTAAATATTCACTTACATAATTGCTAATTATCTATCTTTACAATGGAGGGCAGAGACCAAGCCTGCTTTGTCAACACTGTCCCAGTGCCTACAATATTCTATAATAAATGGTACTTGCTAAATATGTTTTTTGAATGTTTGGACGGAATTTTATTCTCATTTTAGAGAAAAAATAGTTTAGCAAGGTTAAGTTTTCTAAAGTTTACATAGTTATTAAGATTGGGAACTAGAAATATATAGGAAATAGGAATATACAGGAACAAGGAATATATGTATATTCCTGTATATATACAAAAAGTATAATTTATAAGAATGATAGCCTATATTTTCATTTTAAACTCATCTAACTATAACTTGATTTCAGAAAAACATGGTAATCTTTGTTTTTCCTCCAATCCTCACCAATACCAACAATATAGTCGCTCTTGAGTCATCCAAGAATTTACTGTTTAATCTTCAAATGTTTCCTTTTCTCACTCGATTTATACTTATAATACTATTTGAGGTTTGTGATCTGCCTTCACTGGTCCCACAAAAATAAAATTATTACTTTTAAACTCCTTTTCTTTTTTTGTTTGTTTAATTCTTTAAAACATAGGCATCTTTCAACTCAATTTATTCAGAGCAAATTAGGTTTTTAATAGGAGTGTTAAAAATCTAACACTTTAAATAAAGACGTCTAAAAATAACAAAAATTTAATAGGAAAATTTGTAAAATTAGAGATTATGAGTTTCATTGCATGGATGAAAAACTATTAGCAAAGTGGGTCATAAAAACACAACTGAGTAAAATATGCTCCCAGGAGAAATTGATTTTGACAAGTTACATTAGGAATTTTATGAAAATATTATCTTTGGCTTTAAAAATATTCTTGCTTTATTTATCACTTTGTTAATATATCAACTGTGAAATCACACAAGCAACCAAACTGTAATCATGAAAATATTTTTTTCTGTACATGATTTAAAAAGTATTTTCCATGTTCAGTCTTACAAGATTCTCATTTTCAGTTCCAAAATTTACATTACCATAATGATTTTTTTTCTGTTTCTACTTAAAAATAAGTATGAATCAGGGTGAAACCAGCAAAATGATTTTTTAAATTGCTTGGATATTCTTTTTTAACTTATGTCCATGAAAATTAATTTTTATTTTTAATTTCTCCCATCATTCTTCTCTCCATATTTGTTGCAATTAGAGCAGTATCATTTACTGCACTGTTACATTTATTTCATTATTCACTTAAATGCATAATATATGACCTGAATGCTGGGCCCTAGATTTGTTCTCTTGATTAAGTTGTCCATTTTCAATCATTAAAATCAGTTCTTTGCAAATTGTGCAGCTCAGGTCATCCCAGTCATCTCTTAGACCCATCTGGATTTCCCCCAAGCAATTTAACTTGCCATGGGGAAAAATGTCTAAGAATAGAGCTGACTGTTCTCACTTTGCATTGACGACCAAAGAGTTCAAACGGGTATAATCACTGTCTGGAAATCCTTCTATATTTTCAACTGTCCCAAATAATTATTTCATATCTTTTTTCTTTCACCTAAAACTGTCAACAAGCACTTCCATAACGACGGAAATGAAATTAAGAACTGCCACATTTCGTATCTACCAAATCAAGCTAACCCTACTGTATCCATCTTCAATGTTTTCCACATTGATATAATGAAAGCAGCAACACTGACTACTTGGTGTTCTCTCTTGTCTTCTCAAGGATTTTGCTCCTGTGATTATTATCCCTTCTATTTATCATACCTATCAGCATAGTTTTACTATATACTTCTTTATGAGAAATATGCACTCACCATCACTCTGCGCCCCTCAGACTATCTCTATCTGCTCCCCTCTATTTCACAGGAAAATCCCCCAAACTGTGCATACTCAGTGGCTCCATATTCTTCACTTATTCTCTCACTAAGCTTCTCTGATAAGGCAAATGTCTCCTCTCTACAGAAATTATCACTGTCAAGTTACCAAAGGTCACTATTGTGCCAAATCTTTTTTATTAGTCAATTGAATACTGTAGAAATCCTTCTTTCCTTACCCACTGTCCCCTGAAGGCCATGATTAGCTCCTGAAGGCTGCCAAAACTTTTCCTTGAAAACCAAACTTATACATTTCCTCCCTAAAATCCCACTGGATGTCTAATAGCTTCTCAAAATTAAGAGTTGAAGAACAGAATCCATGGAATTTTCAGAGAACATTTTCCTACCATATATATTTCCATCTTGATTATAATACTGCATACACCAATAAACTCAAAATCCAAGTCTTCTTTGATTACTGTTATTTCTCTACCTACTCATCTATTTCTTCATTAGGACTATTTGTTATATCCTTGAAATACATCTCAAAGGTGACCCATTCTGCACATTCCCCCGAAGCTTAGTTAGTTAAGTCTCCACTGTTTCTGGCACTAACATCAACAACAGCCTCTGATAGGTTTGCTTGCCTCCATCTTGCACTCATATAATCTATAGATGTCACAGAGACCTTTATAAATCTAATTTATACTAACATCTGACAGACCCCAAGGCAAAAAATTAAATGGAACAAAAATGACTACTTTTAACGATAAAAGGTACAATTCACAAAGTAGGTAGACATTGTGAACCACTGTACACGTAACAACAAAGAAACAAATATATATAAAGCAGAAACCAGAAGAAATATAAGAAAAATATCTATAATCATAGTGAGAATTACTTAACATTTCCCTGAGAGTATTTTGAGTGTTGAAAAAATAAATAAGAATGGAAACATCTTGAATAATATTAATAATTTTAATATAACATTTAGAATCTTATATTCTACACAAACATACTTAAAGCTTTGTCTCATACATTGCTTTTAAATGTCTATAGGACATTTAGAACAACTGGTTAAAAGACAAATATTACTAAATTTCAAAAAGTAGAATTCTTGTAAGATGCATTTTTGACTATAATATATTAAAACTGGAATAAAAAAACTTATACGTGTGTGTGTGTATATGTATTATTTGGAATTACATATATATATATATACATATATATATGTATATATATATATATGTATATATATAATTATAAATAATTCTTGCATCAACTATAAAAAAATTCCTAGTAGTATACCAGAAGAATAATGTATCTTTTTGAAATATATTTTATTACAGGAAGGCAAAACTAGATACACATTAGGAAATGTATTAATACAATCTTTACATTAAAGGAGAAAAACAATATTCTAGAAGTTAAGAAGGAATTTGAGAGAGCCATTCTAAGTTAAGGGTCTTAATAAAATAGGAATAGAATGAAACTTCTTTAACAGGAAAATAAATATCCATATAAAACCAAAAGAAACAGCATTTTTGCCATTAAAATAAAGAATAAGATAAGACTGCTCACTACTTTTAATAAACATTGTTCCAGAGGGTTTAATCAATGCAATAAACAAATTTATAATAAGCAGAATTCATTATTTGCAGGTGATATAATGTTTGCTTAGAAAATACAAGAGAATTATCCAAAGGAACTATTAGAATTAACATAATTCAGTCAAGTCACCTGATAAAAGATAAATGTATAAAAGAATAACTTTTTTTTTTTTTTTTTTTTTTTTGCGGTACGCGGGCCTCTCACCGCCGTGGCCTCTCCCATTGTGGAGCACAGGCTCCGGATGCGCAGGCTCAGCGGCCATGGCTCACGGGCCCAGCCGCTCCGCGGCATGTGGGATCCTCCCAGACTGGGGCACGAACCCGTGTCCCCTGCATCAGCAGGCCGACTCTCAACCACTTCGCCACCAGGGAAGCCCAAGAATAACTTTTTTATAGGTTAACAATAACAAGTTAGAAAATGAAATGGAAAAATTGGAGTCACGAAATACCATTTCCTGAGTGATATTTTCCAGAATGTCTAGTACTAAAGTAATTTCTTCTACATTTAAACTCCTGAAACATTTTATATCTATTTTGTTTATACTACTTAGCAATTATTTATTATGCATTTAATTATTAGTGTACAGGAATATTATGCCTACTCTTATAAACCCCACTGCAAAATATATCTCTGACTTATAATTCTATACCCCTGTGGTCCCTAATATGACAATTTCTATATTATGAACTTATTATTAGCACAATAATGGATAAGAATCAAACACATATATATTGGAGAAATAATTTATGTTCTATGTTTTCCAAATTAGATCCGTGATGCATAAACACTTAATTTTGTTTCTCTTCTCAGGTGATCATACACATTTTTAAAAACTTAAAGCTTATTTGAAAAAGTAGAGGTTATGACACATTTTACATATTATACAATCACATAATATTAAATTAACAATACATATTTTTTCTTCTATGCCAATTTTGTTTTGTCTTATTGTCTTTAATTTCTAATTGTCTTGTTTTTGAGTTAAGTGTAGTAATTCTCTATGGCCACTGTCTAAACTTTGTAAAAATATAAAAAACAATCTCTCATCAAGCGTGGCCATGATTTATCAGGCATTTTACATTTATTTAATAAAATGAAAGTTCCAAGGATGTCAAAGTAGTTTAAATATTTCAATACTAAGATCAGTGTTGTTTTGCGGTTTGGGTTGTTTTTTGTTTTTTGTTTTTTTGGTACTATGGAGTAACAACTAGATGCAGGTAATTTTAATATTGATATAATATAGATATAGATGTATAGCTATTTATATAGATACATATGTACTTATATATGTATTTATAAAGAATGTACATATATATATATAGAGAGAGAGAGAGAAAGAGAGAGCTCTATAGATATAGATACATATATACTTTTTCCTAATACATAACATGAAAAGAACATGCAAGGCATTATTTTTCTTTTCCTTTTACATATCATCATTGAAGAGTTTAGTCTCCTTGGTTAAGATTACTAAGAAAATAAATGTAGAGCCAGTATCAAACTCTGGTTTGTGTGGCTCCACACATCTTGCTTGTGACCTGCTGCCTCTGGACACTCTCTTTTTCTTGCAGGAAGGTAAATTGTCTATGTTGAGGAGACCATCCATATTTTCATTCTATCTCATCAGCATCCATTAATTTCCTTATTGTCATCTAGTAAGTTCTCAAATGACATGAGGTAGGTGAAAGGTGTAGTAAATCATTTAAGAAAGAGCAAATGTAGGTGTATGTATGTGTGTACATGTGCATACACACACACATTAATGGTGGCAGTTAAACAGGATTCATTTGCTACAGAAGATGACCCACAGGACTAAAATGACAAGTTTTACAAATCTAAGGTTTAATGCAGGAAAATGATACCATATAGCTAAGATTACAGAAATAATCACAATTCAAAGGCTGGCTCATAGATGAGGTTCAAATAATGTGCATACAATCTCCAATCATCCTTCCTCTGCAGGGGAACCATGATCTGCTTTCTTTTGGGGGTCAGGAATCAGTATCTTGTGCATGGAGTACCATGGAATTAGGGAGTCCACAATAGAGTATAAGCCCAGACTTCTAACACTCTGCAGGTCACATAGGCTTAATTTTTCTATGTAACCTACTGCAATGGCAGCGCCCTCTTGTGGGTCTCACTGATACCACATGCAAGTCATTTACCTCCACTGTGAATAAACTATGCTGCTAAGCTTAAACTGGTTTTTAAGCTCTTTATATGGCAACAGTATTAACCGGTAAACCTATGCCTTGACTAGGGGTTAGTGTCATACAGATACATGCCTTACTTCAGTAAAATGGCTCAGGACAATTCCAGACCTGCCAGAATTGGCAATCACGGTATTATATATTTTAATAATCAGAAAGCATTTTACACACTTTTTAGTTGACACTGTGAAGTGAATCTGAGTGAATAAAACTTACACTTTCTGATAGACCCTAACATATTAGTCTGTTCCAGTCTCTAAGACTGACATGCCCAGGAATCATGACATTTATTATGTGATTTCTCATTTTAATTTTTACACATATTTTTATAGAAATTATCTAGTCTCCAACTTTTTGTCAGAAAGACATTTTCTTTTTTTAATTTTTATATGAAATGTTACTTGATACTTCATTATATAGAATAGATTAAAAAATGAACTTATCTATTTGGGGAAAAGGTAAAGAGATTTTTTACCCCTACTTCCTCCACATTTCCCATCCCTTAATGGTCCCTGAATACCATCAAGTAAATCCTAAGACTCCATGAAGCACAGCTTGAAAATAGCTGCTCTAATCCATTCCTATTGTACAGAATGTGAAACTGAGACTCACTGAGGTCAACTTTTATTTGCAAAGAAGTATTGCTCGTTAAGTGGCAATAAGAACCAGATTTTCTATTTTGCTTCCCAGTATTATTTGCAAATTGAAGTATCAACAGCTGTCCAGTTGACATGTAGATATTTTCTTAGAAATAATAATCATTTATAGATCAAAATTAATAGGTGATTATTTTTAAAGAATATTAAGCAGATTAAATATGCTCCCACAAGTATATTTGATCTGTTAATTTGCATAGTTAATCTCCTCTTTATTCAGTCAAAAATAAATACATATTCAGCTTGTGGAAAAGTACCATAAGCTTAAATAATTAATATTGAATACTAATTACTAATTATTTGAATAATTAATTTCTAATATGTAGCACCACCATCTTTTATTGATTTTAATATCTATGTGTTAGTCTCCTTTTACTGTCTCTGCTTAATGCTGCTTAACACTGTGTCTATTTCACTGGCTATTTTTTCTTTCATAGGTATACATAAAATAATGGTGTTATCTTAGAATGGTTGATAACTTAGTCTCATGAAATACATATATTTTTTAGAAGGAGTTTCCAGTGTTAGTTAGGTCAGCATGTTAATTGTGCTTGACAGTTGAGGTACAGGTTGAACTTTACCTAAAATTCTCTTAGCTTCACTCAGAAAATAATGTTCTCTATGGCTTTTTGCTACACCCACTTTGTATTAATTCTAATACTATGATAAATTGAATTATTATTCATAATTATCTGGTTTCCCTCCCTGTAAGGCAGAGAATAGTGTGTAATTTATTCTAGCATAATACACTTTAATCGATTTACACCTATAAAATGCTGCCAGTGGGCTTCCCTGGTGGTGAAGTGGTTGAGAGTCCGCCTGTCGGTGCAGGGAACACGGGTTAGTGCCCCGGTCCGGGAAGATCCCACATGCCGCGGAGCGGCTGGGCCCGTGAACCATGGCTGCTGAGCCTGCGCGTCCGGAGTCTGTGCTCCGCAACGGGAGAGGCCACAACAGTGAGAGAACCACGTACCGCCAAAAAAAAAAAAAAAATGCTGCCAGAATTGTACAGCCCTGACAATTGCCATGTGAATTGCAACAATTCCTATTGAAATGAGACTTGGTCAAGTCAAGTCGCTTGATAAGACAATAGAATGTGAATGGAAAAGACATACTCTAAGTGTCACTGAACTCTTTTTCCATTCCCTATCTTCCCTCTGCAACAACAATGTCATGGCCAGCTGAAGGTGGCTCCTTCATTCTGAGTCCTAGAATAAAAACTTTTGGAGCATGTGGGCTGTAAACTTGCAGCAAACATAAAACATAAGCAAGAAATAGCCTTATGAGATTTGGGGGGTGTTAGTTTCTACAGAAACATTTAATAAAAATTGACTAATATAAATACATTTAGTGAATATATATTTTTGCCTACCATGTACCAGGCATTTTTAGGATGTTGAAGTAGAGTTGTTAGCATGACAGGCAATCCCCTTCCTCCCCTTCATGAAGTTTACATTCTTGAGGGAGAACAAAAGTAAACAAGTAAACAAATAAAAGAAAAAGATAATTTTGGAGAGTGGTAGGTACTACTGATGGTAAATAACAGTGGGGTTTTGGTCCTAGGTAGTTCTAGGATTTGAATATGATTACCAGGAAGGCATGTCTAAGGAGTGTGAATTTTGAGCTGAAATATGAATAACAAGAAGAAAATAACAATATGAAGATCTGAGGGCACAAGTTTTCTAGGAAGAGTTTACAGAAAATCTGAAGTCTGGGAAACAGGAATAGGGAATATTAGCGGAACAGAAAAAATGCCAGTAGGCATGGCATGTAGTGAATTAGGAAGGAAAAGACAGAAGATATATTTGGAGAAGTGACAGAGGCAAGTTACATCAAGACTTGATGGGCTCAAGAAGGAGTGTGCAGTCTATTCTTAGGTGAGTCTATAATAACCAACCCACACCTGTAACATGCTTTCAATATATAATGTCAATTATATAACTGATAAAATATATCCTTATATCTTTAATTTTATTCAATTGAATTCTTGTTTCTTGACCTGTTTGTTATCTTTTACTTTCATTGTTACCTTTGGTCCTCATCCCTTAGACTATGCCAATGATGGTGACCTGGAGATTCCTCCTATACTGGAATGCATATTTACACTTCTGATAGTATCCCTTTTTGTCACTTAACACTCCAGTTTAATCTAACCTCACCACCAGGGACCTTCTCTAGTGCCAACATCTATGGTTAGCTAGCGTGCCTAATGAATCTTTCCTTGTCTTCTGAGATATAAACACAAAAGATATTCTTTTCTCTTTAAATGTTGTCAATCTTATGATTTTACTCATAAGACTTTCTTTCTCTAGAAGGTGGAGAACCAGAATCTAAGTTAGTTTGGGATTGGTTATTAAAAAATAACTAGTAGGCATCAATCCTGTCTTCTGCATATGGTTATTATAAACCTAAAATATTTTGTCTCTAGCCATTTCTTGAAAATGAAAAATCAATTTTCAGTTAGTTTGGGGCATAATAATAGCTAAAACTAAGATACAAGTTAACCAATTATTTGCAAAAGAATAAGAAAAATCTCTTTATTCAATAGTACCTGATTTGGCCAAGTGCAATACTGACCTACTCAAAACTAGACAAGAAATTATACATTTTCAAAGAACCTGATAAATTCCTAGAGTTAGAGAAATAGAATATGAAAATATTATACAGACATTTTAATACCTGACAAGATATAATATGTATAACAATGATAATATGGTGAATTATTTTAACTGTCACACTGGTAAATCATTTACTTGACAAACCATTTTACATTATAAATATCAAATCAATGGCTTGATGAATATTATTTCTAGACCATGTCTAAAAAACTGAATTGATTTAAAAATCATTAACAGAAAAACATTACATGGATATTTAGTAAGGTGGTATATAGATATGACAACATTTTCAAGTTGTATAGGGAAGATTAAATTTTTAGGAGTATTGCCAAGACATCTATTAAATGTTTTAGAATAATCTTAATCAAATGTCATTTTACATATTTTAGTTATTTTAGATAGCCACAAAAAAGAGGCCACATTAGCTATAAATCTAACCATATAACCTTCTGAGTTCATTCCTGTTTACTAACTTAGGTTAAATTCACAGTTTATAAGACGTTACGGTTTTTTATTGATGTTTTAATGCAATCTTTATATTATCAACAAATGTTGATTTCAAGACCAGTCTTCAAATTACTTCTCTTTCCCCGTCTTGACTTTAAATAATCACAGAAATAAAATTCAGGACATATATTTAAATCTATTGTATCTTGAACATAGTGCTTCTTTCATGTAACCATAGAAAAAGGGTTTGTCATATGCAAAATCAGATAAACTATTTTGACCAGCAAAAGGCATATTCTTTAAAAACCTATCCTGAAACAATTTTGTTCTAGTCTTTTGTTTATATTACTTTATAAAGAAGGCAGGAGTGGTTTGCTAAAGTTCTCAAGCAAGTGTTTAGTGAGATATTGCAGTTATAATAGCTAAGTGTTTTGCAGTGTTATTTTTTGTTTGTTCTTAAGGAATATAATCTTATTTATGTCCATGTGTTTTATTCAAATCCCGCTCTTTGGAGCACCTGTACGATAATCACCTGTGGCGATGTTTAAAATGCAGTTTTATGAATCACTCCTCATCTGCTAAACCAAAATTTCTATGGCGAGGTCCTAAGAATCTTAACAATTTCCTCTAAATTACACTGAAAATGAAGTTTGAGAATCAGGAACACCTACAGGATATTCTAATTAGAGAGCATTGTAATGATAGTTGATAGCATGCTTCTCATTCTTTTTTTCTTTAAGTTACCACTTATATAGAACAACACAATTTGCAGATGTTTATGTACAGATTCAGATGTATTTTCTATATGAAGCTTCGCCACTCCCACTGTTTCCATTGGTCAACTTTGTTTTCTCATTATCAACTTTATTTTCTCATTGTATTAGTAAGGGCCCAATCTGAAACAAATGGCACAAACAAATTTGAATAACTAAGACTTTATTCACAAAAATTATTTCAAAAGTTTGGGAGGTATATGGGGGAACCATAATGAATAGTGCTCAGATTTGAGGTTAGTATCAATACAACTATCATCACCTCTAGCTCCAAATAGTAGAGATGAGGAAGAGACTTAGAATTCCAAAAGAAAGGAGAATTCTGTAGAACAGGTCATTATGGGAGAAACAGCACCCTTCTGTGAAGGGATACAGCAAGCACAGGGTAGACTCACAGTGTGGGAAACAGGGAACTGCATACCTTGACCTCTCACTCCTCAAACTCTCCAGTCCTCCTCTATGATTTCTCATTGGTTAAACCCAACAGGAAGGCAAGGGACATATGGACTCTTAGATGTGATTCAATGGATCAGGTAACCTGGCAGAGGATGGGATTGGGTAGAGTGGCTCTGGAAGGATGCAAAATATATCTAGCATACTTAGTCTCAAAATATGCATATATCATTGTTTTATACTGCTGAGCTGTTTTGTGATGATAATATACCTGAAATAGTGTATTATGTGAAGTGATTTGTAGCTAATACAGTGCTGCTGTAATTTGCATGTATTTGTGTTTAAATGCACATTTATGTCAATACATTTTGTGTATATGTGACCATATATGAAAAAAACAAGACTAAAAAGAGAAAAAAAAATTGCCTCTCACTGTTGACACTACTTTTTCATTGTAGTATTCCTGGTTTGCCATGCTTTATTTTCGTAATCTCTGGTTTAACTTTTCTTACTGTGGTTACCTCCTTTGGTGAGTTGCAAACTTCATACCCCTTCTAATTATTTTTTCTTCTCCACAATCATGTATATTCAAAATATATGGTGCATATATTACACATTGTTTTTGTTTCTGATTTACACAAATACACATGCATACACATGGAGTAAATATGTATCCATGTTTCTGCTTTGGCATTCTAATTTATTTCTAATGTAAATATCACCTAATAAACAAATTGGTAAAAATTTCCAATGACATTTAAAATTTGCTGAATATTTTATAGCTTAATGTAAACACATTTCAATTTTGTTTGCTTTTTAAGTAAATTGAAAGACTGCACAATTAATTTTTAACAGAGGTTTTATTTCAACAATTATTCCTTTCTTTTATTGGTACTGTTTGCTCACAGGATGCTTAACATAATTTATCTAATCCAAATTCACCTCCCTATTTTATTTAAAATGTTATGATTCTTGTTTCCCCATCAGTTGAAGCAGGAACCTAGGGAACGTTGGCTTTAACACTAGCAAGCATAATCAATTTTTCAATTTCTCCAGAGAACCAGTATTTTCCTTAGATTATTGCTACCTGCTCCTGGCTTATGAATAGATCATCACTGCCATTTTCTGACAACTAATTTACCTAGCTGTAAGATGTAGCTTTACCAAAGAAACAACAATGTCATTTTAAAGTCTAAGCATGTTGTAAATTCAGCTATGTTTTACTCTTACCAGTCCCCAAAGTCTAAGTGCTTAAGTTGTTAGAGAAACAAAAGAAAAAGTAAAAAGGAAATCTGAAATATCCCTCCCAGGAGATGTATAAACATAGCACAGAAGTACAACTATCTCTGGTGTAGGTATATTCACGCTTGGAAATATAGCTTCTTATTTTCAATCTCTTTAAAAAGTAGGTTTTTTTGGTCAATTGTTTAGAATATTTTTTAAAGTAACGATAATTTAAGAGGGAGGTATTTATAAAGAACTAGTATTTGAATCATAAATATTGAAAACCTTGTGAAGTTATAGCATATTTGCTTGATCAGTCTTGGGATAGTAGGGGTTAAATTCAAATGTCTTTTTAGAACTTAGAGATTACTCAGAGGTAAGCATATCATAACCATTTAATTTCTATTCTGTTTACTTTTTAGGTATTGATTATTTTGTATGTGAATTAACCTTGAGCTATGTTCAGATTTCTCAGAAGAAAAATTTTAAAATAGTTTTGAAACTCAGTATTATCAGGTACTACTCAAAATGCACTGTGAGATCCATTTTCAAACTTATCTTTCCACTCTCAAAACAACAATAAATAGTGGAGAGGCTATGCATGTGTGAGTTTAGAGGGTATATGGGATATCTCTGTATCTTCCTTTCAATTTTGCTGTGAACTTAAAACTGCTATAAAAAAACAAAGTCACGTACACGCTGCTATATTTATTTATTTATTGTATGGAAAATGGGAAGTCCAAAATTTTATTGAAATTTTCTGATTATCTCAAATAACTCTTCTAGTCTTTGCTTAATAACAATTATTACAGCAATAATAATAGTTAGCTCTTACATATTATAATACATACGATGGGGTGGGCACTATTCTAGGTGCCTTATGTGTGTTAACCATTTATTTTTATTTATTTATTTATTTAAATTGGAGTAAAATTGCTTTACAATGTTGTGTTAGTTTCTGCTGTACTATGAAGTGAATCAGCTATATGTATACCTATATCCCCTCCCTCTTGGACCTCCCTCCCATCCCCCATCCCATCCATCTAGGTAGTCACAGTGCAACGAGCTGAACTCCCTGTGCTATATAGCAGGTTCCCACTAGCTATCAATTTTAACATGGTAGTGTATTCATATCAAACCTAATCTCCCAATTCATCCCACCCTCCCTTTCCCCGTGTCCACATGTCTGTTCTCTACATCTACATCTCTATTCCTGCCCTACAAGAAGGTTCATCTGTACCATCTTTCTAGATTCCACATATATGTGTTAATATACGATATTTGTTTTTCTCTTTCTGGCTCACTTCACTCTGTATGACAGACTCTAGGTCCATCCACATCTCTACAAATGACCAAATTTTGTTCTTCTTTTATGACTGATAATATTCCATTGTATATATGTACTACATCTTCTTTATCCATTCATCTACCTTTGGACATTTAGGTTGTTTCCTTGTCCTGGCTATTGTAAATAGTGCTGCAATGAACACTGGGGGACATGTGTCCTTTTGAATTATGGTTTTCTCAGGGTATATGCCCAGTAGTGGGATTACTAGGTCATATAGTAGTTCTATTTTTAGTTTTTTAAGGAACGTCCATACTGTTCTCCATAGTGGCTGTATCAATTTACATTCCCACCAACAGTGCAAAAGGGTTCCCTGTTCTCTACACCCTCTCAGCATTTATTGTAACTAGATTTTTTTTGATGATGGCCATTCTGACCGGTGTGAGGTGATACCTCACTGAAGTTTTGATTTGCATTTCTCTAATAATTAGTGATGTTGCACATCTTTTCATGTGCCTCTTGGCCATCTGTATGTCTTCCTTGGTGAGATGTCTATTTAGGTCTTCTGCTCATTTTTTAATTGGGTTGTTTGTTTTTTTGATATTGAGCTCCATGAGTTGTTTGTTCACACTACTATATTTAAAAAGGATAACCAACAAGGACCTACTGTATAGCACAGGGAACTCTGCCCAATGTTATGTGGCAGCCTGGATGGGAGGGGACTCTGGAGGAGAATGGATACATGTATATGTATTGCTGAGTCACTTTGCTATGCACCTGAAACTATTAGAACATTGTTAGTTGGCTATACTCCAAAATAAAATAAAAAGTTTAAAAAATAAATAAAAATAAAAAATAAAATCTTTAAAATAAAAGTTATTTTTTAAATTAAAATATATAGTTACAATAAAATTACAGGTTTTATTTTATTTTTTTTCTTTTCTCATTGGGCTAGATAGGAACTGGAACAGATAGCTACCACCCAGGCACCTTGGAAGCACTCTGCTCTGGGTATAAAACTGGGCTAAAGGATGGGAGTCTGACTCTTGAATTAATAATTAAGATTGACAAAGTACTGAAAATGCAGTACTATGCAATAAATTGTTTTCCCAGTTAAAATGACAACAAATTTGCTTTGGAAACTTACAAAGTAAGAGGGAAAAATAAACATATTTGGCCAGTACTCCAGATAGTAAAATATGCCATGAATCCGTGGTAATTATGATTATTGAATTCTGGAGAAGAGATAATATTAAATATAAATTAAATGGATAAAATTCTAAAAATAGGCATACATACAAGACTTCACTTTATGATAGATAGTGAGTAAAAGAGGGCTTATACAGTGCAGTTTATGCTGTTGAGACAAATTGGGCAAATTATTACCACCATTCCCCAAAATATATATAGAGAGAGAAATTCATCTATCTATATCTCCTAATATATTCTTTATACCCAAAATTAATTCTATATGAATCAAGTATTTAAGCAAAAAGTAAGTCATAAAACTTCACAAAGAATGAATAAATGTTTGCAGAATGAAAAATCATGTCCAGCTAGACATAAAATTCAGAAGGCATAAAGAAAATTTTTGATAAATTTGACTACATAAATATTTAACATTTTGAATGTGACTAAAAAACAAAATACAAGTTAAAAGCAAACTGCCATATTAAGTTAAAATATTTGCAATATATATGACAGAGAGGGATTTGATTTCTTTAATATTACACGTAAAGTGTTTAAACCAAGCAGTAAAAATAGATTGCATAGTACAAAATGGACATGAATTGAAAATGCAATTTCTATAAAAAAGAATAGTCAATCATACATGACTATATGAAAAGTTGTAAACCATATGTAAGGTGTAATTTTTAAAAAACATGTAGCCATGAGTACCCAGCATAAGAAATAGAAGAGAAATACATTTTAAGCATTCTATTTGCTTTTGCTTTATTTTGTTTCATATTTCCTCCTACCATTTTTTGTATTGAGTTTAAAATAATCTACAAGTAAGTTATTAGAATAAGAGTTTTACAAGATAAGTATATACATTCACTATATAAAAATAAAATTATATATATATATATAAATGTATATACTTATATACACACACTATTAATGAACATCTGGAAAATAATATAAAAAATACTGCCATGTTGTACAAGGTATTGATATGATGTACAATAATTAGTATAATACATTGTAAGATATATTTTATATGATAATATTATTAGTAGTATAATTTATTATTAAAGGTATATTATAAGTCTAACACTACAGCATCAAAACCAATATATCCTCATAATTCTAACTAAATATGTACACATTTTCTAGGCTGAAATTACATATATATATATAATTTATATATATATATATAATTTTTTAAAAGACCTGTATAAATGGAAAAATTCTTACTAGTTAATAGTAGCAAGAAAAAGAAGAGTTAAAATGGACAATATGTTTGAGTCAGCAGTCTAATGAAAAAAATGGTACATATGATAAGCAAATGAAAAGATCTGTCAATAGGGAATTCAAATAATCACCACAATACAACACCATTATGCATCTATTAGAATGGCTAAAATTAAAATAGTAGACATACCATGTACTAGAATCCTTTACATTTTTGGTACTTCTTTCCACACTATATTTTGTATATCTAGACATTCAATTTAGCAAGATGCTTAAGTTACCTTTGAAATTTCACCTAAAATTTGCAGCACTGATATAGTTCAAATTTAGAGTGGTTTGTCACAATTGAAAATTATAAAATATCAACATCTAAAATACAATATCTATCAATAAAAGACTCCTACTCTTTATTCATCTCCTTCTATTTCATGTATTCATCAATTTATTTAATAAATATCTGTGGAACCCACCATATTCCAGACAATGTTCCAGCGCTAAGAATATATCAGTGAATATAATGGTCAAAGTGACTTAGACCATACTGAGTTTCCTGTTTAGTTAGGTGAGAGAGATAATAAAGAAAAAAAAGATTATAGGATATGTTGTCATATAGTGATAAGTGCTGAGGGAAAAGTAAACCATGAACAGGTCAGAGAGAGTGGAAGAACCTTGTAATCTTGAATAGGGGTTTAGAAAAAGCCTCACTGAGAAGATGGACTATGAAGGATAGCCAGAAGAAGAGGTGCTGATCAGTGCAGATATCTAAAGTTCCAAACAGGAGTCTCTGCTGCTGAAAAATCTCAGTGACAAAGATGGCTGACATAAAATAAAATTCATGATTGTTTAAATACAGAAATATAGAAATTGAATGTTACATTTTAACAACATTAATGCAATTCATTATGTTCATGTGGTGTGTTCATATTTCAGATTGGGGTTACTCTCTCTTCAACTACCACCTCATCCTCCTACCAGTTTAGACTATTATTTTAGTAGATTTGCCTACTCTCATATTAACATGGTAATCATCATAATCATTATCAATATGCATTTATTCTGAGGGCAATTGGAGCAAAATCCCATGTGGGATGTTTAAATTTTCTCATTTGTAAGTTCAAGGAGATGGTAAAAATGGCTAACTATGCCATTAAACTGCTATAACCTAAGGCAAGCTGTTCTGAGAAAATCACTGAGTGGGAGTTAACCACCAAAATAAAGGTAAAGACCTCTTGGTCATATTTCATTGGATACACATGAATACATCTTCTTCAGAATAAAGACTAATTTCTGTAACTGCTGAAGGGGTTGAAGAGCATGATATTCCAATTTTAATCTCAGAAGCAATAAATTTATGAGTGTGTCACCTCATTATGTTTCCTGTGTAATGTATTGTAAAATACTATATATTGTTTAGAAATTGACTCTGTTGTACATTTCTGAGCATTTAATTTACAAATCTTATATATTAGAATTTACTATGAACATTTTTTACAACATTCCTCAGAATTATTGTTTCCTATCTTCAGTTATATTAATTATATTCTTAAAATTAATATATCAATATTTCAAATAGTGTATTCTTGAAATTTTAGTTTCTACACATTTTAATGTTTTATAAAAGGAAAATGAAACTGAACAATCAACTTAGATAAATTAACCTAAATAAAATGTGTTATGTATTAACCTTTCAATCCTGAGTTAAGTATTTAGAAGTACTAGGATAATAGACATAGCTACCCTATGTATCAGACCCTGACCATGGTTGAATGTAATTTATTGAATGCTTTCTCTTCATTTCTAGGGCTTCTGTTTGGGTTATTATAATCATTGTTGCTGTTGTTATTATTAGTAGTATTGGTAGTAGTTTCATATTGGTTCCTCTTAGGCTTCTGTTACAAAGGAGGAAATTCCAGCTAGGCTACTTTAGCTTTTTTAGGCACTGGAAAATACTAGCATGGAATGAAAACTGAAAATGTCAACAATATTTAAAGTGAATTAAAAAGATATCTGTTTCAATATTTCATGTAATTTTCTTCATTTTGATAAGGTCCAAAGTCCTTTTTTTTAACTCTCAATGCATAAGTATAATAAAAGAGAAGCTGAAAATTCATATTTTTTTTTCTTTCTTTTAATGAGAATATAATTCTAAAGCAACACAAAAGCTGAGCAGGAGTAAGCATAAGTAATCACATAAAAAAGAACATAATTTTTCTTGGGATTATAAGAGGAGTAGAGAGGCAGTATAGAATCAATAATGTAACTTATTCCAAAATGAATGTAGAGAACAAAGAGACAAAGAGGAACAAGAAAATAAATAACTATGGTCTGACTTTAGAGAGGAAGTTATTTTTAAGTGCGTTTATTCTTTGAATATGTAATATATTCACCTATACACAATTCAAAAATTACAAGAGTATATAATGAAAAGTCTCCCTTCCAAACACCCAGCCACTCAGTTTCCCTACCTGGTGGCCAGGCAATGTTTTCAGCTTTTAGAAAAACCCTACACCTGTACAAAGATAAGCACATATATTTTAATTTTCTTATACAAAAGGTAGTGTGTTCTACATATTATAGTTTGTTTTACAATTTATATCATATCTTATAACGCATCCCATATCAATACAGAAAGAACTTGTGATTTTAAATTTTTAATTATTTCATCATATGAGTAAATTATAACAACTAATTTTCTATTGGTGGATTTTGGTTGTTTTAGTTTTTTGCTATTATAAGTAATGCTGTAATGAATGACCTTCGAAAAGCAAGTTCATATACATTCAAGTATATCTGTAGGTTGAATTCTCATGAGTAGATTTAATGGGTCAATGTAAGAATGAGAATGCATTTATAATTTGGGGGATACATTATTAAAGTGCCCTCCAATTGTAATTTTGCTAATTTACTATTGCACTAGCAATATATGAAAATGACTATGTCCTCAGCATTCAACTACACAAGATTTTTACAAATTATTAAAATTCTATTCCTATTTGACAGGTGAAACTTTATATCTCAATATGTTGTAATTTGCTTTTCTCTTATTACTAGTGAAAGCATCGTCTTTCCATAAGCATAAGAAAAACTTATATTTGTTTCTGTGAAATTTTTTATAGCCTACTTTGTATATATTGTTAGATTTTTTGCTTTTTGTTTAAAAGAAAGTTGTATATGTTAAGGAAATCACTCTACTATTCGTCCTATGAGATGGAACTTTTTTCCCAGTTATTTCAATCACTTTGCCAGACAAAACTGCTTTAATATTTGGCTGGTCAAAATTATTCATGTTTAATTTTATTATTATAGCAACTTATAATATGTTTAGAAAAGCTGTCTCCACTTCAATATTATTAATGACGACAAAAATATCTCGAGTTATTTTAGCACATCTAGAGTCTTTTTATACAGCTGTATCTTTGAAATGTGGAATTCTTTTGGTGTAAGCTTTGAGGGATGAATCCAGCTTATTTTTTAGGTAGCTCTAAAGTTATTTCTGAACAATTTACTTACAACATTTCCTTTGTCATTTTATTTAAAGTGCTATCTCTAATGTATAATAAATCTCATATTTACTTAGGTGTATTTTCTGACTTTCTATTCTTTTCCATAGATCTCTCAGTCTATTTTTGTGAAGTACTACAATATAGTTTATAGATATATTTTAATATCTTGAAAAGGATGGCTCGTGCCACCTTATTATTAATTTTTTGAAAAAAATTAGCAAAGATGGAACTTTTAGTTATTCAAGTGGATTTTTAAAATCAGCTTGTTTACTTTAAAAAGTCATGGTATTAAATGTATAGTTTAACATAAATAGAGTTGATATATTTATGAGATTTTCTTCCTACTAAAATACCTGGAATCCTTTCCATTATTTTCCACATTTGAAGTGGGGGATCAGTAATGAGACATTTTTATATTGTGATATTTTGCTTAGTTTGTATTATACTTATTCCTAAGTATTGTTATTATAAATGAGTGTTTCCCATTGTCTTTTTTTAATATTTTATTTATTTTCTTGTGATATCTTTGTCTAGCTTTTTTTAAAAAAAATAAATTTATTTATTTATTTATTTATTTTTGGCTACGTTGGGTCTTTGTTGCTGTGTGTGGGCTTTCTCTAGTTGAGGCGAGCAGGGGCTACTCTTTGTTGCAGTGCACGGGCTTCTCATTCCGGTGGCTTCTCTTGTTGCGGAGCACGGGCTCTAGGCATGCGGGATTCAGTACTTGTGGTATGCGGGCTCTAGAGCGCAGGCTCAGTAGTTGTGGTGCATGGGCTTAGTTGCTCCACAGCATGTGGGATCTTCCCGGACCAGATATCGAACGCGTGTCCCCTGCATTGGCAGGCGGATTCTTAATCATACCACCAGGGAAGTCCCCCATTATGTCTTTTTAAGTGGTTGATTTCTGTAGATATAATGAAACTTTCAAAATATTTATTTCCATTAACCTCTTTGTTTTATGTAATTTATTTTAGTTGATTTTCTTGGAATTCCAAAGTATACGACTTTCAAACGGCATAATAAATGCCAAAATTTCTTAGGAAAAGCTGGAAAAGAGATATACTCATCCAGGCACAAGTTCAAGTGTGCGCAAGAAACAAACATCACATGCAGAATGGTACATCTGGGATATAGCAAGGATATATTAACATACCCAATTGACTTTTGTAATTTATAAGGCAGTCTTGAAAATTTTTCTAACAATTTAGAATAGATTTGTTGGACATATTATTCTTGTTTATAATGTCTTTATTTTAGAATGTATATATTTATACACCTGTAATATATAGAATTTGTATTTTATTAATGATTACACTTTAAAACTACTGTCAAATGGATTTTAATTTTAAGGTAAACTATACCAAGCAGGAAAATATGATATTTATAAATTTATATTTAGCTACAGTCAGATGGAGATTACTATATAAACATACTGTATTTTGAATTGTTGAGTTATTTAAATAGAAGCAAACAAAGTGAATTAAAAAAAAATCATTTCAAGTTGATTGGCAATACTGAGTAAAGTGAGTTTACGATATTTGTAGACTTCTTCATTCCTTTTTTTTTTTGTCAACCCAGCAGCTGACAATCTTCCAATATTCATAATAAAAGCTGAAAATTTCAGACACTGACTTTTCTTGCCTCTCTTGTGTCTGGAGTATGGTCCCTGATCTTATTTCAGCAGAAGCTTTGAGGGGAAAGCATTAAGGCTAAGAATCTACCAGGCATATATGGCAAAAGAGGATACAGGCATGCCTCATTTCATTGTGCTTTGCTTTATTGAGCTTTGCAGATATTGTCTTGTTTAAAATTGAAGTTTTTTGGCAACCTTGTCCTGAGCATGTCTCTCAGTGCCATTTTTTCCAAGAGCATTTGCTCACTTAGTGTTTCTGTGTCATATTTTAGTAATTCTAACTATATTTCAAACTTATTCATTATTATTATGTTTTTTATGGTGATCTGTGATCAATGATCTTTGATGTTACTATTCCAATTGTTTTGAGGTACTACAACAATTGATAAATTTTGTGTGTGCTCTGAATGCTCCATCAACAAGTGTTCTCCTGTCTCTCTCTCTCCTCAGGCCTCCTTATTTCCTGAGACACAGCAATACTGAAATTAGGCCAATTGATAACCTTACAGTGACTTCTAAGTGTTCAAGTGAAAGAAGAATTGCATGTCTCTCACTTTAAATCAAAAGCTAGAAATGATTAAGCTTAGTGAGGAAGGAATGCCAAAAGCTGAGAAAGGCCTACAGCCAGGCCTCTTGTGCCAAATAGTTTGCCAAGTTGTGAATGCCAAGGAAAAGTTATTGAAGGAAATAAAAGTGCTGCTCCAGTGAACACACGAATCATAGGAAAGCCAAACAGCCTTATTGCTGATATGGAGGACAGAAGATCAAACCAGCCACATTCCCTTAAGCCAAAGCCTAATGCAGAGCAAGGCCCTAACTCTCTCCAATTCTAGGAAAGCTGAGAAAGATGAAGAAGCTGCAGAGAAAAGTTTGAAGTTAGAAGATGTCAGTTCATAAGGTTTACGGAAAGAACTTTATCCATAACACAAAAGTACAAGGTAAAGCAGCAAGTGCTTATGCTGACGTAGAATCTGAAGCAAGTTATCTAGAAGGTCTAGCTAAGATAATCAGTGAAGGTGGCTGCACTAAACAACAGATTTTCCATGTATATGAAACAGCTTTCTATTGAAAGAAGATGCCATGTAAGACTTTCATAGCTAGAGAGGATAAGTCAATACTTGGCCTCAAAGTTACAAAGGATAGGCTGATTCTCTTGTTAGGGGCTAATGCAGCTTGTGACTTGAAGTTGAACCCAATGTTCATTCATCATTCCAAAAATCCTAGGGTCCTTAAGAATTGTGCTAAATCTTGTACTTGTGCATTGTAAATGAACTACAAAACCTGGATGACAGCACATGTGTTTACAGCAGGGTTTACTGAATATTTTGAGCCCACTATTTAGATCCATTGTTCAGAAAAAAGATTCTTTCAAAATATTACTGCTCATTGACAATGTACCTGGTCCCCAAGAGCTCTGATGAAGACGTATAAAGAGATGAATGTTTTCATGCCTGCTAACATAACACCCCTTCTGCAAGCCATGGATCAAGGAGTCATTTCAACTTCCAAGTCTTATTAATTAAGAAATACATTTTGTAAGGTTAGAGCTGACATAGACAGTGATTCCTCTGATGAATCTGGGGAAAGTAAACAGAAGACTTTCTGGAATGAATTCACCATTCTAGATGCCATTAAGAACATCCATGATTCACAGGAAGATATCAAAATAACAACATATAGGAGTTTGGAAGAAACTGATTTTGACTCTCCTAGATAACTCCGAGGGCTTCAGGGCCTCAGTGCAGAATGTCATTGCAGATGTCGTGGAAATAGAAAGAGAACTTAGAATTAGAAGTGGAGCCTGAAGATGTGACTGAATTGCTGCAATCTGATAATAAAACTTTAACAGATGGGGAGTTGCTTCCTATGGATGAGCCAAGAAAATAGTTTCTTGAGATGGATTATATCCCTGGTGAAGATGCTGCAAAGACTGATGAAATGACAACAAAGGATTTAGAATATTACAAAAACTTAGTTGATAAAGCAGTGACAAGGTTTCAAAGAATTGACTCCAGTTTTAAAAGAAGTTCTACTGTGGGTAAAATACTATCAAACAGCATTGCATGCTTCAGAAAAATCATTCATGAAAGGAAGTCAGGAGATACAGAAAACTGCACTTTTGTCTTATTTTACAAAATTGCCACAGCGACTCCAGTCTTCAGCAGTCACCACCCTGATCAGTCAGCAGCCATCACCATCGAGGCAGGACCCTCCACTGGCAAACGGATTACAACTCGCTCGAGGCTCAACTGATAGTTAGCATTTTTATAGCAATCAAATACTTCTTAATTAAGGTATGTACATTTTTAAGACATAATACTGTTGCAGACTAAATAGACTACAGTATAGCATAACTGTAACTTATATATGCACTGGGAAACCAAAAAAAAAATTGTGTGACTCACTTTACTGTGATATTCCCTTTATTGTGGTGGTGTGGAACCAAACCCAAAATATCTCCGAGGTATGGCTATATATCTTCACTCAGTTTCTAGAGGCAGGAGTGATGTCAACAGTAATAATACCTAGTATAATCATTAGGTAATTCTTATTGCAGGGTCCAACTATGGGGGAGGGGAGTATTGTGTAACCTCAATGTCTTGGGCTACTGACTGTGACAGTGGTATGTGTATCAGATTAGTTTTGCAACATAATCTACAGTTAGTATTCCTGGCTGTTTCATCTTTGAACTTAAATCTTTGGCTCTCTCGCTGATTCTGTGACCTTCGAAGCATCCTTTAATAAATTACCTAGGGAGACGCAAGAGGGAAGGGATATGGGAACAGATGTATATGTATAACTGATTTACTTTGTTATAAAGCAGAAACTAACACACCATTGTAAAGCAATTATACTCCAATAAAGTTGTAAAAAAATAAATTACCTAACTTCATAAATTAGCCAGATTCTGTTCTAATTGCTTTTGTTAAGAAATGTTAAATAACTAAACTACAAATCAGAATTCTTTCACCTTGGCACTATTGATATGTTGGGCTAGATAATTCTTTACTGGGATCCAGGGGCTAGCTGTCCTCCTCATTATGGGATATTTATCAGCCTTTATCCACCAGTGCCAGAACCATATTTCCATTTGCAACAACAACTAAAAATGTCTCTAGACATTGCCACTTGCTTCATGGGAGACAGAACTGCCCACACCTCAACTGAGAACAACTGCTACAAATATACTGATAGTTGTCAGGAAGGAAAATTGGATGAAACGATATATACTGTGATATTTTCTCATTAAATAGATGTCTATTTCAGTAAATAAATATGAGAAGATATTCCTTCAGAATCACATAATTATAAGGATAAAGGTAATTGAAAGTGATTATAATATTTTATATAAAATATGTATTTCATTTAAAGAAAGGGAGATACACATTTTATCTCTTAGAGTAAAACTAAATCGGGAATTCTCCAGTGAACAGTTCGGAGAGAAAATTAACGTTCTTTAGAGTATCTAGTATTATCATTAGAGATAGAAGAGTAACGATAGAAATATTGCTGAGAAGATGAAATCAATATATTGTGCTCTCTGTTTCTCAATTATGGGCTTTTTTGCACAAAATAATTTCCAGTTTATTACCAATTACTAAATATATTACATAATTCTTGTGTCTATATAACATTTCATTGATTAATCCTCTCTTAGTGACCTAACCATGTCATATATTTGGATGTTTGTGTCATTTCCAATTTTGTCACAATTATAATAACATTACATGGATAACTTCATTCATAGTACTTTTCTGTAATTTCTGTATTTGATTTTATTTCTTTACGAAAGGATATCCAAAGTAAATTTGTCAGATTAAAAAAAATGTAGAATACTTTAAAGCTGTTAATATAATTTGTGTTCAAATACATTAATAATAGTATCCCAGTTTTAGTATACCAACAATATGTAGGAACCTCTCTTTTACTGTGAACTTAATTGGATTGATTTCTATTTACAACAATTGAATATTTATGGAAAAGTTTTTTTTTAATTTAATATCAGAATAAAAGAGTACAATCAAATTACAGCAGATATTTTAAAAGATTATGAGATTATTACCTGTGGGACCTCAGGCCTTCATTCTCTCTATCTGTCCACCTATCAATATATATTATATGGATAGGTTCTATATATGGATATATTATGTGTAATATATGTGTATATATATTGTGTGTGTATGTATACACACACACACACACACTTGCAGTAATTTGAATGGTTACTTGGTTTGCCCTTAAAGTGAAGTATTGCAGCTTAGGTGTAAAAGCCAAAGAAACAAAAAATCAAAAACACCTGATTTTAGTAAGAGAGTTGTTGAATAATTCACCATTTTTTTCTGTGCACAGTAAGGATGTGAAACCATGACATTTCATTTCAGAGAAAATGCTTGGCAAAAGGCTGATGAATTACTTTATGGAAAGGCATGAATATGGTTAATTTACTGTCACGTGGAGCTTTGGTCCTCCATCTTACACTTAAAAATTATTTTTATCTGTCCACTTAGAAATTAGTAGACCTCAGTGAAGGTCATAAAAAGAAAATTTACATAAGACTGATGAATGGAAAGTAAACTGAATGCAAAATAGAAGGATATATCTTTCTAGTGATGTAAATGTTCATATTCCTTATTGAGAATAGCAATCCACTCTCTAAAATTAGGATTTATTGCAACTATATTAGTAATCAGTTGCTTTTTCATACAGGATTACACACAGTAATTCTTATGTATTCTTGCTTCATTTTTTTCTACCTGATGTATAGAGCTAAATGTTTATTTCTCCATTTTGCCACATCATCATTGATAATTTTTAATATCCCTAATTAATCTCAAATTCAAACAAGCAATAATTTCTCAGATCTGAACCTCATTTCTTTTCAAGCATTTTTCATGTTGTTTAAAAAATCCTCTTTGTTAAAAATGCCAAACTACAATGTACATTTTTTAAGTGTATTTTAAAATGTACACTTCTGTAGCAAGTGTCAAGCGGCTAAGTTATGAATGTAAATTGTCATATAAGGTAGTTTATTATGGTTAGAATATGAATATTAGTTTTGGCTACATTAGAATTAAGGATAGAAAATATCAAACAAAATGAGCATAAAGAAGTTTTCACTACCTTTATTCCGAAACCCATCTATAAGCTAGCATATTGAGACCAACATCCAGAGTCTCTGAAGAAGTGATGCCTTTGCCAATGGAAATAACATTCTTACCAAAACACCTTGAGAATTATGTATGTCAGTCCATCCTAAAAATCCACAGTTATAATCGTTTTTCACACACAAAAAGGAGGATAATTTGAAAAGGTTGGAACTTGAGCTTTTCCCAAGAGAAGAGAAAAGCCTGGTCATGAAAACCTAGAATTGTTATTGATTCACAATACATATATTTGGTTAAGAGCACACACTTGTGCACACACATAAAAACATACATATAGAGAATTAAATTCTGCCTCTCTCTGAGATTGATCTCAAATGATATCAGGCAATTTTTTTCAGGCTATATAAGCCTCAATTTCCTAAAGAATGATGTATGACTACCTATATTGTAGGTATATTTTTGGGTTCATTTGAAATAATTAACATAATGTCCTAGGTATCTTTTATTTGACAAATACTCAGCATTCCAGAAATATCAGTTATTATTATTACTATTATTATTTTCCTATTAAATATATGATATGATGAATACTAATAGAGAGGGAATGATGTGATGAAGTCTGGAAATAGTCCAGAACACTATTACTGAACAAAGAGAAAAAAAAAGAACAATGGCATTCCATTTGACCCAGATCATTAACATATTTTTATTACATTTCAACACATTTCTTTGAAGAACTGAAAATTAGCCTATTTACTTCACTGTGTAAGATAACACTTCAACAATTTTTTGCATGGTCAAACCCAAATGTCATCATCAACAGAAAAGGATTTCTATTTTTTTTGGGGGGGGGCTTTTTTGGAAATGTCACAGTTCCATTATCTTTGATTTAAAAAAAAATCTATAACCAGTACAATGTCAACGCCAAAAGAAATCTAGACTTTCTATATAAATGGAGGACCTTCATGACTTGAAATGATTTGTGAACATTTGAGTGTCTTCACTTAATTGCATTTTATATCAATCTGCATTAGCATCAGAGGCTCTATCTAATACCTTGCAATACAATTTGCCTACTGACATGAGATTTGGAAACTTCATCAGAGGCATTCCTTCTTTTTTTGTGGTAAAATATACATAATATAAAATTTATCATTTTAACTATTTTTACATGTACAATTTTGTGGCACTAAGTACATTCACATTGTTCTGCAACCATCATCACTGTTCATCTCCAGAATGTTTTCATCTTCCCCAACTAAAGCTCTGTACCCATTAAACACTAACTCTCCATTCAGCCCTTCCTCTAACCCCTGTTAACCACCATTCTACTTTTCATCTCTATGAATTTGCTACTCTAGAAACCTTGTATGAGTCATACAATATTTGTCCTTTTGTGACTAACATTTCACTTAGTGCAATGTCTTCAATGTTGTAGCATGTGCCAAAATTTCTTTTTTAAGGCTCAAAGTTTATTTATCAGATTTTGGTTATCCATTCATCTGTTAATAAACACTTGGGTTGCTTCCACCATTTGACTACTGTGAATGATGCTGCAATGAACATGAGTATAAAAACCTGTCTGAGTATCTTCCTTCACTGATTGTTTTGTATATACCCAGAAATATAATTTCTGGATCATACAGAAACACACTCAGTTCATCACCTTTATAGTTATTTTGTCAAGTAAATGAAGTATAGAAGATCTCTTATTTCTACTCTAGAAAAGTTTACTGCTTTTCTATAGACAACTCAAAGTACCTGACTAAATATGGGTGGAAGTATATATACTAATTTACTTAGCTAGCTAGTTAGTTAGCTGGTTTGTTAGTAATGTAAAGTATACTTTCAAAAGAATTTGATAGCAATGTGTTCATTCATACTTTAACTTACTGAGAATACATTTACTTAGGTTACTCCCTTAGCTTAACATGCTTTAGACTAACATTTTGGTAACAATGACTTTTATTTAAGATATCTTCTTGGCTGATGTCAAAAAGCTACAACATTATTTAGTCTATTTGCTACTATGGAAGAGACCGAAAATGGATTACCATGAACACTTCCAATAAGGGGGTCATTCTGCAAAGGAATAACAAAGCATGGCTAACCCCTGCAGAAACTGGCAATCAATTGAAATATTATAAAATTATTTGAAAAGTATTCTCTTAAGATTACCTTCATACAGATTAGTTTTAAAAAATAAAAAATACAGATAAGTAGGGCTTCCCTGGTGGCGCAGTGGTTGAGAGTCCGCCTGCCGATGCAGGGGACACGGGTTCGTGTCCCGGTCCGGGAAGATCCCACATGCCGAGGAGCGGCTGGGCCCGTGAGCCATGGCCGCTGAGCCTGCACGTCCGGAGGCTGTGCTCCGCAACGGGAGAGAACACAGCAGTGAGAGGCCCGTGTACCAAACACACAAAAAAAAATACAGATAAGTATAGAGAAGAAAATGGAAATTAACAATATATCCATTGCCCAGAAGTAACCATTATTAACTATTTGACATATTTTCATTTAGTCATTTTATGAAAACTAAAAAATTTTTGGATAAAGCATATGTGTTCATTATCAATCATTAAAAAAGCAGAAAGGGCCACAGATAAAAATTATAAAATAATTTTAATGTTCTATAATAATCTTTGTTACAGTTAATTGAACTTATACAGATATCTTTCTATATATAGGTATGAGTAGACAAATACTTTTGTTATGAGATTTTACTTTGGGGTGCTATTTAAATCTTTAAAATAAATTATGCCTATTTTTATTTATATTTAAGATAAAAAAATTGACATATTTTTAATTCAAATAAATGTATGTTGAAGATGAAGTTAGTTTCTTAGTTATATGATTTAATTTTCAGGAGATTTGACAAACTCCCAGCTATTTAATATAGGGATATTAGTATTTTCATTCCAATTTTCTCTGCCTCCCAACCTCTATTGTTTTTAGTTCTCTAATGCTACAATGTGCAGTTTGTAGCATTAACATTACCGTTTTATACCTAAAATTCCCATATGTTTAGATTTATCTTAGGTCTTTTTTTTTTTTTTTTTTTTTTTTTTGAGAAATTTATTTATTTTATTTTGGCTGTGTTGGGCCTTCGTTCCTGCACATGGGTTTTCTCTATGTGCATTGAGCGGGGGCTACTCTTCGTTGCGGTGCATGGGCTTCTCATTGTCGTGGCTTCTCTTGTTGTGGAGCACAGGTTCTAGGTGCATGGGCTTCAGTAGCTGTGGCTTGCAGGCTCTAGAGTGCAGGCTCAGTAGCTGTGGCCCACTGGCTTAGTTGCTCTGCGGCATGTGGGATCTTCCAGGACCAGGGCTCAAACCCGTGTCCCCTGCGTTGGCAGAAGGATTCAACCACTGCGCCACCAGGGAAGCCCCTTAGGTCTATTTTAAATAAATTATACTCATCAGTCCTTTTACCATTTTTCCAATTTCCCTCAATTTAACAGGAACTGGCTAAATTTTTAAATTTATTTTTAAAACTAGGTTTCATAGAAAGTACAGATAATACAGCTATTACATGTGGTGATTTAGTAGATAATAAAGGAAGCATTTTAAATCATTTTAGAAAATATAACTATTTAAATATTAGGTCATTTGAGTAGACATTTTCAAAATATATTTAGATTAATGCCCTCCACCATATGCCAAGATAAAATCAACATATATGGAGGATTTTGATGTTAAAAAAATGAATCTAAAATAGACAAATAATTGGACCATATATTTTACCCCCGGAGTAGGGAAGATCTTTCCAACAATAGTCCCCAAATCAGAAACCATTACATAATGAATATAAAATACTTCCACATGCACAGAAAATACCATTTGTAAAATGAAATGATAAATGACTAAATTTAAATAAGTATTTGTAACTCATATAACAGCAGAATGTATGCAGAGATTATGAGAAATTGAAAACTCTTTAGAAAAACAACCAAGGCACTATGTGTATTCACTGGCCCTCTTCACCAAGTATTCATTTCCATTTTGGAATATCACAGGATTGCACTTCCTCAGGCACGTGGATTAATGATTTGTTTTGTACAATAAAATGTATACAGAATTGAAGTGATGTGTATTACTTCTGAGCTGAAACTTAGATCCACTGTGTCCTAATCCTTCTAACTCAGTGGTCATGGAAGTACATTTGAATATTGAACCTTGGTTGGCCTAGATTACTTACAGATTATGATCAGCAGAGTTCCCAGCCAACTTGTGATATACATTTGGCACAGTCAATAAACAAATCTTTCTTTCTATAGGCACTTGGATTATAAACTAGGGCTTTTTGTTGTTGTTGTTGTTGTTTGTTTGTTATTAGAGCATAAACTGGTCTTACCTAATCGATACACAGTATCTAACAGAAGAGTCAACAGAAGACAAGCCATCTAAAGTATAATATATGTATTTTAGAACATTTTGAAATCAGTCCAGATTCCAGTGTATTTTGTAATCTACTACAGACATACTAGTAAACATACAGCTTATAGGACAAGAGCTAGAATTCACTGCTTAACAGGAATAAATTCATAGATAAACTGACATCTTTACATCTTTGTGTCTACCAGTATCACTGAAAAAGGAACCAGAATCCTGCGTCATGGTCTGGCTTGAAAGGCAGTAGAGAATACAACAAAAGGGAACATTTATTTTAAATTCAAGAGCCATAACAAGCACATTACATGTGCTAGAAAATCCTTAAGATAATTCCGATGGATAATTACAACTTTCCTTTATCTGTTTCCTCAATGTCAGATCTATCTGAAAATACCAAGATATATTCTGAGACAAGTAAATCCTCTCTTGAGGATAATTTTCTTCAATTACAGTATTCAAAGGAAACCATACATACACTGTGTTTCAGAGCAATGGTGACAAATTATTTATGTCCCTAATCAGCCAGGGGTCCATGTGAAGAGATACATCACTAAAGTGTACTTTGCACTATGTTTTCTTTTCAGGATAAAAATACTTTAAGCTGCAAAAGGGTTAGATTACTGTTAAATTATGTACAATGCAAAGTAAAAGAAGACTATTTCATACAATCTCCTTATAATTTTTCTTTCATAACTAAAGAACCAAGTGATAAATGTAGCTACTATATATGCAAAAGGTGAAAACCTAATTTATGTTGTTTTCTACCACATATTTATTGACTACTTAGACATTACAACAGATATACCAATATATACATATATATTTTAATTGATTATAATTATGAACACTTCACTGCTTGATCTAATTATTATATATACATTTAAAACTTTTATGGAATCTTCAAAAGCAAGAAAAGATAATCAAGTCAAAACATACCAGTTAGAGACTTCCGGGTAAGATGGCGGAAGAGTAAGACGCGGAGATCACCTTCCTCCCCACGGATACACCAGAAATACAGCTACACGTGGAACAACTCCTACAGAACACCTACTGAACGCTGGCAGAAGACCCCAGACCTCCCAAAAGGCAAGAAACTCCCCACATACCTGGGTAGGGCAAAGCGGAGAGACTCCCTCACAGAGGATCGGTGCCGAGCAGCACTCTCCAGCCCGAGAGGCTTGTCTGCTCGCCCGCCGGGGCAGGCGGCGCTGGAAGCTGAGGCTCGGGCTTCGGTCAGAGCGCAGGGAGAGGACTGGGGCTGGCGGCGAGAACTCAGGCTGAAGGGGGCTAATGTGCCACAGCTAGCCGGGAGGGAGTCCAGGAAAACTCTGGAGCTGCCGAAGAGGCAAGAGACTTTTTCTTCCCTCTTGGTTTCCTGGTGCGCGAGGAGAGAGGATTAAGAGCGCTACTTAAAGGAGCCCCACAGATGGGCGCGAGTCGCGGCTGAAGGCGCAGAGCACAGTGACGGGCGTGGGACGCTGGGGCTGCTCCTGCCACCGCCAAGAAGCCTGTGTGCGAGCGCAGGTCACTGTCCACACCGCCCTTCCGGGAGCCTGTGCAGCCTGCCACTGCAGGGGTCCCGGGATCCAGGGGCGGCTTCCCTGGGAGAACGCACGGCGCACCTCGAGCTGGTGCAACGTCACGCCGGCCTCTGCCGCTGCAGGCTCGCCCCGCACTCCATGCCACTCCCTCCCGCCCGGCCTGAGTGAGCCAGAGTCCCCGAAGAGGCTGCTCCTTTAACCCTGTCCTGTCTGAGTGAAGAACAGACGCCCTCCGGCGACCTACATGCAGAGGCGGGGCCAAATCCAAAGCTGAGACCCAGGAGCTGTGAGAACAAAGAAGAGAAAGGGAAACCTCTCCCAGCAGCCTCAGAAGCAGCGGATTAAAGCTCCACAATCAACTTGATGTACCCTGCATCTGTGGAATACATGAATAGACAACAAATCATCCCAAATTGAGGAGCCAGGAGTCAGTGCTGTGCCTTTGAGGTGGGAGAGCCAACTTCAGGACACTGGTCCACAAGAGACCTCCCAGCTCCACATAATATCAAACGGCGAAAATCTTCCAGAGATCTGCATCTCAACACCAGCACCCAGCTTCACTCAACGACCAGCAAGCTACAGTGCTGGACACCCTATGCCAAACAACTAGCAAGACAGGAACACAACGCCACCCATTAGCAGAGAGGTGGCCTAAAATCATAAAAAGTCCACAGACACCCCAAAACACACCACCAGACGTGGACCTGCCCACCAGAAAGACAAGATCCAGCCTCAACCACCAGAACACAGGCACTAGTCCCCTCCACCAGGAAGCCTACACAACCCACTAAACCAACCTTAGCCACTGGGGACAGACACCAAAAAACAACGGGAACTACGAACCTGCGGCCTGCAAAAAGGAGACCCCAAACACAGTAACATAAGCAAAATGAGAAGACAGAAAAACACACAGCAGGTGAAGGAGCAAGATAAAACCCCACCAGGGGCTTCCCTGGTGGCGCAGTGGTTGGGAATCTGCCTGCCAACGCAGGGGACACGGGTTTGAGCCCTGGTCTGGGAAGATCCCACATGCCGCGGAGCAGCTGGCCCCGTGAGCCACAATTACTGAGCCTGCGCGTCTGGAGCCTGTGCTCCGTAACAAGAGAGGCCGCAATAGTGAGAGGCCCGCGCACCGCGATGAAGAGTGGCCCCCACTTGCCGCAACTAGAGAAAGCCCTCGCACAGAAACGAAGACCCAACACAGCGATAAATAAATGAATAAAATTAAAAAAAAAAAAAAAAAAATCCACCAGACCTAACAAATGAAGAGGAAATAGGCAGTCTACCTGAAAAAGAATTCAGAATAATGATGGTAAAGATGATCCAAGATTCTATTTCCAAGATCCAAAATCTTGGAAATAGAATAGACAAAATGCAAGAAACAGTTAACAAGGAACTGGAGGAACTAAAGATGAATCAAGCATCGATTAAAAACACAAGAAATGAAATAAAAAATACTCTAGATGGGATCAATAGCAGAATAACTGAGGCAGAAGAACGGATAAGTGAGGTGGAAGATAAAATAGTGGAAATAACTGCTGCAGAGCAAAATAAAGAAAAAAGAATGAAAAGAACAGAGGAGAGTCTCAGAGACCTCTGGGACAACATTAAACACACCAACATTCGAATTATAGGGGTCCCAGAAGAAGAAGAGAAAAAGAAAGGGACTGAGAAAATATTTGAAGAGATTATAGTTGAAAACTTCCCTAATATGGGAAAGGAAATAGTTAATCAAGTCCAGGAGGCACAGAGAGTCCCATACAGAATAAATCCAAGGAGAAATACACCAAGACACATATTAATCAAACTGTCAAAAAGTAAACACAAAGAAATCATATTAAAAGCAGCAAGGCAAAAACAACAAATAACACACAAGGGAATCCCCATCACGATAACAGCTGATCTCTCAGCAGAAACTCTACAAGCCAGAAGGGAGTGGCAGGACATAATTAAAGTGATGAAGGAGAAAAACCTGCAACCAAGATTACTCTACCCAGCAAGGATCTCATTCAGATTTGATGGAGAAATTAAAACGTTTACAGACAAGCAAAAGCTGAGAGAGTTCAGCACCACCAAACCAGCTTTACAAGAAATGCTAAAGGAACTTCTCTAGGCAAGAAACACAACAGAAGGAAAAGACCTACAATAACGAACCCAAAACAATTGAGAAAATGGGAATAGGAACATACCGATAATTACCTTAAATGTAAATGGACTAAATGCTCCCACCAAAAGACACAGATTGGCTGAATGGATACAAAAACAAGACCCATATATATGCTGTCTTCAAGAGACCCACTTCAGACCTAGAGACACATACAGACTGAAAGTAAGGGGATGGAAAAAGATATTCCATGCAAATGGAAACCAAAAGAAAGCTGGAGTAGCAATTCTCATATCAGACAAAATAGACTTTAAAATAAAGACTACTAGAAGAGACAAAGAAGGACACTACATAATGATCAAGGGATCGATCCAAGAAGAAGATATAACAATTGTAAATATTTATGCACCCAACATAGGAGCACCTCAATACATAAGGCAAATACTAACAGCCATAAAAGGAGAAATCGACAGTAACACAATCATAGTAGGGGACTTTAACACGCCACTTTCACCAATGGACAGATCATCCAAAATGAAAATAAATAAGGAAACCCAAGCTTTAAATGATACATTAAACAAGAAGGACTTAATTGATATTTATAGGACATTCCATCAAAAAAAACAACAGAATACACATTTTTCTCAAGTGCTCATGGAACATTCTCCAGGATAGATCATATCTTAGGTCACAAATCAAGCCTTGGTAAATTTAAGAAAATTGAAATTGTATCAAGTATCTTTTCCGACCACAATGCTATGAGACTAGATATCAATTACAGGAAAAGATCTGTAAAAAATACAAACACATGGAAGCTAAACAATACACTACTTAATAACAAAGTGATCACTGAAGAAATCGAAGAGGAAATGAAAAAATACCTAGAAACAAATGACAATGGAGACACGACGAACCAAAACCTATGGAATGCAGCAAAAGCTGTTCTAAGAGGGAAGTTTATAGCAATACAATCCCACCTTAAGAAACAGGAAACATCTCGAATAAACAACCTAACCTTGCACCTAAAGCAATTAGAGAAAGAAGAACAAAAACATCCCAAAGTTAGCTGAAGGAAAGAAATCATAAAAATCAGATCAGAAATAAATGAAAAGAAATGAAGGAAACGATTGCAAAGATCAATAAAACTAAAAGCTGGTTCTTTGAGAAGATAAACAAAATTGATAAACCATTAGACAGACTCATCAAGAAAAAAAGGGAGAAGACTCAAATCAATAGAATTAGAAATGAAAAAGGAGAAGTAACAACTGACACTGCAGAAATACAAAAGATCATGAGAGATTACTATAAGCAACTCTATGCCAATAAAATGGACAACCTGGAAGAAATGGACAAATTCTTAGAAATGAACAACATGCCAAGACTGAATCAGGAAGAAATAGAAAATATGAACGGACCAATCACAAGCACTGAAATTGAAACTGTGATTAAAAATCTTCCAACAAACAAAAGCCCAGGACCAGAGGGCTTCACAGGTGAATTCTATCAAGCATTTAGAGAAGAGCTAACACCTATCCTTCTCAAACTCTTCCAAAATATAGCAGAGGGAGGAACACTCCCAAACTCATTCTACGAGGCCACCATCACCTTGATACCAAAACCAGACAAGGATGTCACAAAGAAAGAAAACTACAGGCCAATATCACTGATTAACATAGATGCAAAAATCCTCAACAAAATACTAACAAACAGAATCCAACAGCACATTAAAAGGATCATACACCATGATCAAGTGGGGTTTATTCCAGGAATGCAACGATTCTTCAATATACGCAAATCAGTCAACGTGATACACCATATTAACAAATTGAAGGAGAAAAACCATATGATCATCTCAATAGATGCAGAGAAAGCTTTCAACAAAATTCAACACCCATTTATGATAAAAACCCTGCAGAAAGTAGGCATAGAGGGAACTTTCCTCAACATAATAAAGGCCATATATGACAAACCCACAGCCAACATCGTCCTCAATGGTGAAAAACTGAAACCATTTCCACTAAGATCAGGAACAAGACAAGGTTGCCCACTCTCACCACTCTTATTCAACACAGTTTTGGAAGTTTTAGCCACAGCAATCAGAGAAGAAAAGGAAATAAAAGGAATCCAAATCGGAAAAGAAGAAGTAAAGCTGTCACTGTTTGCAGATGACATGATACTCTACATAGAGAATCCTAAAGATGCTACCAAAAAACTACTAGAGCTAATCAATGAATTTGGTAAAGTTGCAGGGTACAAAATTAATGCACAGAAATCTCTGGCATTCCTATACACTAATGATGAAAAATCTGAAAGTGAAATCAAGGAAACACTCCCATTTACCATTGCAACAAAAAGAATAAAATATCTAGGAATAAACCTACCTAAGGAGACAAAAGACCTGTATGCAGAAAATTATAAGACACTGATGAAAGAAATAAAAGATGATACAAATAGACGGAGAGATGTACCATGTTCTTGGATTGGAAGAATCAACATTGTGAAAATGACTCTACTACCCAAAGCAATCTACAAATTTAATGCAATCCCTATCAAACTACCACTGGCATTTTTCACAGAACTCGAGCAAAAAATTTCACAATTTGTATGGAAACACAAAAACCCCAAATAGCCAAAGCAATCTTGAGAACGAAAAATGGAGCTGGAGGAATCAGGCTCCCTGACTTCAGACTATACTACAAAGCTACAGTAATCAAGACAGTATGGTACTGGCACAAAAACAGAAAGATAGATCAATGGAACAGGATAGAAAGCCCAGAGATAAACCCACGCACATATGGTCACCTTATCTTTGATAAAGGAGGCAGGAATGTACAGTGGAGAAAGGACAGCCTCTTCAATAAGTGGTGCTGGGAAAACTGGACAGGGACATGTAAAAGTATGAGATTAGACCACTCCCTAACACCACACACAAAAATAAGCTCAAAATGGATTAAAGACCTAAATGTAAGGCCAGACACTCTCAAACTCTTAGAGGAAAATATAGGCAGAACACTCTATGACATAAATCACAGCAAGATCCTTTTGGACCCACCTCCTAGAGAAATGGAAATAAAGACAAAAATAAACACCTGGGACCTAATGAAACTTCAAAGCTTTTGCACAGCAAAGGAAACCATAAACAGGACCAAAAGACAACCCTCAGAATGGGAGAAAATACTTGCAAATGAAGCAACTGACAAAGGATTAATCTCCAAAATTTATAAGCAGCTCATGCAGCTCAATAACAAAAAAAACAAACAACCCAATCCAAAAATGGGCAGAAGTCCTAAACAGACATTTCTCCACAGAAGATATACAGACTGCCAACAAACACATGAAAGGATGCTCAACATCTTTACTCATTAGAGAAATGCAAATCAAAACTACAATGAGATATCATCTCACACCAGTCAGAATGGCCATCATCAAAAAATCTAGAAACAATAAATGCTGGAGAGGGTGTGGAGAAAAGGGAACACTCTTGCACTGCTGGTGGGAATGTGAATTGGTACAGCCACTATGGAGAACGGTATGGAGGTTCCTTAAAAAACTACAAATAGAACTACCATATGACCCAGCAATCCCACTACTGGGCATATACCCTGAGAAAACCATAATTCAAAAAGAGACATGTACCAAAATGTTCATAGCAGCCCTATTTACAATAGCCCGGAGATGGAAACAACCTAAGTGTCCATCATCGGATGAATGGGTAAAGAAGATGTGGCACATATATACAATGGAATATTACTCAGCCATAAAAAGAAACGAAATTGAGCTATTTGTAATCAAGTGGATGGACCTAGAGTCTGTCATACAGAGTGAAGTAAGTCAGAAAGAGAAAGACAAATACTGTATGCTGACACATATATATGGAATTTAAGAAAAAAAATGTCATGAAGAACATAGGGATAAGACAGGAATAAAGACACAGACCTACTAGAGAATGGACTTGAGGATATGGGGCGGGGGAAGGGTAAGCTGTGACAAAGCGAAAGAGGCATGGACATATATAAACTACCAAACGTAAGGTAGATAGCTAGTGGGAAGCAGCCGCATAGCACAGGGAGATCAACTCGGTGCTTTGTGACCGCCTGGAGAGGTGGGATAGGGAGGGTGGGAGGGAGACGCAAAAGGGAGGGGATATGGGAACATATGTATATGTATAACTGATTAAATTTGTTATAAAGCAAAAAAAAATAATAATCTGAGTCTTGGAAAGTCAGTATAAGGATAAGTGAGATAGATAATATCCAATAAAGACTTATCCACCACAGGTCCTGTTGGAGGAAGCTCTATATGCATTTCCCCTATTCCCAGAGGAAATTCTTTTATATTAAAAATATTCAAGAATATTCAAAATAAAAAAAATAAAAAAACAAAAAAACAAAAAAAACATACCAGTTAGAGTCATCTCTGAATTTACAGTTTTTGATGAGATTTCATCTTGAGCTAATTTTATATATATAGATATAATCTAAATGAAATGAGTACATATCAAACTAGCAGACAATAGTAAAGACAAGTATTTTTCTACCTTGCAAAATATAAGCAAATGAGTTCTTCATGAAAATAACATACCTGTTATTCACATTCTGTATCTCACATATATTGTATCAAGTTCACTACGTTTTTTCTCCTGTATTTTTTTAATCCTTTCCTTTCTTCATTCTTCCGCATTTCATTCTTTCTTTTTATATATTGACAGAGTATTATTTCCTTATTTTCTGTCTGCATTAACTACATGAAGTCCTAGGTAACAATTTGAGACTAGAGAGGTTTGCCCTTTGGCCTCCTAGTTTATGGTAGGTATCTTCTCAGGACCTATTCCTCCCTCATACTTTAATTTCTTACAAAATGTATGATTCTATTGTGTATTTGTATTAATCTGCACTGAAATATCATATATATTTTAATTTTTATTGGGGTATAGTTGATTTACATCATATATTTTGACACCTCAATTATCCAGGTTTAAATCCTAACCTCCCCACTTCTTGGAGAATTGATTTAGAAACACCTTTTTACCAGAAATGAGCCTCAATGAACTCGTTGGTAAAATGGAAATAATTTTTCCTAGCTCAGAGTATAGCTGTGGAGATTAAAGAAGAGACATGTAAATACAGGTATGGTAATTGAGTTTTGCTAGATATTAAACTAATGTTATCTCTCTTGACATCTTGCTAAGTAGACAAATTAATCTGTGTTAAGGGAAAATGTTGGAGGCTAAAGTCAGGCTGCCTTTTGTATTTTACAGTTGTTGACTTTTTTGTTGGAATTTATTTCAGCTAAGAAACTTTCTAGAGATGTTTGGAGGAGTGAATAATACATAGCGGGTGTGATTTTGATCTTTTGACATTTGCTTTTATCACCTAAGACTGAGGTCAGTCAAGGGTGCAGTACAACTGGTGATCACAAAACAGAGTCAAGCTAACTGTCTCACAGGAGAATCGAATTGTGCCTTATATTCTCTGCCTTTTAAAAATTACTTTAGACACGTTAGCTTTCTGAATAATCGAATATTAAGTTTCTAATAATGAATTATTTTAATAACAATGATATTCTAGTTAAAACTTATTAAAATAAAAATTTTGTTGAAATGTACATATTAAGAATCTGTGTAGCAAAAAAATCTAAATCTATAATAGCAAAATTACACTGTGCCATCTGTTCTTTTGAGTACATGTCCAAAGTAATTAATATAGAGAGTTGCATTTACTTCTACTTGTATCATAAGCTATGGTGATGGTGATCTCATGGTTGACAGACCTATAATATAGAAACTGACATGGCACAGTGGGTTTTCTTTGAAGTATAATTCTGACATTTACTTTGAAAATGCCAGTAGTAATGAGAAGTCATACAGCCATAATTCAGTTTTCAAGAACAGAATATACATTGTGACTCTGTTTTAAAGAACAGCCACTTTTCTTATTTGGTCTCTCAAATAAGTAACAGTGTTGATAGTTTGTCATTTATATTATTGTTTTTCTTTTGAAAATTAGCTCCCATAACTCCTAGGGAATAAGAGCTTTAAGACATAGATGTTTAGTGCCATCTCCATACTGAATGTTTTCTAAGGGATACCTTTAATCAGTTTGAAAAAACTTGTAAAGAACATTATTATAACTTTTATGTAATAAAATTTTATATATAAAATTTTAAACTTTGATGGATTTCTAGCATAAGTATGAAGATAAAATGCCAGTGGTATTCTCAAAAAAAAAACAGAAATGAAAATATGCATGAACTAATAGCAAGAGAAGGTGGTAGCATGTTTTCTAAATAAAGTAAGAGATTAACAATAATAAGTATAAAATAGAATATAGTGATACACTGTAATACAGGTTACGTGAATGTGGCCTTGTAATAGAGAAGAACCTTTATATTCTATTACAAGTTAAACACTAGAGATGTTGCCTATAAGCTTAAATTATACATATTGGTCCATCTCTGGGAACCCTGCCTCCCAGGTAATGAGTATTAAACTAAATGCCTTTATTTAGCCCACAAGAAACATGCTGACAAGGCCCACGTGTGAATGACTACAGGAAGGAAGAAATTAACACATCCCTTCCAGAGGCTGAGGGAAACCAGAAAATGTTTGACTTTACTGCTTCACCTTTTACAATAGTATAAAAGAAGACTGAATTCTAACTCAGGCAAGATGGTTCTTTGGGACACTAGTCGACCATCTTCTTGGTCTGTTGCCTTTCTGAATAAAGTCACTGTTCCTTGCCCCAAAACTTGTTCCTTGATTTGTCTGTTGTGCGGCAAGCAGTATGGGCTTGAACTCCATAACAGCCTCTCTCAAAATATCTATTGTACTCACCCTTCTTCTTGTGATGATGTGAAATGATAAAATGCCTACACCATGAGATGAAGTGAGGTGAATGATATAGGCATTGTGAGGTAACATTAGGCTACTATTGATCTTCTGACAATATGTCAGAGAAGGATCATCTGCTTCAAGTGATCCTGAATCATCAAGCCATGGTGATGTCAGTGGTTGGATGTCAGGAGCATGCCAATGGTTGGGAATCCCAAGTGGGAAGGAGCAGATGGCGTAAGATTTCATCACACCACTCAGAATGCTGTGCAATTTAAAGTGTACAAATTAGTTCTGGAATTTTCCATTTAATATTTTCAGACTGCAGTTGACCAAGGGTAACTGAAACTGCAGAAAGGGAAACTGTGAATAAGGGGTCCTAATGTACTTCATAAAGTAAATATAAATAGAAATGAGAGGAAAATTGAATGAAAAGGTAGGAGTGACAATTGCTTCCTTTGCAAAATGAGGGACAGGAAATTCTATAAAAGCTATTAGGACAAAAAATAGATACACAGGTTTTTATGAAGTCAGCAAGATAGTGAAAGAAGGAAAAATTAGTGGTGTAACAAGAAAAGATTGGAAAAGGGAGAGAAGAGAGAATTGGAAAAGAAAGTTACCAGCTTTGCTATCAAATCAAGAATTCAGTAGACATTATTAATGATGATAATCTCAGAAAAAGCAGAATAGTATACTATTTAGAGACGTGCAATTAGCTACCATGTGAGCAACAGCAATACTGGTTACATTTGATGACCCTAAAAAGTGGTATTATAGTGAGAACGGGGTGGAAATGGAGTCTGCTTTGTGCTCTTGATTATAAATTCTTCCATAATATTGTTTACTTTAATAATATATACTACTGTGTCTTTTTGTATATCCATCTACAACATATTTAAACAAAGAAGTAAAAAAGTATCAACACTCATTTTTTTTCTTTATTCAACAGACGTTTACTGAAACATGCTAGGCCTAACTTAAATCCACCTATAACATCACAATGAAAGAGAATATAACCCTTCCCATTTCAGAGCCTACAGTGTAGAGAAAACAGATGATTAAGCAATTATAATGATAGAGAAACGTATTTCCCTTAGGTGGACAAGAAACATAATAATGGAGAATAATTTAGACAAAGTTATATTAAGGAAAAATTATAAAAACTTGGATTTAAACGGAAGTAAGTAGAAAATATCTAAAGGAAAAAGTGGCATAAGAAAAGCTATTTCTCTAAATTTTGCTTTTTTTTTTTTTTTTGGCTCTGCTGTGCAGCTTGTGGGATCTTAGCTCCCTGACCAGGGATCGAACCCAGGCCCTTGGCAGTGAAAGCACAGATTCCTAACCACTGGACCACCAGGGAATTCCTCGCTATTTGTTTTTAATGATAACATGATATGTGGACAAGAAAAAGGCAATAGAGGAAAAAGTTGAAATTAGAGACAAGAAAGGTATTAACCAGAAACTAGTATCTGAGGATGTGAGATCTCCAAAAAAGGCATTTTGGTGCTAAATTAAGAGTGGATTTAGAGAGCTGGAGATTAGGAGCATTCTATACTGAGGATGAAGCAAATGAGGATGCAGAGTGTGAACTTTGAACCTTGATTACTGTAAAGAGATGGGATGAGAATCTGTGGTGAGTCTCTGCTTTTTCTATATAAGGCCTAATATAAAATTTATATCATAACTCTGATACTTTTTTTTTTCCTGGTAGTTAACTCCTTGCCAGCTTGAAGTTTTAGAATTATTTTGAAAAGATCCCTCTTAACATTTATAGGGCTTGGGGCCAAGGGTACAGGTGGAAGTAAACATGTATGTAAAAGTTTAAAAGTTACAAACAGGATTCATTCATGTTCCAAAAGGCCAGGTTTCCATCAGACTTCTCTGACTCCTAGAAGCTCAGAGCCTGAACCTGAATAGGGCTTCAAGCAGAGGGCCTCCCAAGCACTGCCTACTCTTTCCCATGGCCTCCTCCATCCTTCCTGCCATGTGAAGGGCCTTGTTTGTGTGTGCACAAGCTTTTGTGGGCAAAGACTTGTGTGTGCACATTCCAGCCTCAAGTGCAAGCACCCAACTTCATAAATGCTGTCCTTTGGCCACCTCTTGGGCCTAAGAAGGCAAAATTATAAGTTTCTCAGGGCTTGTTCGACAGTTAATTCCAAGGTCACAAGTAAGGGAGCTAGTTCTGGAAGACAGTGTTTAGCTTCCTGGTGAGCATGTCCCTGTGGCCTCAGGTCTTCTCAATCACAGGTGCAAGGTACAATCAGAGGAGGGGCAAGCCCACTCTAGCTGTCAGCCAGGGCAAGGGACCTTCTGCAGGAGATCAAGGGCAGTCTTGGAAAATAAACTGATAGGCATGTGCACCTCTGTGACTTACACTTCATCATTATCTTGATTGAAATTTAAAAATATAAGTCAAATTTTAAGTATTTGATATAAAAGTCACACAATTTTGTTTTACTATATTAAATGAGCTTTCTCTTCCTTTTCTCTCCTTCTCCCAACCTTATTTACACCCTCACTTTTTTCATTTCTCCTTCCCAATAAACAACTATTAAAATGATAGCAGATACATTTTAATCACCAAAGTAAATTTTTATCAAATGTGTAGTATAATGGTTACATGGAAAAAAAAATAGGAGGAGGAGACTTTGCTACTTTTTTTTTTAAACACCTTTATTGGAGTATAATTGCTTTACAATGGTGTGTTAGTTTCTGCTTTATAACAAAGTGAATCAGCTATACTTATACATATATCCCCATATCTCCTCCCTCTTGTGTCTCCCTCCCACCCTCCCTATCCCACACCTCTAGGTGGTCATAAAGCACCAAGCTGATCTCCCTGTGCGATGCGGCTGCTTCCCACTAGCTATCTATTTTACATTTGGTAGTATATATAAGTCCATGCCACTCTCTAACTTTGTCCCAGCTTACCCTTTCCCCTCCCCGTGTCCTCAAGTCCATTCTCTATGGCTGTGTCTTTTTTTTTTTTTTTTGCAGTACGCCGGCCTCTCACTGTTGTGGCCTCTCCCGTCGCGGAGCACAGGCTCCGGACGCACAGGCTCAGCGGCCATGGCTGATGGGCTCAGCCGCTCTGCGGCATGTGGGATCTTCCCGGACCGGGGCACGAACCCGTGTCCCCTGCATCGGCAGGTGGACTCTCAACCACTGTTCCACCAGGGAAGCCCCGGCTGTGTCTTTATTCCTGTCCTGCCCCTAGGTTCTTCAGAACCATTTTTTTAAATTCCATATATATATGTTAGCATACAGTATTTGTTTCTCTCTTTCTGACTTACTTCACTCTGTATGGCAGACTCTAGCTCCATCCATCTCCCTACAAATAACTCAATTTCATTTCTTTTTATGGCTGAGTAATATTCCATTATATATATGTGCCACATCTTTATCCATTCATCTGTCGATGGTCACTTAGGTTGCTTCCATGTCCTGGCTATTGTAAACAGAGCTGCAATGAACACTGTAGTACATGACCCTTTTTTTTTTTTTTTTTTCTTTTTGCGGTATGCGGGCCTCTCACTGTTGTGGCCTCTCCCGTTGCGGAGCACAGGCTCCGGACGCGCAGGCCCAGCGGCCATGGCTCACGGGCCCAGCCGCTCCGCGGCATATGGGATCCTCCCAGACCGGGGCACGAACCCGTATCCCCTGCATCGGCAGGCGGACTCTCAACCACTGCGCCACCAGGGAGGCCCCATGACCCTTTTTGAATTATGGTTTTCTCAGGGTGTATGCCCAGTTTTAATATTAGATCAATATCCCAAGGGTCACAAGAAAAAAAATTTCAAAAATGTCCATTTAGTTGCAGGAAATGTAACCTTCAGCAAACTTCATATCACTACTCTAAAAGCAAGTTCAAATTCAGTATTGCAATCATTTATTACATGACAAAATGTAAGGGGAAAGAAAATGTTCTCTTGTGTAAATGGATTAGACACTTAGTGTGACAGAGCTAATTAGGCTCTTGGGAGAAGTTATGCACGGCTAATATGAAGCACAGCTAAATGTCTTAATTTACCCTTAAGCTCTCAAAAAAAAAAAAAGTTGTTCATTCAAGTTGCACTAATTGGGCCAACACTGATTAACCTTTCTTTTCTGGATACATTCCTGTTTTAACAAACAGAAACTAAGCTATATGGTTGTCAAAGAGTGAAATTTGTTTTGTTTTGTTTTTCCATGCAGCTTTGAATATGTATCCAAAGTGCACTTTATTTAAAGATATAGAAAATGTCCAGAATTCAGAAATTTATTTTTTCTCTGTATGGCACTTTGATGATTGCTTTTACCTTTTAATATGGTACAACAGAATGAAAAGACTTAATAATTACCACTATTATCAAATGAGGTTAAGCAGGCTCTCAGATAATGTTTGTGAGAGTGTGAATTAGAACACCCCGTGATGTGAGGCAATCTCTTTATAACTCAAAAGTTTAATATTCTTCACCTTTAAATGTGTCTCTTTTGGAAACATGTACAGATATGTGCAATAATAATGATATATACAAAGGAATTAATTAAAAGATTATGAATCAGATTTGGTATAAATGACCCTAAATTAGACACATTTACATTTTATATTATATCTACAAAAATTGATGTAGCTCTATGTATACCAACTTGGAATAATGTCTTCCTAATTGGGTGAGATATTTATGTTTGGGCAAATTTATATCAAACTTCTAGCTATGCCCTTCTTTTTGATGGTGAGATTGGATGAACTTTTATTTTCCAGTTTATGGATATTTTTTATTATTTGAAGGGTTTACTATGAATATATGTTACTTTGGAGATAAGAAAATTATTTTAATTTGTATGATAAACCTCATTAATAGAAAAATTTAAATTATCTTAAAGGACATACTTGGTCATACAACTTTTAAATTAATAAACAAATCAAGGGAGTTGATAAATTTAACTTATGTGGTAAAAGTTGAATTACACTCCTTTGATGTTAAAAAACAAGCACACCAAAAAGAAGGCTTTTAGGAATACATACTGATGAAGTTAAACTGCATAAAAAGAAAAACAATGGATTGATAACAATAGGATTCAGGAAGGTTATGTAATAAACAGAAGTGGAATTCTGCAGCTCAACAGAGCTAGATAAAATTTATTGCCAAAGTCATAGGTTATGCCGGATGGTGATTTCAAAGTTACTTATTGACTTATTAAAATAAATATATTTTATTAGAGAGGAAAGGAGCATCCATGAACCAATAATCTTGATTATTTCATTTCTATGGACCTGAGTTACATAAGAAGAAAAAAAATGAAAAAAAAAGTTATATGAAATTAATACCCTAAAAAAGCATTCTTAAACACTTTTTAGTTTTTAATATTAAAGATTTTCTGTTAAACCTCACAACATATACATAAAATAGAAATGAGAAATAAATACTACACAATTTTAGTAGTAATTTTCTGTAGATTGTGTACTTAGACAAGTTTTACTCATCTTCTTTTCTATAATTTCTCAAGTTTCTATAATAAACATTCATGATACTTTCTAGAGTTTTAGATACTCAGTGAAACATATTTTGTATTAAAGTACTTCAAAAATATAAACTATAAGAAGTTTTTCTAGACACATTTGAAGAAGGTCATTGGAACATTTTATCTGCTATTCTCTTCTATTCTTTTTGATATTGCACAATAGAGAGTAATGAAGGAAAATGATTCTCTTTACCACAAATCTTAGTTATAGTTAAAATGAGTGTTTAATAATGTGGGCAGGATGTCTCTCCAACTGACCACATGCCAAGGTCACTCTAAGCATTTTTATTTCTGTAAACGGATTTTACTCAAGTTATCATTGAAAAAAAAAAACAGAGAAAAACCACAAAACTATTTTTACCTCTGATTTATCAGCACCATCATCTTCAAATATAAAATACGTTTCATAAGTATATGCTATGTTATAGTTACTGAAAAATATCAGACAATCTGATTTCCAGAACCCTGGGGTGATGAGCAAATGGACTTGATGCAGTTGATACAGATCCCCTAAGGCACTGTGATACAAACACATATAACAAAAAAGTATATATATTTCTTCCTTTGGAGAATCCATAGCCTAGGGAAATGAGACATGTGGCCAGATACAGTGCCTGAATGGTATTTTACCGCTTTTAGTGATACATCCAGAGTCTTTGTATTGCACAATGTGAAGGAGTGTATTCATACTGTAATTAATGCAGGAATGCTGAAGCTCTGAATGCACTAATACGAAAAGAAAGACAAAAAGAATATGAAACCTCTATGAAAATATAGGCATATTTTTATATTTATAAATGACATACATTCACTATTGTATTTCTAGTGATACACTATGGAACATTTTTTAAAGGATAAGTAAATATGAAGTAAATGATATTTTGTAATTTTTGCTCTACTAAAAGAGTTTTTGGCTGTGTTCTAGGTGTTAGTTTGTAACTGTCTGCAATTATGCCTTATTAGTAATATTAGCACACTGTATTCCAAGGGAGAAACTTATTTTTAACAGGAATAGATAAAAATCTGTATTTCAAATTGCCATTTTTGGCAAATTCCAGTGTTTTTTGGGGGCAACTCTTGTCAAATTTGAGTTAATAGTACTGTTTCTAACCTGTAATATAGTTGTTGGTCTATTTGTGTCTTTCCATTTACTTGCTATTCTTACTTGCATTATCTGGATTATATTCTTCCTGGAGCTTTTTGTTTTTCCAGGTACTTGATCTCATGAGGGTTAAAATTAGATATTTTGTTTCTATGAATTCACTTACCTTGGACATATAAACTAAAAACACTATATGAAAACAGGTAGAGAATACTAAAACCCTCTCTATTGGGATGGACTTCTCCCTCATGTGCAGATAAAAGCTGACATATGGACTAATTATTTTCCCATAAGTATCAGCATATTAAATATATCTTAAAAAATTAAACGTTTATTTCAATTAAAACATTCAAGAGATATCCTTACTCTTCATAATATTGCACTACAGTATGCGGAATTAACTACAAAGAAATGTGATCAAATCTTGGAAAGCCATGTATGATGTGTTTAATAGCTTGGCTGTTAACTGGCAGTCAGTAAGAATCAATAGAAATTTTTTTTTTTTTGCAAAGTAACCAACATGACTAGAATCTTTTGGTTGGATGGACAACTCTCTGGCATGAAGGAGGGTAGATTGGAAAAAAGAATAACTTGTGTGGTTCAGAAAGTTCCCCTTCCCTCACGTTCCCCAACTGCATTTGTAGGACCTTAATTCCTATATAGGTCATGTTTTTCCCTATTTAAGATCCAATTGAAGTAAAACAGTGATGCTCATTAACATCACTTTTCCAGTTAACCAATCACTGAGGAACTGAGCCGTATAAACTGTGAAGAGGTAAAGGGTCGAATGCCACAGTGGTTAGACAAAAAGTCCTGAGTGCCTGGAAAATGTGTGAAATATGAGAAGAGCAGACTTTGAATATAGATTGCCCTGACTTGGCCTATTTAACAATAGAGCCCATTCGAATGGAAATCTCTAAGATATTGTCTCATCAAGTCCAGGAAGAGATTGTAACAATTGAACCTGTAGGGACGTATCTGCCCCAAAAAGGCTTCTCATAGGTATGACTAGAAAAAAGTAAGAAATTCATGTAATGTTGGGGCCGAATCCTAGGAGCTCTCTTCTTTTGGCTTTGTTGAGGACGAATGTTTAGGTTAAACTTTTTGCCTCACACAGAGATCTATTTTATAAATAGTGAACCTGCTGGAAATAACTGTCCAGTTCACAGCTTCATATGTAACTAAGGCCATCAAAAGGGATCAAAATCCCATGTCACAATTCTATATTGAAAGGAAAATGCAGAGCAAACGGACACTGAGCACAAAACAAAGAAAAGGCTTAGAAATTTTTCAAGTCCAATTTTGTGAATAAGTATACGCAATGAGGGTGAGGATTACATCACTTCAGCATGTGTGAATTTGCTGGTAAATATACTACTTTAAATTTTTTTTTAAAAAATCTAAGTAGATCTAGCCCAAAACTACTCTATTACCTAGATCACTTTATTTGCATCATAGAGTTCTTTGAATTTCTCAAGAAATTTGAAACAAATTCCATAAGTTCACAAAATAGAAGGCACTATAAATTTAGAATAAATAGCCTCTTTATAGATATAAAGAGATATAACTCATTTTACATTTATCGAACCTACCAATTACAGTCACATTGTTAAAAGTTGGGCACAAAAAGATCACAAATATAAAAGGGTATGTAAAAGAACAACACAGATACAAAAAGGGTATGACAACCTCCAACTTGATGCTTCTGTGTACCTATACAAACTGTATTATGCCTCAGGGAGCCTTCTTTCTGCCCGTGAGTCTAGGAGCGAATAGAAGGTTTATAAGCAGTTGGAGAAGGCAACTGACTATAAAGAAGGACTTTAGGTATTCTAAACCTGTCCTTACTAGGGTCACCAATGCCATCTTTGTTGACAATCTAGTGAACACTTGAGCCCCTGGAAGAATTTAGCTTTTTTTCTTTCTGTTGTGGGTGCTGAATATTTTTAATATATATATTCTTTTTTTTTCAAAATTCCAATTTCTTTATTTTTTTTCTTTTTTTCCAGTTTTATTGAGATATAATTGATATATAATATTGTATAAATTGCAGGCATACAACATAATGATTTTATATATTATAAATTATTAAATGACTGCCACAGTAAGTTTAGTAAACATCCATCACCTCACATAGTCACAAAGTTTTTTCCTTGTATTGAGAACTTTAAGATCTACTCTCTTAACTTTCAAATATACAGTATAGTATGGTTAGCTATAGTCACCATGCTGTACATTGCATGCCAAGAACTTATTTATCGTATAACTGGAAGTTTCTACCTTTTGACCTCCTTCACCCAATTCTCCCACCATCTCCCCTACCCCCCAACCTCTGTTTCTAGGAGCCTTTTTTTTTTTTTTAGATTCTACATATAAGTGAGATAATAGACTATTTGTCTTTCTCTGATTTATTTCACTTAGCAGAATGTCCTCAAGTTTCATGTATATTGTTGCAAATGGCAGGATTTCCTTTTTTAAAAAAAAAAATTTATTTATTTTTGGCTGCGGTGGGTCTTCGCTGCTGAGTGTGGGCTTTCTCTAGTTGTGGCGAGTGGGGGCTACTCTTTGTTGAGGTGTGAGGGCTTCTCATTGCAGTGGCTTCTTTTGTTGCAGAGCACAGGCTCTAGGCGCACGGGCTTCAGTAGTTGCGGCACACAGGCTCAGTAGTTGTGGCGCATGGAGAATTTAGCATTTTTGATGATTCCTTTAATCATAGAACTCTCTTTCCCCTTGATATCTATGATAAACTCTCCCAATTTTTGAACAGTGCTATAACTCTTCTGTTTCTTTTGGGTGCTCTGTTTCCTGTCTGGACTGTATAGGTCAGTTTCCCTAAAGTTTCAAGCTTTGCCATTTCTGTACCTTTTGAACTCTCTAATTTTTGTGAAAATCCTTCTACATGGACTACTACCAGCTTATACCTGTAAGTATACATTCTTGCTCTCACTTATTTTTCGTGTTTTATGAATTTTTTCAATGCTAGATATTGTTTTTACTTCTTTTACACCTTTCTTAGTTGCCTAGGATAGATGATGCTCACCTTTTGTTGACTGATTAATGTGTAGTTACCAATAATTCATTTTCATGAATTTAAAAGACACATATGTTAAGCAAAGTGGCTTTGAGGATGTACCTGTCAGTAGGTATGCCATGTCACACTGAGCTAAACAGGTCAGGCAATGGTGCAACATTCTAATGATCCAGATGGGCTTAGAAATTAACTAATTGTGTAATCCTGTTCTAACATTAGGGACATCAGAGTCCAACAAGCTTTTAAATGACAAAGCTTAGGCCCCACATTGAATAATAATGATAGAGGTGAGAGAAGAATCATGTTTCTAGAGTCATATACCAATTGCCACTCAGCAACTAGCTGCCAGGGAAACTGGCAAAACGTTAAAAGTCTAAGATTTTCACAGGGATCTGCATGAGTCACCTTTTATCATCTGTTCCTTCCTGTTGTCAATTCCCAGTCATTGATCTCTCCGGGAATAATGCAAAAGGAACTGTTGAGTACAGTGATTGAAGCAAAAACCTTACAGCTTTCCTCTCAAATTTAGTTTTTATGGAAAGTGCTTAGTGATTATCTGGGTAGAGTCATCACAGGAGAAACATTTGTTCAAAAATTTCTTACCCTAATTATACTGTCACTCTTCTTTCCTATTCTGTTAAATATTCAGGTTTTAAAATATACATGAGGGCTTCCCTGGTGGCGCAGTGGTTGAGAGTCTGCCTGCCGATGCAGGGGACACGGGTTCATGCCCCGGTCTGGGAGGATCCCACATGCCACGGAGTGGCTAGGCCCGTAAGCCATGGCCGCTGAGCCTGCGCGTCCGGAGCCTGTGCTCCACAACAGGAGAGGTCACAACAGTGAGAGGCCCACGTACCGCAAAAATAATAATAATAATAATAATAAAATCAAATAAAATATACATGAACATATTTCAATATTGGTTATAGAAGAATTATTTTATTTAGTGATATTCACGATATTATTAGGTCATGGCCTTATATTCACAGTTTCAAGTTGGAAATAATTCAGAAATAATGATTAATATTTGGAAATTAGCCATTAGTTATGGATTCAGAGGAAAAAAGAGCTTTTGCTGCGTGAGTCATAAAGGATGCTAATCACATTAATTTTACAACATTTGGGATGTCACAAAAGCAGAAGGGCTGGTAAAACATTTTGTGGGCTGGTAAATATTTTTCATCTATTTGCATGGTTGCCTGATACTATTTACTAAATTTGTTTTAAGGAGCCCCATGCCAAAGGCAATAAAATATGAGAGAATAATAAGCTAATTAAAGCAAATTACTGCCAAGCAAGATAATTATATTTAGACTTTAATACATTTTATGCAGTGGATTTGTATCTGTATCACATTATTACAGGTTAATCAAATGTAGGGTAAATGTTAAGAAAATAAAGTATTAATACATTTGATTTAAGTTGTATGAAAATACAATTGAATTGATGGAAAATATTTTCTTGAATAAGATGTATGGTCATAACTTAATCTATATTCTTTTTTTTGGACAATGTAAAGTATCATTCCTTTGTAAACATATATCAAATTTGTATGTGAATATTCTGTCTAAATGTGCATTTTTCATATATTGTATCATTTGATATTGACAATTATTCAAGAATTTTGGTGTTTACTTCAAATATTTTTAACTCAAGTGGAAACAGACTCAGAGAAGTTATGTGACTTTTCTTTTTATCATGATATCTTAAGATATGTAGTCTTTTCAATCTACCTATCTGTCTACCTACCTACCTCTCTATCTACACATACATACTTGGGAATAAGTTTCATATTTTAAGCTCACAAATGTTAAAATCAGTTATTACAGTGGAGCAATGAGTGAAATTAACAACTTGGACATATCATTTAATAACATGTCATTACACTGTATATTGAGAGCTGAGGATTGGTAATTTATTAATGGTTTGAGAACTCAGATATCGTGGCTTTATACTGAACATTAGAATTTATGAAACAAACATTTTTTACCTTTAAATTTTTAATGAAAATTTAAAATATTTTTATTATGAGGTACATATACATGCATACAATATATAACTTAATACAAATGGGACATGAGTTTATACATATTCACATTTATCTTTTTTTTCCTTTTTGCTTATTTTCCTTGTCACCACACCACATCACCTCTTCCTTCTACTTGCTTGTCATCCAACCTAAGTAATCTGTATTAACAGCTGATTAAATAACTTTCATAACTACTTTATAATCACATTTATATAATAATGCACATCTATCCATGTTTATATGGGAAAAAACATTTTCTATAAAGAAAATTTTAGAAATTTTAGAAAGAAAAATTTGATTTACAAAATGGATGCTTACTATATGCATTACTCTGAATCCTGCTTTTTTCACCCAATACCTCATACAAATTCTTCGAAGTTTACTGGTAGAGCTTTAATTCTTTCTTTTGTAACAGCTACATAATTGACTCAACCATAATAATATATGCAACCATTCTTCAGCGATTAGCAGTTTTACAGTTTTAGCTACTATAAATGATGGTGCAAAATGAATCATTATATTTTTACCTGTAGCAAATATACTTTTGCTTTCTATGAAGTAAATTATATGTAGTAGGGTGGTTTAATTAAATACTATAAGTGTTTTTAAATTTAGGAGATATTATCACATGGCTTTCTGGAAAGGCTTTATAACAGTTCACATTTTCACAAGTGATATATAAGTATACACCATATCTTGTTCACCTACCAGCAATAAATGCTCTATTATTTTTTTTGCAATACATTTTACATTAAAAATTTGTTTTTACTTTATTTGCATGTTTATAAATACTGGTGAATTGCTCATACCTTCATATGTCCATGTATTTCATCCTCTGTTACTTTTCTCTTCACATATTTTATTCCCTTTCCTAGTGGATTTTTTTTCTTATAAATTTGAAGGAGGTCTTCCTTTATTATTTACTATTATTTAACACTTAGTTTTAGTGTTGGGTTATTTCTTCACATTATTTTTCTCTTCTAAAAATTTTAAAGCTAGATATCGATGTATATCTAGCTTTACTTGTAGGCCTTCTGATACTTGTGTTCTTTCCTAAGAATTTCTACACCCATTTTCCCAGATTTTATTGTGAGATTTCAATTATTACATTTTCTTTTCTCTCCATGTGTGTATAATATTTAACCATCTGAAATTTATATTTACATTTATTATAATAAAGAAGTTCAAATGAAGGTATGATTGTTCTAATTTATTAAGCAATAGTTTTCTCTATTTCTTGAAACGCCATTTACATCACATAATTTTAATAACAAGAAAAATTGTAGTAATAATAGTAAGCAATATTTATTAAGAGCTTACTGGTTTCCATACACTATTCTACATGGTTTTCACATATTTATTTAATTAATGAACTGAAAAAATATGCTATTCCCATTATGTAAATGAGAAATCTAAGCCATAGAGAGTTTAAGCACTTTCTTAATGTTTCCTAGTCAAGAGATAATAGACTTGGGTTTCAAAGTGACATAGTTTGGATCTAGAGTTCATATTTTTACTATTATGCAGTGATATAGCTTTATTTGCATATTTGTGTAACTACACACACAAACACATGCCCATTACATTACCATCTATGCCTGACTCTATTTTTTGCTTTGTTATTTTTATTCAATGGTCCATTTTTCTGTGACTCACACAAGTGCACACACTCACAAATACACACACATATTTTGATTTCAATATAATTATTATTTCCTAATATCCAATAAGGTAAGTCCTCACCTTCATTTCCCTTGTTTTGTATATGTTTCTTGATTATATTTACGCAAACTTTAGTAATTCTAAGGTATTTTATCCCTCATGACATTGGGCAATCATCAATCACCAACCTCTCCCCCTCCTACAGAGAGTCACTATTTGAATTTTGATCACCACAGATTACTCTTGCAATTGGCTTCTTGGACTGAATATAATGCACTTGAGAGTTAATCATCCATGTTACTATTGAATATTAGTAGTTGGCACTTTTTAAACTTATGTGTGTGTGTTTAGCTTTTTGTCTCAGTTTATTTATTTATATCTGCGTATATATTTACTTATTGGCTTTAATGAATATACTCCATTGGATCAATATAATACAATGTATTTATTTCCTCTTCTGATAACAGGCACTTTGATTATTTCTAGTTGGCTCTTCTTGTAGAAGTCTTCTTATAACTTTTTAATTTTTCTTGGGTAATAATGAGAAATGGCAATGATAGGTCACAGGATAGGTCTATGATTAGTTTTAGGAATAACTAACTGTGTCAGACATAGAGATCCATTGCTTAGAACTTCCCTCATGAGAGACTCCTCTATGAGAAGTATAGGCTTAGAGCCTCCAGCAGAAACACCTTCAGGAACTGCCAGTGCATTTGAGCCAACACTATGTTCTTCACAGAAGCTCCCCCATGAGGATTGAGCATTGCAGTGTACCAGTGCTCACTGGGCCATTCGTTGCTCTGGGGCTATATGTTGGTCTGGCTGAGACTTCCTGAGATGTACATCACAGTCTGAGGATATTCCTACACATTCCTCCTTCATTTTCATCTCATTTAATAGAGTCAGATCAGCATGATGGTCTGAAAATTTTCCCTTCACACTCCTGGTCTCTTTCACCTTTACCTAACCTTAACCTTAAACTTAACCCTAACCCTAATACTAGACCTAACCCTAACCTTCCCTATGCCCTGCCACTACCTTCTACATCCCACTCTGAAATCAAATTCTATTTACTTTCTTTTCATGAACATATTTCTGAGGTTTTAGGTCAATGGTAACATACACTGTTACACAGTTTTATAGATGACACTTAAGAAATTACTTAGCCTATCCTCTCTATTTTAAAATAGGAGGCAAGAAAGAAATATCAATATCACACTACTACTTTTTTAGAAAAACACTGAAAATTCTTATTCTGTATCTTAGTTCATTGATAGTGTATTATTTATTCATTGTTATTATTGATATATTTTGTAATAATATCAAAAAAGCAAAAAAGAGAGAGAGAGAAAGATAGAGTTTAATTACTAAGAAAATTAATTTCAGTACTTTAAATGAGATGGGACAATTACTGGGAAAAGCTATATTAACCAATCTTTTCAGTTAGTGTTTGTGATAATAATTGCATTTCTTTAAGAAGAAAAAATACAGAAATTGAATCATTTCCTCTTCCCATATGTATTGAGCTCTTCCGTTCTGACAGTATGAAGTTAAATCTGTAGTATTTGAGAAGGATATGTACCACACAAGATATATTTTCCCTATGCTCTGAATAAGAGAAACTTCAATGTTTAGAATCATTTATTATTACAAATTACATTATATCTTGAAGAAAACTAGACAGGTATGAGTAGGACAAAATCGAACACATAAAAATTGTTAGAAAGAATACAGATCTAACCTGTATATAATTTGCTTGTTATAATTAGTTTCTAATATCAATAATTACTTTTATACTGAATCTATTAAACAAGTAGAATTAGGACAATATAATCTAATGAATTTGTTCCGAGAAAATATTCTCTATATTAAAATAAATACTTATTTACACCTTCCATCAATAAACAGATGTATGTTCAACATAGCTAATTATTACAGAAATGCAAATCAAAACTACAATGAGGGATCACCTCACAATAGTCAGAAGGGCCATCATCAAAAAGTTTACAGATAATAAATGCTGGAGAGGGTGTGGAGAAAAGGAAACCCTCTAACACTGTTGGTGGGAATGCAAATTGGTGCAGCCACTATGGAGAACAGTATGGAGGTCCCTTAAAAAACTAAAAATAAAGTTACCATATGACCCAGCAATCCCACTCCTGGGTATATATCTGGAAAAGACAAAAACTCATTTGAAAAGATACATGCATCTCAATGTTCACAGCAGCACTATTTACAATAGCCAAGCCATGGAAGCAACTTAAGTGGTCCATCAACATATGAATGGATAAAGAAGATGTGGTATATACACAATGGAATATTACTCCATCATAAAAAAGAATGAAATAATGTCATTTGCAGCAACATGGACTGACCTAGAGATTATCATAGTAAGTGAAGCTAGACAGAGAAAGACAAATATCATATGATATCACTTATATGTGGAATCTAAAAAAAATGATACAAATGAACTTATTTACAAAACAGAAACAGACTCACAGACATAGAAAGCAAACTTATGGTTACCAAAGGGGAAAGGGGGAGAGGGATAAATTAGGAGTTTGGGATTAACAGAGGCACACTACTATATATAAAATAGATACCCAACAATGACCTACTGTATAGCATAGGGAACTATACTCAATATCTTGTATATAATAACCTTAATAATGGAAGAGAATCTGAAAAAGAAAATACATATACATACAGACATATATATATGCATATATATGTATATATATTTGAATCACTTTGCTGTACACCTGAAACTAACAGAACATTGTAAATCAGCTACACTTCAACTAAAAAAAAAAAAGAAACGGATATGTTTTCTTCCTTTGTCTCAGTAAAAATTGTAAATTCTTACGATTATGCCTCTAGCAACCACTAGCCACAGATTCCTATAAATTGTATTTTTTGTTATTCCTCAGCATTATTATAAATTGGAATCATTGGAAGTAGAAGAGCATTTTTTTAAAATTGCAAATACCGAATTTCCAGTTTATCATAGGTGATTACACTTTTTTATTTTATTGGAAAATGCCACTTGTTTATTTTTTATTTTTATTTTATTTTTATTTTATTTTTTTTGCGGTATGCGGGCCTCTCACTGTTGTGGCCTCTCCCGTTGCGGAGCACAGGCTCCGGATGTGCAGGCTCAGCGGCCACGGCTCACGGGCCCAGCCGCTCCACGGCACGTGGGATCCTCCCAGACCGGGGCACGAACCCGTGTCCCCTGCATCGGCAGGCGGACTCCCAACCACTGCGCCACCAGGGAAGCCCCGCCACTTGTTTATTAATACTTTACCACATGGGAATGTACACCTCTGCCTCCACCCCATGCCCCATACCTCATACACACGCATAAATCTGCAAGGAGAAGAGATGAAAGCAAAGTAGATGAGAGATGTAAGCAAAATATGGGAATGCTGGAAAGGATAGATGAGAATTAAGTGACTCATCAACACAAAAAGTTGAAACCAAGGTATCTAGAAGGGGAAACCTAGAAGCAAGCAAAACTCTATAAAAGGTAAGGGTTTGGAGAAATCTGATACTTCCAAATGAGGGCATTTTTCTAACGTTGGATAAATGTAGTAACAGAATGAAATCCTAGACTTAAGATAAAAAACAAAACAAAAAAAAAACCCAACCTGCTTTAAGCTGGGGTAGTGAGAAGGGGGTATAATAGTGGAAAAAAGTAAAATTTAAAGAGATATATAGATATAGATACAGACATAGATATAATGAATTTGGGAAGACTATGTCTTTCAAAAATCTTGTCAGATGGTCTTATGTTCTAAAGATCTCTGGTAGTCTATATGAAATTGTATCCTTAATTATTGATTGTGCAGTCTTACTAAACTTGATGTAGTAAGATATCTTACAACAAGTTCTAAGAAGTAATGGCAAACCTAGTTTTCTTAAAATATTATGGTCAGCAGCATTTAGATATCACAGATTTCATTTACCAGTTCCAATGGATACACAGATATTAAAATGCTGAAATAAACACTTTTTTAGACTTTATTTAATGTTCAGTTGCATTAAATTGAGGAAGATAGGTTTCTCATATGCCTCCTGACTTTACACATGCATAGCTTCTCCCATTATTAACATCCTCCACTAGAGTTGTACATTTGTTACAACTGATGAACCTACATTAATGCATCATAATCACCCAAAGTCCATTAACATTTACATGAGACTTCACTCTTGATGTTGTATATTCTATGGGTTTTGAAAAATTGTATGACATGTATCCATCATTACAATATCACAGAGTATTTTTACTGTCCTAAAAGTCTGTGCTCTGCCTGTTCATTCCTCTCTCACAAACCTTGGCAACCAGTGATATTTTTGCTATCTTCATAGTTTTAACTTTTCCATAATGTCATTTGGTTGAATCATACATTATGTAGCATTTTCAGATTGGGCTTTTCTCACTTAGTAATATTCAATTAAGGTTTCTCAATGTCATTTCATGTCTTGAAAGCTTATTTCTGTTTGGTGTTGAATGACAGTCCATTGTCTGGATGTACCACAATTTATTTATCCATTTACCTACCGAAGGACATCTTGGTTGCTTCCAAGTTTTGGCAATTATGAATGAAACTGCTATAAACATCCAGGTGCATGTTTTTGTGTGGACATAAGTCTTCAACTCCTTTGGGTAAATACTAAGGAGCACAATTGTGGGACTGTATGGTAAGAGTATGCTGAGTTTTGTATAAAACCACTAAACTGTCTTCCAAATTGACTGTACCATTTTGCATTTTCACCAACAGTGTATGAGAGCTTCTGTTGCTCCACATGCTCCTGAGCGCTTGGTGTTGTCAGTGTTCTGGATTTTGGCCACTCTACTAGGTGTTTAATGGAATCTCATTGTTGTTTTAACTTGCATCTTCTTGATGACATATGATGCAGAGCATTTTTTCAGATGCTTATTTGCCATCTGTTTTTCTTCTTTGGTGAGGTCTTTATAAATACTGTTTGTGTTTTCACATGTAAATGTTTTAAGCTAAGGTATTAATTTTTAAATGTAAATAAGAATCTGAAATATTTTATAAATTATACAAGGTTCTGGATATCTTACTTTGACAGGTTAAGTAGCATTTGTTTTTGTAGGTCAATTTTCTCTTTTACTTTCCCTCAACAATGTAGAGTCATAATTATTTAACTAATTGGTTTTACTGTCGATATTTTAAAACTTGGTAGAATGTTTCATTATTGTCATAGCTCACATACTTTAATTTTTAGATTCAGACATTTATTATTAAACGATTACGTATTATGAAACGACCAACTTAAATGCTCACAGCAAACATTTAAAAGCATCAAACCAAAACAACATCCTGTTTCAGAGAGAGCCATTGAGAAACACCTGCCTCTCCTAAATATAACTACATAATCAGGTAAAAGGAGCCATGTATATTAAGTAAATCTTTTTCAGTACATTTGCATTAATCCTCTAATCATTTGTGAAGTACTAGCTTCTGTGAAGTCCAATATGGCATGTATTATAAGAAAAAAAGGATTCCTAGCTATTTAAAGATTAAGTTTTTTAAGTATCTTTCAAATACACTTTTTTTTTTTTTTTTTTTTTTTTTTTTTTTTTGCGGTACACGGACCTCTCACTGTTGTGGCCTCTTCTGTTGCAGAGCACAGGCTCCGGACGCGCAGGCTCAGCGGCCATGGCTCACGGGCCTAGCCGCTCCGCGGCATGTGGGATCCTCCCGGACCGGGGCACGAACCCGTGTCCCCTGCATCGGCAGGTGGACTCTCAACCACTGCGCCACCAGGGAAGCCCTCAAATACACTTTTAAAAGACTCCATAAATTCATGAAAATACTGAAATTTAGTGCAGCATACCTTATGACTTCCCCAGGCTTATAATAACATTCCCTTTCATATTTCTTTATCAGACTCTACAAAATTTCCCTCTCAGTTAAGGTCCCAAACAGTAGCTTTTTTTTCTTTTCCTTCCCTTTCTTTTATTCTCTATCCTTTTCTTCCTTAAAAATTCCGAGTGAACAACACCAGCCATGATATTAACTGTAATATAATAGTCCATTCAAAAACCAACTATCTTTGAAAGACCCATCTACTACTGAGACAACATTTCAGTCTGTCAGACTGATGCCTTGAACCTCCTCTATCATTTATGCTCAAATTCTAATCTACATTAAAAGTATTTCAAAGCCATTTGCCTGGACCTGTCACAAATCTTGTTTCCACTGCTATGGCCCAAGTTCATGTCTTAACCAATTTGTATGTAAAATGGTTTCCTTAACATGGCTATGTTGTTCACGGTCTTTCACCATCTTTTAGTTACCTTAAAGCTTAAATGAGATCTTTTTCCACATGCTTTTTAAATGTCCTTCATTTTTATAAATCAGCATTTAAGACCAATCCTAATTTTTCTAATATTAATATTTCTAACATTTCATCAACAGGATATTAAGAAATTAATGTTCATCTACTTAATATCAAACATTCATAGTATATGATTAATTGAAAAGAGAACTAGATATATTCATAATCACAGATTTCAACAAATATTCACTTATTGATAAAAAAGTAGATAGAACATGAGTAACTTTTAAAGGTCTTAAATAATACTGAAAATCAACTTGAAATAACTACTTTTATATAACATTTCAACAAAAATGGTAGAGTATACATTCTTTTTTTGTGTGTGTGCATAGAAATTATTCATCAATATACCACATACCCTGGATTGTGGTAAATTTTAAAGAATTCAAATAATACAATGTATATTCTCTGACCACTATTAAATAAAATTAGAAATCAGTAACAAAAAGGTACATGAAATATCCCCCAAACATTTTGATACTAAAAAATCCATTTCTAAATAACACATGGGTTAATGGAGAAATCATAAGAGAAGTTAGAAAGCATTTTGACTTGGGTGAAAATTAAAACAACGGATTTCAATATTTATGGAATACGTAGGTAATGGTGTGATAAGGAGAATTTATAGCACGAAATGATTATGCTAGAAAAGAGGAAAGTCCCAAATCAGTGACTTGTTTACACCTTAAAAAATAGACATTAAATGAAATATAAAATAAGCAGAATAAAAATTTATAGAGTAGAAATCAATGAAATAACAAACAAAATGTACTGAAAAGCTATAATACCAAATGCTTGTTCATTCATCTCTCTAATAACATTGATAAACTTTTTGCCAAATTTATCAGGAAAATAAAGAGCAAATACAATTAACCACTATTAAGAATGAGAGCAGATAACAAAACTTTTTTTAACAAGATAAGAACAAAACACTACTCAATTTCAAAATGACTTATAAAGCTACAGGCATTAAGAATGTGGCACTGACACAAAGATAGAGATTTGGATCTATGGAACAGAATGCAATATAGAAATATTTTCATTTTTATGTGGTCAGACGATATTTTTGACAAAGTTGCCAATACAATTCAATGGCAAAAAGATAATGCTTTCAATATATAGTTCTGTTACAATTGGATAGCCATCTGCAGAAACAATAAACTTCCATCGTTATATTAGAGAATTACATTAACACCAATGGTAATTCAAAATTTATTATTGAGTGGAATGTACAAGATAAACCTTCCAAATTTTTCTAAGAAAATCCAGGAGAAAAATCTTAGTGAACCTTGTCTAGCTAAGTTTTTTTTTTTAAATGACCCCAAACCACAAACTATTAAAGGATTTAAAAAATTAAAAATAATCAAAATAAAAATATCTGTTCTTCAAAATGCAGTTGTGAAAATAAAAAAGCTAACCATCAACTGAAATAAAATACTTGCATATCACATATCTGTTAATTCAGATCTAGAAAACAGAAGAAATGCTTGGAACACGATAACAAGACAAACAACCCATATTAAATTGCTAAAGATTTGAACAGACATTTTATCAAAGAAGGTAAAATTAATGGAATAAGCACTTCAAAGGTCTTCAAGATCATCAGCTAATAGCAAAAAGGAAATTAAAACCACAGTGAGACACTACTGTATTACCTGAAGAATGACTAATATATAAAAGCCTAACTATATCGAGTATTAACAAAGACTTAGATCAAATGGAATTATTATACACTGCTAGTGGGAACATAAAATGATTAAGAAGTTCCTTAAAAAGTTAAATATACATCTACCAGCATTTTCACTCTTAGAAATTTACCCACAGTAAATGAATGCATATGAACACACAAAATCTTGTACACAAATGTTTACAGAGGCTTTATTTCAACTACCCCAAAACTAGTGGCAACCCAAGTATCCACCTGGAGATAAATGAATAAACAAATACCCATATAATGAAATTCTAATCTTAAAAAATGGGAATGAACTACTGATATACATGGTAGCATGGGTAAATCTCAAAATAAAGTATACTCAGTGATAGGAGTCAGAACTACAGGTACTTACTACGTTTTCCTTTGTATAACAAATTCTAGAAAATGGACACTAATCTATAGTAACAAAAAGCAGATGAATGTGGTGGTGAGGAAGGGGGGGATTAGAGAACAATAGGAAATATTTGGTGTGATAGGTATTTTCATTATCTTGATTGTCTTAATGGCTTCACAGCTACATATATATAAATTCTAACAAATCAAACACTTGAAGAAAATAATATATTTAAATTAGTAAAAGCAGTAGTGTTCTTATATTCTAGATTTGAACTTAGAACATATAATGAAAAATATTTTTCAATAAAATCTATATACATATGCATATATATGGGTCATATGTTATATAGTTTGGTAATACATACAAGCCTTCCTAAATAAGTGGATAAATATATTTTAGGATTAAAATATTTCCATTTGAATATCTTACAGTCATCTCTAATTTAATATTTCTAAAACTGATTTTCTAACTCCCTCTATCTGCTACTGTTGTGCTTCATAGTTCGTTCATTAAATGGCATTGACGTTTACTCAGTTGCACAAACCAGAAGAGTGGTATGACTTTTTTCTCCCATCTCTCTATAGTCCAACCCCCCATATCAATCTTGATTCAATGTTATTTTATTTCTTAAATTTCTTTATTCTACATCTCTCCATCTGTATTTTTATGACCCTACTCTAGCTCCTTTCCTGGACATAGAAACATTCTCCAAATTTTCTATGAATCTTTGATAGTAACATTTGTAACATTGCTTCCCAATGCCAGGGTGATAATGTAAACATTATATAAATATCATTATAAAGTTTATCTGCTTCTGTATATTCATCTCAAGCTACTGCATCCCCCATCTACATTATGACTCCATGTCAGCAATCCATTGAACTTGCTTTATTTTTTAAAATAGATTATGCTCTTTGTGGTGTTCATATGTATGTTTCCTTCTGCTGAAACACTAATTCTCACTTTTTGCTGGCATATTAATTATATATGTCTCAGTTTCAAAAAGATTTTCAGAGCGAAGCTTTCCTTAAACTTTAGACTAGGTTGAGACTCACTTGTGCATTCTTTCATAGCATAATTCAGATTTATTATATAATGTGTATATTTATAGTGCCATGAAGACTGAGATCCAAGCACTTTGTCAGCCCTATCCTACTAGGGTTGCGTGGAACATAAAAGAATAAAGTAAATATTGACTGATCGAGTGCATATATACCTAATAAATCTCCAGCACCATGCAGATGAATAAACTGAGGTATAGAACTTTCTTAAGTTCACAGTGTTATTTGTTGAAGACCAGAGGCATTCATAGTAATCAAGTTTCCTTATTGTCAGTTCAGTACTTTTTCCACCGACTACATTACATTAGTTAAAGTTAACTATTGAAATGAATAAATCTCCAAAGTTTAGATAGTTGACACATTATTTCTCCCTTACCTCACAATTCAGCGTTGATGTTGCAGAATGGATAACATTCCTCCTAGTTGTGATAATGTGATACAGGCTCCTTCCATATGGGGTCTTTCCATCTTTCACCACATGGCTACTGAGTCTATTCTAGGAGCTTTCTCTATTCCATCCAGCTATAAGGGAAAAGAGCAAGAAATATGATCTGTGGGAGATTTTTATGGGCTGGACCTGAAAGTGATGCACATTACTTCCTCTCACATTTCCTTTGTCAACATAGTCACATGGCCTCACCTAAATGCAAGAGAAACTAGGAAATGGAATCTAGCTGTGTGTCAAGAAAAAGATGACAGTAACCAGTCTGCCAATTACAGTGCACTGTAATTAACAGTTAGATTCTAGAATGTCAAGGTATAAATACTCTATTTTAAAGCAGTAAAGTGTAAGCTTAGTGAAGTCAGGCATAACCCAGTGTTTAACAGACTGAGTTTAAATTTGATGGACAGAATTTAGAACATATGACAGAATAATGGTATTTCTATATAATTTAAAGGAAATTAAGCTGTAATCACTTCTTCTAAGTAAAATATCCTAATCACTATATGAATACATTTCCAATCTTGTTAGATGAAAATTATTAGTTATGTATTCTGCTTCATAGTTTCATCTTTCTGTTAAATATTAAAAGGGGTAAGAGCAATTATTTTATTTGTTTAAAGGATGAATTATATAAAGGCCATTCAAGTCTATCTGCTCTAGAAGCAAATAAGGGAGATTTTATACTGGATGTGAAAATAGATATTTCATTTCACTTATCAACATTGAATTCAACTTCCCTTCACTTCCCTGTGCTGAAAAATACACTACACAGGGTTTAAGATTATAATGCCACTGTAAGTAATGCACAAAGAGCACAGTGTTTGTAAGCTGAATTGACTGAAATTGAATGCAATCCACAAAAAAATTGAGGAAAAAAATTAATATACATTGTCAATGATGCAGGCATAAAAACTAGGAGTTGTTTTAAAAGCAATCTCCTTTTTAACTCTATCACCATTTTTTTCCTTCCAAAGTATCTTGAAAAACTAATAATTGTATATTGTAAAATAATTCACTTATGTTGCATATGGTTTGGTCTCTATATTTTACAATGTAGAGATAAATTTTCGGAAGAAAATATTAAATTTAGGTTGATGCAACTGTGAGAACAATTGAGAGATGATAATAATTTGCATTGTCTCAGTTTTAATTTGTGTTTGAAGAAAACAAATTCAGTTTCATTAGGCCTATGGTCCATGCTAAATTTCTTGGTTATGCTTATGCATATTTTTGTAACCCTGGCCAATATTATATTGGCACCACTGCCAATAATCAGGGAATAATCAAAAACATATAAAAATATATATTCTTTAAAGATAATGTTACACAAATTAATAGCAACTTATATATTTATGTGATCTCCCTATTTCACATGAACCTGCTCCATATATTTCTGTTTATGAATGTATTGAAAAAAAGCAATTCTTCCTGAGGCAGGTGGTGTAAATAATCTGCACCTGAGGGACATGTTACTGTCTTTTTTTTTTTTTTACATCTTTATTGGAATATAATTGCTTAACAATTGTGTGTTAGTTTCTGCTTTATAACAAAGTGAATCAGCTATACATATACATATGTTCCCATATCCCTTCCCTCTTGCGTCTCCCTCCCACACTCCCTATCCCACCCCTCCAGGCGTTCACAAAGCACCGAGCTGATCTCCCTGTGTTATGCGGCTGCTTCCCACTAGCTATCTACCTTACATTTGGTAGTGTATATATGTCCATGCCTCTCGTTACTGTCTTTATTTCACCATTTTTTTGGCTATATGTCTTATAGAAAAAGTTCTGAAGATTTGCTATTTTTAATGGAACAATAGTTATCAGACTGATAATGATGAAGTACATCACCCAACCATTTATTGCTCATCTATTATGTAACAGGAACTCTTTGGGGCTCTAAGAAACATAAAGGAGTAAGATATGGATCTCACCCTTGAAGACTCACTGTATATTTATTACTGCATATCAGCAACTCTAAGTTGCCATTGATTGTAAAACAATTATTTTTTACACTATTAAGAAAAAGTGATGTCAATTAAACCTGATCTAATCCTCTTATCACATCAATTATAATACACATCCAGACTTTATAGGTATTATAATATAGAAAAATATGCATTTAGAATATTTGCAATACAATTCCAGCATCAAAGTGATAAATGCTCTATCAAGTGGTAGAGAGAGGAAAAAGTGAAAATAGAAGTAGCTAAGACTGATTTTTCTTGGGAGAACAGAGGAGAGGATATTTAAGCTATGTCATAAGTAAGTAATATTTAATATACATCATAAAGAAGAGGTAGGGAGTTTTATGGCAGCACACATAAGTAAAGAAAATAATATCACTCTTCTGTGCCTAAATTCTATAATCCTGCAGTGATACAGTAGTAAAATGTGTTACCGTAATTGTGATTTGTCCTCATGGATTCCATGTTAGTGAGTGCTACTCTTTGTATTTGTCATGATTTTAATAGTTCTAACTTTTATTTCTTCAAACCATAGTTTTTAATCTGAATGGGATAATTTCATGTCTTTCTTATCTGTGTTGTAACAGTTTACAAACTTCCATTAGCTACTAGCTTTCAATCTTTCACTTTTCTTTTGTTGTTGTTGTTAAAACATTGATGTATATCTCTAGCAAATTCCAGAGATCTTTTGAAAGTTTTCAGGCATTCTATTTCTGTAATGTATAGCCATTTACTTAAAGAGTATTACAGCAAAGGTATCTTAGATGCATGATTCTTCCTAATTCCTCCACCCTCTGTGTCACAGTTGGAGATTTTCTACTATAGTTTGATGTGGAACTCCAGCACATTAATTTTACTGGTGAGATATAAGTATTACATGTAGTTTTCATAAACCATGATCAGATTCAAGGGCAATATCTAATTTCTTATGGTCATCTATATCTTTACAGCTATACAATATCAAAGGTCGTTAGATTATTTTCAAAAAACATTCACGTTTTATGGCTTAGTAATTTTAAAAATTACTTTCCCAAAAGTATTTTATTCAACTTAATTTAGTAGCTGCTAAATATGAATAACTAATAATGTATAATGGACAAACCAACAGAAAGAATGTACAGTCTATTTTCCTTTCTAATTCCCCTATATTAATACCATTGCACTAAGAAATATGTAAAGATATATATTATACCTATGCTTTTAAAGCCATTTTCCACTAACATAAAATATGACTTAGAATCGATATATAAAGGTTTGGAGAGACATTTTCAAATCATTATACAATGCCATCAGTAGGCAAAGTTATTTCATTGAAATTCTCCTTCAAAAACTTTAATAGGAATTTCTTTCCAATTCTCATAAAGAAGATAATGACTAATTTTCATGTTAATGCTATGACCCTGATAGAGGGCAATTATATCTAAAAACCAATCAAATATTCATTAGAGCTGAATAAATTTGTTATTTAACTTAACTGCCTTTTTAGAAACTCAAATGCCAATTTTAAAATGATCTTAGAATATTTGACTGCATCAGCTGGCTCATGTTTTAAGGTGTTCTATATCCATATACTCTACTATATGATCTTAAACACCACTATTCTTAACTTACTTCTATATCAAATATACATAAAATGATCATACTCAATATGATGTATGACAGCAAAAAATCCAGAATGTAGCTATACTAATAGTGTGAAATTTGACGTACTCCCTCCTGGCTGGTCATGTGCAAAGGAAGATGATGTTTAAGCAATTGATAATAAAGTCAGCTGCAGCAGGTCCTCAGATAGACTGACTCCACTTTGTGATAGCTGGGAAAATGGAGGAGTACCAGAACCCACATGCATGACGTGCTTGTAGCCACATAACAATATATCTAAAGAATTACAGAAAACAGGAGAAATGCTGACACTTTTTCCCCTTCTGAGTACATAGAATTCATTTAGGTTTCATCTTTTTGTCTAAAAGAATATCACATGTAGGATTTCTTCTTTCAAGTAAACTATCTGAATTCCCAGATCCAGTTTTTCTACTGAAAATTTAAAAGTGGCTGCTATAAAGGCATGGACTGACGACAAATTGATTTGGTTTTCTTCTATTTAAAATTTTCCATTTTTTTCTTTACTTTAAAATATATAGCTGTAAACCCAACATCCAACATAAGAAGTAGAACACTACCTGTACTTTGTACTTGCTTATATTCTCCTCCATTTGCCCATCTTCCCACCCTCTAACCCAGAGATAAACACCAGACTGAACTGCGCATGTATTATTTCTTTTGAAAAAGTTTTACTACGCACAATTTTAAATAACATGTTAATCATGCATGCTTGTTTACAAATTCAGATAAAGGATATGACCATATGTAATTTGGTAATTTTAGAAGTTTTATTTTTCATATAAAATTAAATTTCAAAGATGCATCTATATTAAATTTACCCTTTCATATAACTAGGTGTCTTTTTATGTATTTCAATGTTTTAAACATAAGTTTGTATTAGTTTGGTTATGTGCATTTCTAATTTACTTAAAATTGTGTGGTAATTATAAGTATTATTATATTTTTATTAGTTTCTGCTTTATAACAAAGTGAATCAGTCATACATATACATCTGTTCTCCCATCCCTTCCCTCTTGCGTCTCCCTCCCTCCCACCCTCCCTCCCTATCCCACCCCTCCAGGCGATCACAAAGCACTGAGCTGATCTCCCTGTGCTATGCGGCTGTTTCCCACTATCTATCTACCTTACGTTTGGTACTGTATGTATGTCCATGCCTCTCTTTCGCTTTGTCACAGCTTACCCTTACCCCTCCCCATATCCTCAAGTCCATTCTCAAGTAGGTCTGTGTCTTTATTCCTGTTTTAACCCTAGGTTCTTCATGACATTTTTTTTTCTTAAATTCCATATATATGTGTTAGGTATTTGTCTTTCTCTTTCTGAGTTACTTCACTCTGAGTAGTATTATTTTTGTTTAAAATTAAGTTTTAAAAATTTTACTAATATAAAGGAATGATTAATTTTATATGACTTTTTACCCAATTATCAGTTTTTCAAAATTTTAAAATTTTAATTGTGGTAAAATACACATAACATAAAATTTGCCATCTTACCATTTTTAAGTATACAGTTCAGTAGTTTAAGTACATTCACATTGTTGTACAATAAAACTCAAGAATTATTTTCATCTTGAAAAACTGAAACACTATACACATGAAACAACAACTCTCTATTCCCCTCCCCCTTAGTAGCCCCTGGCAACCACCATTCTACCTTCTGTCTCTATGAATTTAACTACTCTAGGTATCTCTTATAAGTGGTAATTTGTCTTTTTGCAACTGGCTTATTTCATTTAGCATACTGACTTCGAGGTTCATTCATACTGTAGCGTATGTCAGAACTTTCATCCTTTGAAATGCTAAATAATATCCCACTGTATATACCAGATTTGGCTTACCTATTCATCTGTCAATGAGCACTTAGGTTGCTTCCAAGTTTTGGCTAATGTGAAAAACACTGCTATGGACATGGGTATATAAACATTTCATTGAGACCCTGCTTACAGTTCTTTTGATTATATACCAAGAAGTAGAATTGCTGGATCATATAGTTAGTTTATTTTTAATTTTTTTTAACTGCCAGATTGTTTTCCATAGCAGTCAAAACATTTTACAATCCCACAGCAGTACACAAGAGTTTAGATTTTGCTATATTCTTGCCAATAAATGTTATTTTCTGTTTGTTTTTTTTTAGCAGTTGCCATCCTAATGAATGTGATGTGGTATGTCACTGTGGTTTTGATTACATTTCCCTAATGATTAATGATATTGAGCAACTTTTCATATGCTCATCCATTTGTATATCATTCTTGGTGAAATGTCTATTAAAATCCTTTGTCCATTTTTAAATTGTGTTGTTTTTTTGTAATTTGTTATTGAGAGTTGGAAATGTTATTCATATAATCTGAGTATTAACTCCTAAACATATATATGATCTGCAAATATTGTCTCTCGTTTCATAGGTTGCCTTTTCACTCTATTGATTGACCAATCATCTTTTAAAATTCACTTTAAAATTCTAATGCTTGTTCTATAAATTTATTTTAAATTTTAGAAATGTTGGCATGTGCATATAACCAGAGTGCTGTTTTTCACATTCAAAATGTTACATATTTTCACTTGATTTCATGTCTAATTGTGCTACCTAGATCCTCTGAATAATGACAGAAGTATTAATAACAGGAAACATTTTATTACTGATTGTAAAGAAGTATTTCAAATATTTCCCTACTTAGAATAATACTTGCTGTAATTTTAAGTATATATTTTTAGATCAGGTTTAGATTTATAGAATTGCAAATTTAGTACAGAGATTTCCCATATACCCTGTACCTACTTTTCCTTACTGATAACATTTTACATTACTGTGGTAAATTAACTAGAATTAATGAACAAATTATAATACAATTTTATTACCTAAAGTCCATACTTTATTCAGATTTCCTTAGTTTTTAGCTCTTACACTTTTTCTCTGCTTCAGAGACCCATCCAGGATAACACACTGCATTTAGTTGTCATGTCTCCTTGAGCTTCTCTCATCTGTGCCAGTTTCTTAGACTTTAATGTTTCTAATGCTTTGAGAGATGTTGGTAAGGTGTGTTAAAATATAAACTGAGGTATATTAAACATTTAAAAGTTTATTTGAGCAAAAGTGTATTAAAATTGGGCAGTGCCAAACTGCAAGTGGTTAGGAGTGCTCTGCTGAGGAGAGCTAGGGGAAAGAGAAGTTATAGAAGAAAAGAAAGAAAATTATTTGATTGAGTATAAAGCCTAGTTGATTGTTTGTGATTTGTTGTACCTAGGTTTTGATTTCTTAACCTTGAGGCATTTACAGGCTTAGATTTTGCTTTGCTTACATAGGCCACCAAAGCATTAGAGCCACTTCAGCCTAAGGGACTCCTTGTTTAATTAATTTAACAGATGTTTTGTACCATGTCCTTCTATTGGATTTGTCTGATATTTTTCTCATAACTAGACTGGAGTTACTGGTTTTTCAGAGCAAGACCACTTAAGTAAGGTATCATTTTTATGATATATCAAGGGTACATACCATCAGCTAGACTTAACACTGTTGATATTGACCCTTATTACCCATCTCCCTTTTCACACTGCACTTTTGAAAGCAAGTCAATTAGTACAAACTACACTTAAGTAGTGGAGAGTTATGATACATCTCCTCCAGGGTGAAGTGTCTATATACATTATTTGGAATATATCTGCATGGAAGATTTACCTTTTCTCTCCCATTTATTTACTTATTCAATAATTTATTTATATCGCTATGGACTCAATAACATTTATTTTTTTATTTTGAATTTTAATCCAATATGTATGTGTTATTTTGTTTCTCAAATTTTTATAGCTTTGGCCATCAGAAGCCCTTTCATTTGACATCTATGTCCCTTTGACATACCACCACCATTGTGTGTGTGTGCATGACTTGTGTACTAAGCTCTATACTACCCTCTGGCACTGCAAGATGCTCCAGGCTCATCTTGTGTATTTTCTTTACCAGTCTACAATCAAGAGACCTTGATTCTTCTGTTGGAGAATGGTATTAGAAACTGTAATCTAGGTGCCAACCATGATCATTGCTACCGAGTTTCATTGCTTCTAGGCCCTTTCAGCTCACAGAGCAAGTAAATATATATATGGAGCCAACCCATGTGTATGCATATATCTATAAATATTTCTCTACCTAACCATCCGTATACATGTGCTCATACTGATTTCTCCAATTCTGATCCATTATCCCATGTGTCATTATAGTCTCATCCCCATGATTATGTGTAAATGCTCACTCTAAAAATGAAAAAGCTGACTTTCACCTTCTGCTATCCATTTACTTAATGGTTCAATTCCTATACATGTATAGCACAATCAGAGTTATTAACCTGTATCCCTGTGGGAAAAACTTTATCATCTAGAAAACTAAATTAGAATGTTTATGTACAATTTCTTTTGTCTTCAGTTTGAAAGATTCCATGACACAGTTACTCAGGTCAGCACATTTTCCTCCACCCTCTTTAGTTAGTGCTATGGTCTGAAAATTTGCGCCCCTCAAAATTCATGTATTGAAATCCTAACCCCCAAGCATGATAATATTTGTAGATGGGGCCTTTGGGAAGTGATTAGGTCATGAAGAAGGAGCCTTCATGAAAGGGATTAGTGACCTTATAAAAGAGATCCCACAGAGCTTCTCCTTCCACTATGTGAGGATATAAGAAGTCTACAACCTGGAAGAGAGCCCTCACTCGATCATGCTGGCTGATCTTGAACTGTCAGTCTCCAGATATATGAACAATATATTTCTGCCGTTCATAAGCCATCTAGTCTATGGTTATAGCAGCCAAAATGGACCAAGACAGTGAGTAAGTTTATTAAATATATTTGAGATGCAGGTGGTTTATTTTGTCATTCTGCATTTTATTCTAGGAATCCTTAAACTCCAAATAATATATTTTTTAAAATTTACAACATTAAATTTCAACAGGTTTAGGCAAAGGCATAATGTCATGTAACTGCAATTACGTACCATAGAGAATAGGTTAACCTCTGAAAAATCCCTATGCTCTCCCTTTTCAACTTTTCCCTTCCCACCCCCCAACCTTAGACACACTGATCTTTTGACTGCCTTGTCACACAATGAATTCTTTTACTTAGTAATATACATTTAACATTCATCAATGTCTTTGATGGCTTGATAGTCATTTTTATTGCTGAATAAAATTCCATTGTATAGATATCACACAGGTTTTCTGAAGTCCATTTACTTATTGGAGGATATAATGTTGCTTTCACTTTTTGGCAATTATGAATAAACCTGCTATAAACATTTATGGGCAGTTTTTTGTGTGGACGTAAGTTTTCAAATCAGTTTGATAAATAACTAAGTGTGTGATTGCTGGTTGATAATCTATGTTTAGCTTTGTAAGAAACAGCCAAACTCTTCCAAAGTGTCTGTAACATTTTGCATTCTCACTAATAACGAGTGAGAGTTCCAGTTGCTCCACATCCTCACCAGGATTGTTGCATTTGGGTCATTCTAATAGGTGTTTAACTAGTATCTTGATGCTTTAATTTGCAATTCCTTAATGATATTTTGTTAATAATCTATACTTATTTGCCATCTTTATATCTTCTTTGGTGAGGTATCTGTTCTGTTTACCCATTTTGAGGATTCTCTTTCTTGCTGTTTAGTTTTATGAATTCTTTCTAATTTGAATATCAGGAGCTTTATTATGTATGTGTTTTACAACTATTTTTTCCCAGTCAGTTGTTTCTTTGTATTTTCTTAACAGTGGTTTTGGGAAAGCATAAGTTTTTAATATTAATAAAGCCCTACCTATCACTTTTTTCTTTCATGGATTTTGCTTTTGGTGTTGCATCTAAAAACTCATCACCAAACCCAACATTACCTAGATTTTCGTCTAAGTTTTTTACTAGAAGTTTTATAGTTTCACATTTTACTTTAAGATCTATATTCCATTTTGAATCAATTTCTGTGAAAGATGCAGAGTTCATGTCTAGGTTACTGCTATCATTTTGTAGATTTTGTGGGACAACATTTCTTCCTATAGCTATTTTTTCTAAGAGTGATGAGACTAAACCTCATCATTTCTAAATGATTATGCTTTCATCCATCACTTTATTCATACTGGGTAGGAATATTTTGTATATGATTCTTGCAGCTACATTCATGTTTGTGACTGAATTTTAATTATCTATTTGATTATTGTATATCATCAATATTCTTGAATCATATAATTCATTGGGGAATATCCTTATTTTATTCTTATTTAAAAGATTTTGTATAGGAATTATTCTATGGCTATTTCTTTACTGTGGGCAGATATTTATCCATTGATTTAACTTATTTGATCATTAGAAGTCTTTTCAGTATTTATGTAATTATAGTCATATACTTGCTTCATAGAATGAGTAAATATTTAAGTCAGATGCCACTTTATGTTACAAATTAAAGATAAGAACTTAGGTTGTTTGGATTTCACAAAGGGTATGTGAAATTCAGACCAGTTTACATAAGTTCAGCTTGTGCTGCTTGTAGCATGTTTTCAGATGATATGGAAAAGATTCTGCCTTTTTCTAGAAAAAGGATACCCAGTGTAATAAATAATTATCATAATGCATCACAGTGAATAACATCTCCCTGTGTCCACACGTGTTTGCAATACAACAGTTGTGGACCCTCTTATGAAGAAATAATTATTCATATTCTTGAATCTGGACTGGTTGAGCCTTGCATTGACCAATATGATGTGGCAGAAGAGATGTATGAATTCCGGAACCTAGGACATGAGGCCTTGCACCTTCTGCTCTCATATTCTTGGAAACTTGAGAACTTTATGTACGAAGTCAGTATAACTTACTCGTGAGTAAGTTTTCAGTCTCATAACAATGCTGTGCCCTACACTTTCTAAAAAATCAGTCTTCATCTAATGAATCACAAATTTAGATGCTTTTACATCTTTTCCAGTTTCCTTACTCATTATAGATGTTACTTTAGCACTTTCCAAAATGGCCTCAGGCAGAGACCAACGAATATCCTCTTATTCTTTCTGGATATATCAAATTGTTGATTCACTAACACTGAGCTTACAGCCAACAGCATTATAACCATGCCCAAAGGAAACTTATCTAACACAGGTATTTTCTTCATGAGGCAAATCACATCTTTTTTGTGCTTAAGAATGTTACACAGTGCTTGCACAAATATATGAAAAATGCAGCAACCAGAGAGAGTGAAAAGGACACTTTTTTCAATATGAGCATTGAAATCAAGAAGGTAGAGTGCAGCCTTGTTCAACCTCAGCTGGGAACTTGAATGTCCAGGCACTCAAATTTTTCACAGTCCTCCACATGTCTACAAGTGACTGCAAAAGTGCCCTGAGCATTGATTTGGGGCTTACAGATAAATTTTAGCAAGTAGTCAAATTTTCAAATATGGAATCCATAAATAATGAGGATTGACTGTATATGACTTCTATATGTGGACATTTCCATATAAAAACATTTTGCAGCATAGCAAATAATTAACAGTTGCTAGATGTGAAAATTTCCAGCTAAAATTAAAAAAAAGGTGATGGTTGGCTATCTTGTTTCTATCTTATGCAGATGACTAGGGAATAGTGATGACAGGCAGGAGTGCAATGCAGTGTAAGAATTTCCAGCTCCAGGGCCATTTGAAGAAGTTTGAACCCCAACTTGGCCACCTGTTAATGGAGTAGCCTCAGGCAAGTCACAAAACATTTCTGATTCTGAATATCATTTTCTCCTTTGTAAAATAAAGAAAATAGAATCTGCTAGGATAAGTTCTTTTCAGGATTTAAAATTATCATGTATGTGAGATATATATACTTCCCCCTAGGAAGAGTAGTTCAGTATTCACTAATTTAATGTTCATGGAGACTTTATAGAACAAAACTGCCAGGAATAATGAAAACTAACTATATATATGTATGTGTGTGTGTTTGTGTAAAATATGTAATTATATATTTCATACATATATACAGTTGTGTGTCTGTGTGTTTACAGGTCACATTGACAAACTATTGCATCTATTCAATAGAACACTATTCAGTTGCAAAAAAAGGTACACACTACTGACACAGGCTCAGATACATTATGCTAAGAGAAAGTAGCCAGACACAAGAGACTATTTTAGGATTCCATTTACATGAAATGCCCAGAAAAGGTGAATTTATTGAGAATAAAAGTAGATTACTGGTGGCTGGGAACTGGGGGGAGGAGTGGGAATTAGCTGTAAAGAGTCATGAAGGAACTTATTGGAGAGAAGAAAATGCTCTAGAAATGATTTGTGGTGATGGTTATATCACTTAGTAAAGTTATTCTATTCCTCAAAAGTAGGGTTGTTCTTATCTCATCATCCTGCCTAAGACTGTTAAATGATAGGTTTGTTGGCACTGGCTAGCTAATAAAAACGGAATATAGAAAAAACAAATCAGTTCTTTGCACCGAAAAGTAAAATTTCATCTACATTTCCCTTAAAATGCCACAAAGACAGGATCAATGATACCGATATCCTACTCATTTTCTTGGAAATTTTTGTTGACCTGCAGATCAAGATGCAGGAAAATCCCCATGAATCACATCTGTTTTAATATCATCTGCACAAATTCAAAAACAGGAGTGTCATTCTGCTATTGTGCTTTTGAAAAGATCTGACGGTGTCATTAATTGCTCTTGCTATGTTTTTCTATTTCAAATTTCTCTTTCTAACATCATATTCCCTGTTCAGTAGTAATGACCTTTGTTTCCAGAAATTCATGAGATTTTCACAACATGAAATAGCTTCTAATGAAATAGCTTCTAATGAAGTCATTCCTTTTGTCCATTAATATCTTTGGGTATCCATGAGACTTCAGAAGAGGTGACTAATGCGATCTGGTGTTCTGGTCAAACTACCATTCAAAATGGCTATGCCATTTGCATTCCTACCAATGAAAACTGCAGAACTCTTGGCACATAGCAAATCCACCCAAAACTCTGTACTAAAAAAACCCTGCAATATAAAAATTTTTGAAATCTTCTGACCTCCCTCTCTTTTTTAAAGTCCTATTTTTGGTATGTTATGAGATGCAACAGAGATAATACCCTTTTTTTCATATCAAATACTCTTAGCAAGATACAGGATCTCCTAGACTAAGTAACTAATGATCAAAAACTCCTTGTAGATAAGAGTGGACATATAGCTAAATTCTGGGCAAAGTTAAGTAAGCCAAAGTGACTTCTATCAGCTCCCTACCTTAAGACATACTTTCACTTTCTTCTTCGGCCCTCCATTTGGCTACCTATAAAACTGATGCAACATCTAGTGTCATACAGCTTAGAACCATGTCTTAGGATTGGTGGAGTAGTTAGCTGTGGGTCCTTGAGAACTTCCTGAAGTAGAGATACTATTCTAACTTTGGACAGCTTGCCTCCTGGTTGATTTAGGTGGTAAAAAAAAAAAAAAAAAAAAAAAAAAACTAAATTAAACTTCTATACGGCTTATGGCACTGTGATGTATGATTTTTTGTTACTCGTAGTCAACCTCATGCTAAAATTTTAGGAATAATTGACTGTAATCATTATTTTTAGCAATAAAGGAAATAAATGTACTTTTCAAGGCTTAAGTACCAGAATTACATAAAAAATTTTAGTCCAAAGTAAATGTTAATGTAGATTGCTCATTAGAACTGGAATTTTAGGAAAATTAAAGTCATAGAGGCAATCTCTGGCATGACTAGGGAGAATACAGGTAAATAAAAGAGTGTGTTGCATAGTGATCTAAAGCACCAATTATATATAATGACAAAAACACTAAATTAAACTTTCTATGAATCATTTATTCTTAAGTAAAATGTTTAAAATTTCCAAGCATGTTGGATTATTCGTATAAAAGGTTTACAATATCTATCACATAAAAGAAAAATTTTCTATTCATCTATTTTCCTTAGCACAATGCCTGTAATACAATAAGTACTTAATCAATGTAAGTTGCTGCTATTTGCTTTACTCGGTGTTATTTTGTGTTCCTTTTTTATTAACACTAAAAGACTGGTGATATCTCAGGTCACTTCAAGCTCTAAGTATAATGGTTTGCATATTTAAAAGACCAAAATAATTATTATGAAATTTAAAAGTTCTTTCTTATTCAAGATTTTTACCTTATAATATTACTGGAGAATGTCTTAATGGAATTAAAATAAACTATTTTTTTAATTATATGATACTATTTTGTAAAATATTCTTATTTATAAAAGCAACTGAGGCTTAAGTATGAGTTTCTAGTCTAAAATCACACAAGGATTTGGTTCAGAAGTACAACTACACTTTCTAAATAGTTTAATCATAGTCAGGTCTATTTACTCCATATCACACACTGTTTCCTTACTTTCTTTTTCTTAACATATTTTGTTAATTACGTTCTAATGAATTTTCTTTTATGTCATAAGAAAATACATAACTATTAAGTCATTTTAAGGAAGAGAGTTTACAAATTACCTTTTCCCCCCTGTTTTATTCATCTTAAATCCTTAAGTTATTGTGTATAAAAAAGTGAAAAGGGGCTTCCCTGGAGGCGCAGTGGTTGAGAGTCTGCCTGCCGATGCAGGGGACACAGGTTCGTGCCCCAGTCCGGGAAGATCCCACATGCCACGAAGCGGCTAAGCCCGTGAGCCATGACCACTGGGCCTGCGCGTCCGGAGCCTGTGCTCCGCAACGGGAGAGGCCACAACAGTGAGAGGTCCGTGTACCGCAAAAAAAAAAAAAAAAAGTGAAAAGACATGTAAATATATCAGAACTCCTATAAATAAGCATCCTTACTGTATACTGCATATGGTTTGCCAGAAGGCATTGTTAAGATAAAGGGGAATAGTCAATAATAGTGGCAGTTCAAATTTTGTACCAATTTCACCTTCCATTAAAACTGTATTATTATATTTATATGATTTAGTGGAATTGTCTTGCTGTAAAGAGGCACACACTCTTTGATGGCTAGACTCTGGCTCTGGTTGTCAGCTTTAAAAACCATTCAGATGAATATGGGTTGTATAGAGACCAATATATCATGTTCTGTTTAAATCACTATTATTTCCATAGTATTTCTACTTCAAGAGTCCACTGAAGATTTGGAAAAAGGGAACCTATATAAGTTGGGAACATGTTTAAAATAGCTTAATGATTGTTGAAGTTTTCTTTCTACCCATTACCAAACCAAGTAATACAAATACCCCAAACCTAATTTCTTTTTTTTCTTTTTCTTTTTTTTTTTTTTTTTTTTGCAGTACGCGGGCCTCTCACTGTTGTGGCCTCTCCCGTTGCGGAGCACAGGCTCCGGACGCGCAGGCTCAGCGGTCATGGCTCACGGGCCCAGCCGCTCCGTGGCATGTGGGATCTTCCCAGACCGGGGCACGAACCCGCGTCCCCTGCATCGGCAGGCGGACCCTCAACCACTGCACCACCAGGGAAGGCCCCAAACCTAAGTTCTGATTGAAACACTTGAGGCTTAATCTTCTCTTTCTATATAGAGAAAAAAATGAATTGAAATTGCAAAGAAATATTCTGTTGGTACTTATTTTTATTACATACAGCTTTGGCTAGAAACTAATGTAATGTTTAGCAAGCCAGAGGGTGAGAAAATATGAAATTTCATAAAAATAAATTTTATGAAATATAAGCTATATTTGGTGAATAACCTAGAGCTACTTTGTATATTTTCACTGTGATGCTAGTATTTCTGAAATTGTCACTAGTCCAGAACTTATATGTTTATATTGAAATTCTTCCTTTAAAACTAATATAGATCTAGGCAGAGATATGATAATATTCACAGAACTTGTTGCAAATGTTTGGAACTATACATTGAAGGGATATACCATGAAGCAATCTGCATTTAAGTATTAACAATAGTGTTAAATAAAAAGCGTTTGAATTAAGAATTACAAAAAAAACCATATTTTGGAATTTTAAATACTTTTGAAACCAGAAAAAGCTCTTATATTTGCCTATTATTATACTTCTTGTATAGGGTCTACACTACTTGCATAAGAGGTTTCAGTTATGTGCTCAGCAGCCTTTAGCCAAATCTCTTTGCTCTTGGTCTGTATAGTAAACTATCAAGATATTTACTAAAGTAGCTCATAGAATTTACTAAATATTCAGTTCATTTATTAATTTACTTATTCATTTAGCAAACATTCCTTTATCCTTTATCATAAAAGTACTGGGAATTACAGAAGTAACTAATAAAAGATACTTTTATAAAACTTACTCAGCAAGAAAGATAAGAAACACATAAACAGCCAAATAAGACAAATTTATGTACTCAAAACTGTTTTGTCACAAATGACATAGAATGGTGGGAAATAATGGGCCAAGGTGGGGAGTGTGTGTGTGTGTGTGTGTGTGTGTGTGTGTGACACAGAGAGAGAGAGAGAGACAGAGACAGAGAGAGACAGAGATTTCAGCAAAGGTATCCAGGGAAATCTTCTCTGAGGAAGGATATAAGGTATGTCATGAATGCTGAGAAGAAGGAAGCCATGTGGTGATAGGTTCAAATAACATTCTTTTTTTTTTTCTCCTCCACCTTTACTGAGATATAATTGACATATAACACTGTGTGAGTTTAAGGTGTACAACAAGTTTATTTGATATACTGATATACTGCAAAATGATTATCACCATAGCATTAGCCAAGGCCTCCAGCATGTCACATAATTACCACTTCTATTTTTTTGGGCGGGGCACATTTTAGATTTACTCTCTAGTAATAGAGGAAACACAAATGCCAAACTTTTATATGAAGAAATCTTGGTGTGACTGTGGAGCAGAAAAAAGTAGAATATAAAGTAGAAAATTCCAGAATTCATACCGTGAATAATGTATAAGAATTGCATTTATTAAACTTTAAAATTTTTCTATATTTTAATTTATAGATAGATCTAGAGACTATGTAAGTATGTGTACAGGCTTACAGTAAAAATTCACATTTGTATTTACCACAGATCACGATAAAATGGAAAAAAAAACACTTTCCTAAAAGGACTGATTTATAGATTTTAATAAATTTAATGTTATTCCAATAATGTATTGCATGTACAATTATGATAGTTTTTTGAAAGGATATAATTCATGTTAAATAGATACAATAATTAACCAATAATTATTCTAATTTATTTAATATTTTTCCCAAGTTTTTTGGTATTAAGCTGGCAACTTAACCTGTAGAAACATATTAAGATAGATTGAGGAAAAGGGCAAAGGAATGTGACCCTGCCTTCCAAGCCTGAAGGCTATAATCAAAAAACTTCTCATAGATTATACCTTTTCCTATATCATATGTTTGAATGAGGTTGGAAAAAATGTTCCTAGATATTAGATATATAGGATTTTGAGGTACTATGTGGGTGTGTTAACTATATTTCAACTATCTAGGATTTAACCACAAGTTCAGATAAAGTAAGAGTAAGCCATAACATCCAAGCTTTATAGCTTGAGCTTGATGCAAATAGTTTGTTTACATAAAGCAAATAAATAGGTAGGTATCAATTTACATAGGACAACATGAAACATGTTTCCTCTAAATGAATAGACTATTTGATTATAATCACTTAACATTTCTTCATGTGGCTAGAGTTCATTCCAATGACAGTTTATACACCACAATTTTAACTTCCTAATAAACTGAATATGCTACAAAATAGTTACAACTCTGTAAATTGAGGCATATTACTTCATTAAAATATTATTTGTTATCACAGATAATGGATTTAACTTAGAACACATTTTACGTCACAGAAATACTCTTTTCTACTTCCTCTCAAATACCTGTTATAGACTCTAACTGCTTCTTAATACCTTTTAAAACAGAATTAATAAGAAACCATTTACCAAATTATATTAGTCACATTTCATTTTCTGAATTTCTCTAAAGGCTGTTGTGTCAATTTAAAATGTAGATTCCATTCACTATTAACTACCTGATGAAAGTTATGGAGAAATAATTATTCACACCATTATCATCTTAAAAGGAATAGCTCTAAAACTTAAGTCGTTAGGCATTCACGTTGATATTTCAAACAGCTTGTCTTTTAGCCTCTGTGTTTTACTTTATTAGAATTTCTAGCTTTACAAAATGCTTACGGATCAACACACTGATTTTACATCCCTATTAAGTTTTCATTCTATAGTACAAAAGAAGCCAATCTAGAATCTCATATATAAATTCAAATCCAACTTGGCAAGGCCGTAACTAAGAATATATGCTACTGGAAGATATTCTACACATTTATTGAGCTATTTCATGCTATTTTGCTAGTCATGAAGAAATCAATTGCATCACAGCTACAATACTTGACCCTAAAGGTGCAGATGATAACAAATGGCTTTAAACTAGCTATTCAAGGAATACTTACCTAGTCCTATAAAAGTCTTAATAAATACTGAATGCTTAATTGGCAGATGTTGTACGACTTCAACATTATCTTTACTTAATAGTAGTCTCATTTCATATATTTTCAGTTACTTTCCTAAGTGCAGCTAAATTAATTACAATGGTTACATTAAATTCCTTATCATTTATTGAAAATAAGAGCCTGTGTTGACTTGTAATAATTACTATCTGAGTCTAGAAAGATACAAAATAGATTCACTCAACTTGCGTTGATACATGGTAATGTTTTCTAATTAAGCAGTTGTGAAAGGGAGTCATTCTTTTTTTCAGTGAGATAGCATAAAAAAACAGTATATTACCATTGGTCCTCCATATTTTCAGGTTCCACATTTGTCCTGGAGCTAGACCCCCAGAGATACGGATGGATGACTGTATAAATATTGCTTGATACTGTAGAATAATATTTCTATTTAAAAAAAAATTCAGAATATATAAGGCTAAAATAAGAATTGACCGTAATCCTGTCTCCTAGATAATCACTGTTGAAATCTAAGAGTGGCAACTTCTAGAGCTTCACTTGCTATGTTTACAGTTTGGAGAGCATGCTTAAGATTAAGATGTTATACTAAATTTTCACTTAAATAATGAAACTAGCTCTTACACATCTTTCTATAAATGCTAAAATTATATCAGACTCACAAAATGAAATTTTCATCTTAAGATGGTTATATCATTGCAAACTTGTGCTTTTCATGACTTTTTCATGCTTTATCACATGTAAAATATATTATGCAGGAGTTTTCTACTGAATACTAACACCATGATTGTCAAAGAGGAAAAGTGAGTATTTTTCTTTTTTAAAAAACAGCATCATATCAGCAATTTCAGATGTGGTAATGTTGATAGATCCCTAATGGTAGCAAATAAGATGACATTAAACAAATAAGCTAACTAATGAAATGTCTTATTTTCCTTTTCTATAATAAGTTCTAAATCAGTGTTCAGTAACAGTCTTAAAAACAAAATAAAAAATTGTAAGGATATATATATAATGTATTATGTTGGTTAATTTTATGTGTCAATTTGGATGGACCACAGAGCCCAGATATGTGGTCAAACATTAATCTGGATGTTTCTATGAAGGTGTTTTTTAGATAAGATTAAATTTAAATTGGTGGACTTTGAGTAAAGCAGATTACCCTCCTCAGTGAGGATGAGCTTCATCCAATCAGCTGAAGGCCTTAATAAAACAAAGACTAACCTATCCTGAGCAAGAAGGAATTCTTACAGCAGACTGCGTTTGGACTCAAACTGCAACTCCTCCCTGTCAAATGTGTGTGTGTGCGCGTGTGTGTGTGTGTGCATGAAGTTATTTGAACTCTTTCCTTATCTTTTGCATGTTATTTTTAAATGAGTACTAAGTGACTTATGGGAATATGGGCACACCCTGCTGTATTGCACTTTGCTCTATTGCACTTCACAGATAATATATATATATATATATCTTTTACAAGTTGAAGGTTTGTGGCAACTCTGCATTGAGCAAGTCTATTGGTACCATTTTTCCAGCAGCATTATTTTTTAATTAAGGTATGCACATTAGACATAAAGCTAACAGACTACAGTATAGTGTAAATGTAACTTTTATTTACCCTGGGAAACCAAAAAATTCATGTGACTCACTTTATTGGAATATTCACTTTATTGCAGTGGTCTGGAACTGAACTCACAATATCTCTAAGGCATGCCTGTAGTCATAAATCCCTGAAATCTATTCTTCAAAGAAAAAACAGTAAAGAAACAAATTAATACTGTATGATCTCAATTACATAATGAATCTAAAATAGTCAAACTCACAGAACCAGAGAATAGAATGGTGGCAGCAAGGGGCAACAGGGTAGGGGGAATGGGGAGATATTGGTTAACGAGTACAAACTTTTAGGCATAAGATGAAAATATCTGGGGATCTAATGTACATCATGTTGGCTACAATTAATAATACTGTATTGTATAATTGAAATTTATTATTATTAGATCTTAAGTGTTCTTACCAGAAAACAAAGGTAACTATATGAGGTGATGAACATGCTAATTAATTAACTTGATTACAGTAATCATTGCACAGTGTATGTGTATATATGTGTACATATACATATATATATAATCTTCATATTGTACACTAAATATATATACAATTTTTTTTGTCAATTATGTCTCAATAAAGCTGGAAAAGAAACTGTAAATGTTGTTAAAATCTATTAATTTACTTAGAGGTTACCCTCTGTACTGCTTTAGTTTCTATCCCAGAGTTTTTTTCAAAGAATTAAGATAGCACTCAAAAGCCTTTATATGAGAGTAATTCACTTTGGGGAAGGAATCACGAGAAAAATACAGTTTAATACTTAGCAATTACTGTTTTTCATCACCTGTCTCATACATTAATTCATTGATCTTTTTCCCTGAAGAAGAAAGGTACCATGAGAGGACGAATTGTGTCTTATATACTAATTGACTCCCTACCACTTTGAATGGGGAATACCTAGTCGATTATAGGCACTTAGAAATTATTTACGTGAACCAGTTTTTAATTTTGTTTAAGAAAATTCATAGAAATAATAGGTATTGCATATAATATGCAGTTTCCTTAAATAAAACAATCTAATTCACTTACACAAAAGGTTGTTAAAAACTTACTTAAATCTTGTTATTATGTTTCACTGAACCAAGACCAAACTGATCATCATTTCTGCCCCATTACCCTGATTATGTAATGAAAATTGGGAAGACAATTTAAAGAAAAACACCTAATTTGTTGTCATACTAAATTAAACTAAGTACATTCTTAAGGCAATAAATTACCATCTGTTCACTCTTTCTAAGGACTACAGTATGAGATTAAGACAATTTCAATGGGAAAAGGATGTAATGAATAATTACAGACTGTGAATTATGCAGTTTACAATGCATTGCTTATTTAAATATTTAAACTCTCATCAGTTTCACCAGCTATAAAGGGTCAGACTTAAATGCCAACCTCCAGTTTTTTTTTTTTTTTTTTAACAGGTATATGTTTTCTCCTAGTTTATGGCTTTTTCTCTCATTTTCTTAACAGCTTTCGCAAAGCAGAAGTTTTTAACTTTGATAAAGCCCAGTGTATCATTTTTTGTTATTTTTGTCACTTTTCACCAATAAATATGATCATAAATATAGATAAATTTTATAGATGACCATTATCAGGATGAAGTATTCCCTTGATATTCCTAAACTGCCCTTAAAAAATCAAAAATAGTGATTGAATATTGTCAAATGCTCTATAAATCTATTAAATATTATCATATTAATTTTTGTTAGTGTTTAATGTGATGCATCTCAGTGATCAATTTTTGAATGTTGAACATGTCTTACAATCCCAAAATAAGTCCTACTTTTCTTGATTACTCTCCATTACCATTCTGGGGTTCTAATTACACAAGTATCATTTGATATTATCCCACAGCTTTGCTAAAAGGTCCTGTCAATGAATAACCTTAGCAGTATCATAAAAGTTTATTGTATACACACCAAAAAGACAGAACTAGGAACACTTCAAACCAAAACATGGAGTGAGTTTAGGCTTTTGTTGTAAAGCAGCTTACACAGTGAGAAAGCAATGACTTTATTCTTCTCAGTAGTTGTTTATAATGTTAGAATTTTCTTAAATGATAGAGAATTGGTTAGTGGTTACCTCATATCAATTTGGGGGAAACATTTCAAGTTTTGCTTATCAATTCCAGAAGCATAAACAAGAAATGACTCAAGGTCAAATTAGTCCTGCCAAATAAGCTAAATTAAGTTTTGTGTGTATGACTAAACTGATATTGTCTGTTTAGGGAATTTTCAGAGTTGCTTTCCATTTGTCTTTTATTTTAACAGATCTTAGATGATTGTTCTGTTTGTTTATTCTTTTATCACTTTGCAATTCTGTTGCAGTAATTTATTTTGATATATATCAAGTTCACAGATTCTTTCCTCAGATGTGTTGAATTTACTGATAATTTTATCAAAGACATTGTCTATCTTTCTGTTATTTATTTGTTTTTATTTCTAGCATTTCCATTTGACTATTTCTTATTAGTTTCCATATTTCTACTGAAATCCCAGACTGATCATTCATGTTATCCACTATAGGCAATAAAACCCTTAACATATTAATTATAGTTACTTTACATTCCCTGAGAATTGCAACATCTAGGTCATTTCCAACGTAGTGGTTCTAATTATTTTGTCCCTTTGTAATGTGTATATGTGTGCAGATTTGTGTGTGTGTGTGTGTGTGTGTGTGCATGCACCTGTGTGTTCATGCTTTTTGTTTTGTACTTTCTGATTTTGCAAAACTTGCGTAGGAAAGTAAAGACTGAGGTAAATGATATTTATAGTATAAAATGGGCACGCCTCTTCTTTGCTAGAACTTTAGTGTGTGTGAGGGGGTTAAAAGATGTAATGGATTTGGGTGTTATGCTTATGGTTCCCTTCCATGCACTTAACATTGGCTTCAAACGTCTCTAGTGTTACCTTTTGCTCAGTGTGAGACTGGGTTCCTGGAGTAATTTTCTCACTGTTCCTGTTCACTTTCAGCTTTGGAGTTTTTCTATGTGCCTATTACTCACAGAAGGTCTCTCTCCACCCTCTTGCCTCTCCCCCAGTGGTAGACTGCTGCTTTACTGGTTACTCAATGCTATGGCTAAATGTGTGACCCCAAAATTCATGTTGAAGTCCTAACCTCCACTACCTCACAATGTGACAATGTTTGGAGATAGGACCTTTAAAGAGAGGATTAAATTAAAATGAGGCCCTTAGCGTGGGCCCTAATCCAATCTAACGTACGACCTTAAAAGAAGAGGAAATTTGGACACATAAAGAGACACCAGAATTGTGCACATATAGAGGAAAAACCATGTGAGAACACAGCAAGAAGGCATCTATCTGCAAGCCAAGGAGAGAGCTACTGACAGCTTAATCTTGGACTTCCACCCTCCAGAACTGTGAGAAAATACATTTCTGTTGTTTAAGCTACCCAGTTTGTGATATTTTGTTATGGCAGCTCTATCAAACTAACACATTCAACATTTTCTAGCTCGTGTTCAGGATATGGAGACGCCTTGTCTCTTGTACCGATGTAAGCATTGCCTATATCACTGGATCTTTGCTGTGGGGCTTTACAGTGATCCTGCTCCTCCCCCAGCATTAGGTCCAATTGCCTGTGCCCAGTACATTTTCCTGCCATTTCCCAGATGTAGTGGTTTTTGTTTGTTTTTCTCTGTTCTTCTCCAGTTGCAGTGGCTCTTCAGCTATCATTGGAATCTCAGTGTTTGCTGCCCTTTTATCAAGGGATTAAGCCTTTTTTTCCTTAAGATATGAAGTTCTAGGCAAGGATTTTTGTTGTTTCTATCATAGTGGTCATTCTGCTACCCAGGCTTAACACTATTCCTTTGGCCCTAATCCTTCTTAAATGCATGTAATGACATCTGTGGAAGAGAGGTTGCAAGTGAGAACAAATCTGCCTTGTTTCTAAAACTCCCAGGGATTCTATACAATCACATTAACTCACATTATCTTAGCAATTGTTTAAAAATTTTAGCTGAAATCTTCTTACTAATGCTGTGCTGTATCCTAGGTTATCTAGTGTTTGAAACTTGTATCTCTTTGGTGGTATCTTTCTTTCCTTGAATTTCAGGCTAGTTGATTATACCGCAACCTTAACTTTCTGAGAGTTTAAAGATAAATTATAAATTTGCATTCTGTCTGTCTGATTTTTCTTGTTGTTAGGTTGGGAGATAAACTCTTTTCAGTTTTCTGTATATGCTAAGTGGAAACAGAAAGGGGAAAAATCATCTTCATAGGGACATCATTAATAGTTTGAAATTTAACATTTTTTCTTGTTGTTGAAAGATTTAATAAATGGAAAGCAAGTAACGGAGTTAGAATTTACTAATAGGTTTCAAATCATAACATGCAACATCTTACACTAAGCTGAGCCCTGAAGAAACAGCAAAATTTGTGTGTGCCACACTGTTTATGCAAATTAAAGTAATTTATTCTACAGTACTCATCAGATTAGATATTTTTAAGTTTTTCAGAGATTGTCCTCCCAGGTTATACACCCCTGTGTAATCTTACGTCTATCAACTATCTGACCTGTGGGAGTTCTTAATGATATCAAAGGATTCACCCCAAGAATGTAGTTACCTGACTTGTTTTGTAATATAGCAAGTTTCTCAACAGTTTTTGATGCAAAGTTTTAAACATACTAAAAATTTTCTAAGTTAATGATTTCCAAACAGCTGCATTCATAATAAATCTACTGCCTTGTATTGTCTTTGAAAAATAAATCAACATTAAATTTCTTTACATTTATGATTCAGTCAGATGGGATTATAATCACAGCACTATACACACTATTAATATGGTAAAACTCAAACAATAACTTATCATAGGATAGGTCTGGGCAGAATTCTGAGTTTTTTTTCTTTTTTTTCTCTTTAACTCCATTTCACCTCTTTACTCCCCTAAAGTTTGGTTCAGTACTTCCAAATTTATCCTTCAAATGTGTAGGATATTCTTCGACTATGCTCTTTGGCTGAGATGTTCCATCAACTTCTTAAAATGTATTGGTTTTTCTCTACCTCATTTTCTCAGGTTCAGTCTCCTATTTACTTTGTAATTGTTATTTCAATTACTATTTATAAGCAGAGTGGATGAATTATAACAAAAGTAGTCTTGACAATCAAGCTATTTAAAAGGAAATCAGTGAAGAAAATGTATTCCAAAATTGACAAATGGCCTCACCTTTGCTTCTTCCTCTCATTCTACTGTCCTAAAAACAGGGTTCTTTCAAAAGCAAAGCTCAATAGGCTTATGAATACCCTTCGTGTAAGAGTGAATGGAATAAAATGAATTCACTTTGGAAAAATTCTGGTGTGGAACTTATACTAGGAACTCATAGGTATGAGTCTGAAGAGAAACCAAAGTTTTAAGGTAGGGTCTTAGAGAATGTCCCTAGAACTTTCTGAACTTTCTACAAAGGCTCTTTTTGTGTGAATGTTGGCATGTAGATTTTGAATATCTATTTCTACAGCTTTGACATGGTAGGTTGAGCATGTGGAGTGAAAGGCAGATGGGAACAGAGAGTGAAGAGCAGATTAACAATGAACCTAGCTTTTCCCATCACAAGGTCAGAAGAATTATTCATACTTTATTTTCAAATAAATAATATTTTGACCAGTACCTATTTTTACCTTATGTAATTATTTTGCATGGAACAAACCCGGACTACTGCCAGATAGCCATTCTGAACTAAAACCTTGTATTTCCTGAAAATGTAGATAATAAAAATAAAAATTTATTTTCTGTAATTAGCTGAAAGATGCCATTTTGCCAGCTGTTGTGCAATTTTGCCCTTTATTAAATTTTGACCTGTTCATGTTGTAATATAAAGGAAGAGAAGGGAAATGGAAAGAACTCTGGCTCCCTGGGTTGACTGCTACTACTCTTTGTAGGGTACATCATATGCTTTAACCTTTCATTAGTTAACAATACAGGACTTGAAGAAAGTTGTTTTAAAAATTGTGTTCAGGATATTTCTAAATGAGAATAAATGGGAATAATTTTCCTTTGGAGAAAAATATAATTCTGTGTGTATTTTAATTTCACCCCTAGTAAGAGTAGGAAAATAATGGCAACACATTTTATCTCTATTCTCTTACTACATCCTAGAAACAGCTCTAAATTGGCAAAATAAAATAGAATGAGTGATTATTTTGAGACCTTAGACTAAAGCAGCTATTTGGGAAATAAATAGCCTGACTGCTCACTTAATAAAGTAAGTTAGGCAACTTTTTAGCCCCAAATTCCATGTTTTCTTTCTTTTATCCAGCCATCAAAGAATATGTCGAGGTAAAAAAGTACTTTGCAACCATTTATTCAAGTAAAATGAGTAAAATACTACATATTAATATGGGGCTCTATGATATTCCTAAACTATATCATTCCTATATGAATTAAGGCAATGCATTTTACTTGAGATTTTACAATATCAGGCACTATGTTAACTATCCTGCAAAACTTCTAAAGTTTATGGGGTGCTCATCTTCCCTTCCTTCCTATTCACCAAAAAGGGAATGTTTTGCTTCCTTTCAAGCACAGCATGGAAACCTTAAAATAAGGGGTCTATTTACCAATGGGATAACTAAACTGACAAAAGTTCAATTCTTCCACATGATGTTCTCTTTCATTTTTCATTCATCCAGTGTGGAAGAAAACTAGGGCTGTACATGAACTGGGCATCCCTTTCACCTTTGTGATGAGTCAAAACAACTCAGGCGGGATCTCAGCAAAGAAAAACACATGGTGGAGGCACTTCATGTCTGCTTATGATCACAATAATGGCAATAATACCAGTGATCTTAACATTTAATATTAATTGCTTACTATGTAGCAGTCACAGTGTTTAGCACTTTATGTGCATTACTTCATTTAATTCTCATAAAATTCTTATGAAATAACTACTGTTATATATCACAAAAAGAGTAACTGAGGCTTAGTGAAGGATTCAAATCCATTTTTAAACTTAAGTATAAATAAAAGATATCCATGAGTTTATACTTTCTTAACCTAGTATAGCTATAAAGAACACCAGTTACAAATAAGTAGCTGAAGGTCCTTAAATGATCCTTGGAAACAAAAAAAATATATCTATAATAGGAGGTTGGTGGGTGTGGTAGTTTAAAATATGTCCACAAATTATTTGATACTTCTGTGATGGTTAGTTATATGTGTCAACTTGATTGGACTAAGGGATGACCAGACAGTTGGTAAAGCATTTCTGGATATGCATGTGAGGGTATTTCTGGAAGAGATTAGCATTTGAATCTGTAGACTGACTTATGAAGATCATCTTTACCAATACAAGTGGACATCATCCCATTTTATGAGAGCCTGAATAGAACAAAAAGACAGAGGGAGGATGAATTTGCTCTCTGCTTGAGCTGGGATGTGGGACACCCATTTTCTGCCCTTGGATATTGGCAGTACTGTCAAGAGACCTGGACTGAATTACAACACCAGCTTTCCTGGTTCTCCAGCTTGAAGAAAGAAGATAATGGGATTTCTGAGCTTCCATAATTATGTGAGCCAATTCTTGTAATAAGAATCAACTCCCTCCCCCCCTCTCTCTCTAGATATACATATATAGATATAGATATACAGATCTCTCTCTCTCTCTCTCTCTCTCTCTCTATATATATATATATATATATATATATATATATATATATATATATCCTATTATATCTCTTATTGGTCCTGTTTCTCTGGAGAATCCTGACTATAACAACTCCCTACAAATTTAGAGCAAAATCCGCCCCACTCTACCCCCTATAAGTGCATGAGTTGGACTTAATGACTACCTTCTAATGAAAGTAAAATGTTGTCTCTGGCACTAGGTAATAAAAGTCATTGTGGCTTCCTCACTTTTGGGAAAGCCAGTTGGCAGAGCCATATTAAAGAAGACCCAAGGCTTCCTGCTAACTTCCATGTAAATGAGTCATCTCAGAAACTTCTGATGACTGTATCTCAGACTGACCTGTTGACTGCAAACTTCTTAGACACCCAGAACAGAGCCAACCGCTACACAGATCTTGAATTACTGATCCAAAGAAAACATGATGAGATAATGTTTTATGTTTTTTTGTTTTAAGCAACTATGTTTTGGAGTAATTTGTTATGCAGCAATAATTAACCTATATATTGAGAATTATTAATGTTGGATCCATCTCCTTTAAAAAATAACAAGCAGAAGAAGTTTTCAAAATATAATTATTAATGACCAAACTCTCCCTTTTAGCAGTTCATGGTGTAAAGCAGCATAAATAAAACACTAGATACAATCCAGGTTGCCTTCTAGAAAAATGTAGACAGAGTAAGAAAACAGAGCCATGTGCGAGATATTTTACCTGTGAGAACCAGGGAAGGTTTCATCAGAGAAGTAACATGAAAACTGAGATTTAAATCAACTATTTAACTTCTCTGAGCAAGTTACTAGATTGTTAAATAAAATGATGTGTTACACATATAAATAAGTCACACAGAAATGGCCCTTCTTGAGATCTACAGAATGAAGAAGATTTATATCTGCTTCATAGAAAAGAAGTATAAGATAACTGGTTCTATTAAGTGCCTGACATGAAATTTAAAGTGAAAGCGTCGGAGGCAAACATTTGTTTCTACTAAATGAAACTCAAGTGAAATTTAGCATACATACTAAGGAAAACTGGCTAATGTGTAATAAATCTGCATTTTAATGATTCTTGTATAAATTATATTCCTCCTGAGGCAGTCATTCTGAATTAACTCTTTTTTTTATCTTGAGTTACTTACATGTAAGATAATATTTCTCTCAAAAAATTTCACTCAAATAAGTCTGTCAATTTTCCCTTCTAACCAATTAATTCTTATTAATAACATTAAAGATATTGAGTCACCTCTGGACTAGGGTTTAGTATTCATGAATTTAAGCCTTTTCTACTTTTGATTCTAGCAATTCCTATAATTTGACATTAATAATAGAAGCAGTCGAACATTAAAGTGGTCTTTAGTCAATATCATATAATTTAACTGACTTGTGGATTCAAAAATAATTAATTCTTAGTTCTGCCCAGAACACTGTAATTTCTACATAGGGTATCATTTTAAAGTTGGACAAAAAGACAGACTGAACACCAAGCATTCTCTCTTTCTTATGGACATACTCAGGATGTCTTCTCTACATTTCTTGAAATCACTGCAGCCAGTATCCAAAGGTAGAAAGTGAGGAAACAAAACAAAAGAAAACAAAATATCAGTCGTAACAATAAGAAGAAATAAGGTCAAATTTTCTGAGGATAGGAAAAGATCTCCACCATTTAGAAGGCATCTGTGGAACCAACATGGCCTTGTTTCTTTGTTATTGTTTATTTACTTGTTTGTTTTAGAGGAAAAATAATGAAATTTTGAGTCAGATGAAGGAAATTTGACTCATGACAGTCTCTTTTTGACTAAATATGTGCACTTGTATTTTAAGGCACTCCTAAGCCTCCATTTTCTCATAAATGAAATGAAAAAGGTAACAATTCCTCACAGTTTGTGATACTGATTTTAATTACAAGAAAGTGTGAGTGGAATGTGAGGCATTATGAGTATTTAGTGCCTATTCCTCTAGTCTGTTAGGTTTTTGGGTTCATATATGATGACAAACTTGACTTTATCCCTACCACTTATCACAATGACTGTGAAATAGAAGGGTTACTTTAAACCTGTGTTGAGTGATTGATTAAAAATAAGACCATAAACAAAATGAAAAGACAACCCACAGAATGGGAGAAAATATTTGCAAATGATGCGACCAACAAGGGATTAATCTCCAAAATATACAAACAGCTCATACAGCTCAATATTAAGAAAAACAAACAACCTAATCAAAAAAATGAGTGGAAGACCTAAATAGACATTTCTCCAAAGAAGACATACAGATAGCCAAAACACACATGAAAAGATGTTCAACATCTCTAATTATTAAACAAATGAAAATCAAAACTACAATGAGGTATCACCTCACAACAGTCAGAATGGCCATCATCAAAAATTCTACGAATAATAAATGCTGGAGAGGGTGTGGAGAAAAAGGAACGCTCCTACACTGTTCGTGGAATGTAAATTGGTGCAGCCACTGTGGAAAGCAGTATGGAGGTTCCTTAAAAAACTAAAACTAGAGCTACCATATGATTCTGAAAGTTCACTCCTGGGCATATATCTGGAGAAAACCATAATTCAAAAAGATACATGCACTCCAATGTTCACTGCAGCACTATTTACAACAGCTAAGACATGGAAGCAACCTAAATGTTCATCGACAAATGAATGGATAAAGAAGATGTGGTATATTTATATAATGGAATATTACTCAGCCATAAAAAAGAATGAAATAATGCCATTTGCAGCAACATGGATAGACCTAGAGATTATCATACCAAGTGAAGTAAGTCAGACAAAGACAAATATTATATGATATTGCTTATTTGTGAAATCTAAAAAAAAAAGATACAAATGAACTTATATATAAAACAGAAATACACTCACAGACATAGAAAACAAACATGGTTACCAAAGAGGAAAGGGAGGGAGGGATAAATTAGAAGTTTGGGATTAATATACAGTACTGCTATATATAAAATAGATACCCAACAAGGACCTTCCATATAGCACAGGGAACTACACTCAATATTTTGTAATAACCTATAAGGGAAAAGAATCCGAAAAAACATAGATATATATGCATGTATAACTGGATCACTTTTCTGTACCCCTGAAACTAAAACAACATTATAAATCAACTACACTTCAATAAAAAATAAATTAAAAAAGAGACACTGCTTCAATTTCTTTCAATTTCCTTTCTTATAAGTACATGGGTTTATATATTTCCAACTAATAGTATTAAGAGAAGAATTATTTCTTATACAAGTTGCGGATGTAAATTCAAAACTAGAAAATTTCAGATACTATATTTTATATTTCAAATGCTTCTTTTCTTATCCAGTTCCCTTAAAAACTACTGTCATATATTCTGACATGGTTAAAGATGTAATAGAAAAGTAAGAAACATGACTATAAAGCTAACACACTCAATAATATGGAGCGGCTTGTAATGTAAATTTATCTGACTGTAGGCCAAGAAAGGGAAAAGCGTATACAGAGATTGAGATAAACATAATAGGTCAGGCCAACAGTAAGTGTAAGGGTGTCTAGAAGAAAAGATTTCCCCATTGTTGGTACATGGGACATGGCAATAAGAAGTCTAAGATTAGCCAATACTTGTAAATACAAAAAGTCATGCACTAGAACTTATCAGAATGATATATCAACAGGACCTGGAGTATATAGCACATGTTATAAGCCAAATCACTTTAGCACTTAAGGTAACATTGAAACTAATCACTTTTATTATTTAATGAAATCCCCATTTTAAAGAACCACTTCAAATATTTTGAAAGGAAAGCATCTGAACCAATCTGTTCTAATTTAATTTGTTTATTATCAAGATTCTGATATCTAAAATGGATTAAAAAAATTAAACGAAGAATAGCATCTAAATAATGGTCTCTGAATAAGGCATATTTTAAGTCAATAGCTATTTTACAATGTCTATATGTTGATGTTCCTATTTATAGCAGGATCTTTAGATAGGGCTTTACCCATCCTGTTTTACTATAAGTGATATTTGGTTCTATCAAAAAAAAAACTACAAAAACAAACTTTAGGACATTAGGGTTTCACAAAAGATAATTTAATAAGTCCTGAAAATTATATATTTAAGACATATCACAGTTTCTGTGGTATACCATGATGTATTCATAAGGATTTTGACTCTGGTCTTGACATTTAAATGTGGGGGGTCTTTTTTGTATTAATGGTCTTGGTGATAAACAGAATATCAATAGCATATATTTTCAACACATATCATTATTTAGGGTGCAGCATGGGCATTAATTATATTACATTGTGGCAAATATTTGGGTCACAATCTTACCATGCAGAGTAGTCACAGAACATTCTCTCTTAACAGTCTTATATGTTTGCTTCAAGAAAAAATAAATCATCTCAGAATAGGATGTGGTTGGTTAGCATCTCTTAACTGTATGCCAAAATAATCATTTGGACCCCAAGATCTATTAAATTTCAAGAATAAAGGTAATTTTACATTATGTGTTGGTTGTTATTGAAATTAAAGTCAGTGTTTTCATATATAACAGTTTTTTTTACAATCAGAAATATTGTTTTATTATATGGTGATAAGAGAATGAACACTCAATAGCCAAATATCTCTGAATGCTACACAATTACTTGTATTTTTTTTTTTTTTTTTTTTTTTTTTTTTTTTTTTTTTTCTTTTTGCGGTATGCGGGCCTCTCACTGTTGTGGCCTCTCCCGTTGCGGAGCACAGGCTCCGGATGCGCAGGCCCAGCGGCCATGGCTCACGGGCCCAGCCGCTCCGCGGCATATGGGATCCTCCCAGACCGGGGCACGAACCCGTATCCCCTGCATCGGCAGGCGGACTCTCAACCACTGCGCCACCAGGGAGGCCCCTGTATTTTTAAAATTGCCAAAATTAGAAACTACGAAATGCATATTGAAAGTAGGATATTCATACAGCAATGAAAATCTACATCTATATACACAGGACAGATTATTGGCTGCCAGAGGCACGGCATGGGGGTGTGTGTGAAATGGGTGAAGGGAGTCAAAAGGTACAAATTTCCAGTTATAAAATAAATATGTCATGGGGATGTAATGTACAGTATGGTGACTATAGTTAATAATACTGTACCGCATATTTAAAAGTTGCTAAGAGAATAAATCTTAAAAGTTCCCATCACAAGGAAAAAAAAAATTGGTAAGCTATGTATGGTGACCTATGTTAACTAGACTTACTGTGGTGATCATTTTGCAATATATGTAAATAGAAAATCATTATGCTGTACACCTGAAACAAATATAATGTTTGTCAATTATAACTTAGTAAGAAAACATCTATAATTTCACACAGTAATATGAATGAATCTCATGAATATAATTTGAATGAATGAAGCCAGCCATGTAAAGTACACACACACACTACATATATATATTCACATATATATATATTTATAAGTACAAAAAATAGGCAAAATTAATTTATTCTGTTAGATTTCAGGATAGTGATTATACTTGGTGGGGGAGGGGTGGATGGAAAGGGAAACGAGAGGGGTTTCAGGGATGCTGCAATGTTCTTTTCTTGATCTGACTGCCAGTTACATGGGTGCATTTAGTATGCAAGATATTTATTGAAATATAACTTAGTTGTGAGACAGTACTTTATGGGTCCCTTGCATTTGTGCATGTTGTGTGAGGAGAGGCACTGGCAGCCTTTTGTTCCAGACTATCTTTTAAGAGATGTTAATATAGAAACGGCCTTGGAAGATACAGAAATAGTTCCCTTCAGGGTGGAGAGAAGATTTGTTTCCTGATTAGTATAATAAAGATAATGCTTCTCTCTAGGAAATAATTTTAGTTGGTTTGCATGTAGCCCTTTATAAAACAAATGGGTTTCCCTAAGTTCAGAGTTCCTCTCCTCTAATACAACCCACTGCATGTGCAGATGTCACTGGGCCTTGTTGCACAACCTGGTGGAAACTGAGGCTCAGGAAACATTGCAAATGACCACATTTTAACTACTACTATTGCTGCCAAAAGTAAACTGTCCTTTGCTTTTTCCTCAGGAGTCTCATGACTTCTGCCAGCATCCATGAAATGGTGGTATGCTAACTTGCTAACCTGAAGATAGGGTAAAATCTCAAACCCTTCACATTTCTTGACACTAAAATAACCACTTAACAGATGTAGTAAATGTTGCATATTTTTAAATAGTAAACTACTATTCTTGATGCTTATGATATGTTTATTTTCCATATGTGTATTTATTGTACTTTAATAGAAAAAATTACTTGAAGCTGTATTCATTTCTCATAAATCACGAATCACAAGAGGAAGCAAATGCAGACACTAAAGATTTCTTCTTCTAGAAGATATCCACCGACATACACACGAAATCAAAACAAATAAAGTACCTGTTAGCATTTGTAGAGCAATAAACAAGTTTTTGAGTCCCAGAGCATTAGTTACTCTTTTTGGGAAGATAGTATTACTACAGAGCATGGATTTCTTAAATCTCTGTATTTTTAATTATATGAAATTTTGATTAAATTTCCATTTGAAAAGTTGCCCTATTATATTTATGTACTCTTTGTCAGGTATTATCTATTCAATTTTTATTTTTCCCTTCAAATCAGTAATATTTAAATACTATTTCAAGATTTTTTAAAAATATAGTTTTATTTTATTTACTTTGTTGAAAGAGAAGCAAAGATGAGTGTGAAATTCAGTATTTGCCCAGTGAACAATAGCATTGTTTGTGATGTTTATGGGTGAACCTACTGGTAGAAGACATGATAATTGGAAAATGAGTATAATACCTTATTTATGCAAAGTTTAAGTTTTTGGAGTAGCTGAACTTATATCATATTGAATCATAAGTCTATGCTGAAAGAAAATAGATAGCTACAGCTCTCAGCATAGTGAACAGCGAAACTAAAACATAGACAGCTTAATTTATTTTTCCAAAATTATTGAACAATTTTGTAGAGGAGGAACCTGAAGTTTGACCTTACTTAAATGCCCTTCCTTTACTGTCAAAAATTTGTCCTAAAAGGGCAAAAGATAACAGCCTTTCTGTTTAAGAAATACATTTACGGATTAAATGGCAAACACTTCTGGATGTGACAACTCCTTGTCGTTTTAAAATGTGATATTGTGTAATTTCCACCTTTTAAATGTAGAAACAAGGAATTTTTTTCCTGAAAATTGAAATTGTATTGACAATGAATCATTAAAACTGAAACTCAGGAATTAGAAAACAATAACCAAATATGCTAGGAAGATAATACATACTCAGGACTTCAGTTCCCATAGGGTGCAATTTTCTCTAAAGCAGTGTCAATGACTCAACTCACTGTAATGATGTTTAGAGGAACAAGAAACTGAACCACAAAAATGCCCTAATAAAAAATAAGTTATCTGAGGATGGAAATGTCTTCTGTATGAAATATTTTGCACGAGTCTTTATGAGATTCCTCTCAGCTACACAACTAGGCCTGCTTTCATAACTGGGGCTGTTCTCGTGGGATTTTGCACTGCTTTTCAGCTTTGATAGAATAGAAGAGAAGGGAGGAGGATATTGATCTGATTGGTTAATCTAGGGATAAGGGTTTGTGAGCTGCTCAGTAGGCTTTTCAAAATAACAAAATACAGTTTTTGAATTATAAGCAAGTATAAAAGGCTTATAATTTAAAGGGAAAACTAGTTTTGGGTGGTGATAGTTTTATGATTCTTTGATCACTGCTCTCACCTCCCTACTCCTCATATCACATAATGTTGGATAGGGAATACACATAACTCTCATCCTATTCCTATATTCAGAGATATGGTAATTTGATTACATTGTTAATATCTTTTTTTTTTTTTTTTGCAGTACACAGGCCTCTCACTGTTGTGGCCTCTCCCGTTGCGGAGCACAGGCTCCGGACGCTCAGGCTCAGCGGCCATGGCTTACAGGCCCAGCCACTCCAAGGCACGTGGGATCTTCCCGGACCGGGGCACGAACCCGTGTCCCCTGCATCGGCAGGTGGACTCTCAACCACTGCGCCACCAGGGAAGCCCTTTTCTTTAAAATCTTTATTGGGGTATAATTGCTTTACAATGGTGTGTTAGTTTCTGCTTTATAACAAAGTGAATCAGCTATACATATACATTTAGCCCCATATCTCCTCCCTCCTGGGTCTCCCTCCCATTCTCCCTATCCCACCACTCTAGGTGGTAACAAAGCACAGAGCTGATCTCCCTGTGTTATGCAGCTGCTTCCCACTATCTATTTGATATTTGGTAGTGTATACATGTCCATGCCAATCTCTCACTTCATCCCAACTTACCCCTTCCCCCTCCCCATGTCCTCAAGTCCACTCTCTACGTCTGTGGTCTGTGTCTTTATTCCTGTCCTGCCCCTGGGTTCTTCAGAAACTTTTTGTTTTTGATTCCATATATATGTGTTAGCATACAGTAGTTGTATTTCTCTTTCTGACTTATTTCACTCTGTATGACAGACTCGAGGTCCATCCACCTCACTACAAATAACTCAATTTTGTTTCTTTTTATGGCTGAGTAATATTCGATTATATATATGTGCCACATCTTTTTTATCCATTCATCTGTCGATGGACACTTAAGTTGCTTCCATGTTCTGGCTATTGCAAATAGAGCTGCAACGAACACTCTGGTAAATGACTCTTTTTGAATTACGGTTTCCCAGGGTATATGCCCAGTAGTAGAACTGCTGGGTTGCATGGTAGCTCTATTTTTAGTTTTTTAAGGAACCTCCATACTGTCCTCCATGGTGGCTGTATCAATTTACATTCTCAGCAACAGTGCAAGAGGGTTCCCTTTTCTCCATACCCTCTCCAGAATTTATTGTTTGTAGATTTTTTGATGATGGCCATTCTGACTGGTGTCTGGTGATACCTCATTGTAGTTTTGATTTGCATTTATCAGATGATTAGAGATGTTGAGCATTCTTTGATGTGTTTGTTGGCAGTCTGTGTATCTTCTTTGGAGAAATGTCTATTTAGGTCTTTGGCCCATTTTTGGATTGGGTTGTGTGCTTTTTTGATACTGAGCTTCATGAGCTGCTTGTAAGTTTTTGAGATTAATCCTTTGTCAGTTGCTTCATTTGCAAATATTTTCTCCCATTCTGAGGTCTTTTCGTCTTGTTTATGGTTTCCTTTGCTGGGCAAAAACTTTTAGGTTCCATTAGGTGCCATTTGTTCATTTTTGTTTTTATTTCCATTTCTCTAGGAGGTGGGTCAAAAAGGATCTTGCTGTGATTTATGTCATAGTGTTTTGCCTATGTTTTCCTATAAGAGTTTTAAAGTGTCTAGCCTGACACTTAGGTCTTTAATCCATTTTGAGTTTATTTTTGTGTATGGTGTTAGGGAGTGTTCTAATATCATTCTTTTACATGTAGGTGCCCAATTTTCCCAGCACCACTTATTGAAGAGGCTGTCTTTTCTCCATTGTATATTCTTGCCCCCTTTATCAAAAAGAAGGTGACCATATGTGGGTGGGTTTATCTCTGGGTTTTCTATCCTGTTCCATTGACCTATATTTCTGTTTTTGTGCCGGTACCATACTATCTTGGTTACTGTAGCTTTGTAGTATAGTTTGAAGTCCAGGAGCCTGATTCCTCCAGCTCCGTTTTTCGTTCTCAAGATTGCTTTGGCTATTCGGGGTATTTTGTGTTTCCATACAAATTGTGAAATTTTTTGTTTTAGTTCTGTGAAACATGCCATTGATAGTTTGATAAGGATTGAACTGAATCTGTAGATTGCTTTGGTTAGTATAGTCATTTTGACAATGTTGATTCTTCCAATGCAAGACCATGGTTTATCTCTCCATCTGTTTGTATTATCTTTAATTTCTTTCATCAGTGTCTTATAGTTTTCTGCATAGAGGTCTTTCGTCTCGTTAGGTAGCTTTATTCCTAGGTATTTTCTTCTTTTTCTTGCAATGGTAAATGGGAGTGTTTCCTTAATTTCTCTTTCAGATTTTTCATCATTGGTGTATAGGAATGCAAGAGATTTCTGTGCATTAATTTTGTATCCTATCACTTTACCAAATCCATTCATTAGCTCTAGTAATTTTCTGGTAGCATCTTTAGGATTGTCTATGTATAGTATCATGTCATCTGCAAACAGTGACAGCTTTACTTCTTCTTTTCCTATTTGTATTCCTTTTATTTCTTTTTCTTCTCTGATTGCTGTGGCTAAAACTTCCAAAACTATATTGGATAATAGTGGTGAGAGTGGACAACCTTTTCTTGTTCCTGATTTTAGAGGAAATGGTTTCAGTTTTTCACCAGTGAGAACGATGTTGACTGTGGGGTTGTCATATATGGCCTTTATTATATTGAGGTAAGTTCCCTCTATGTGTACTTTCTGGAGGGTTTTTATCATAAATGGGTGTTGAATTTTGTCAAAAGCTTTTTCTGCATCTATTGAGATGATCATATGGTTTTTTTCCTTCAATTTGTTAATATGGTTTATCACATTGCTTGATTTGCATATATTGAAGAATCCTTGCATCCCTGGGATAAACCCCACTTGATCATGGTGCATGATTCTTTCAATGTGCTGTTGGATTCTGCTTGCTAGTATTTTGTTGAGGATTTTTGCATCTGTGTTCATCAGTGATATTGGCCTGTAGTTTTCTTTTTCTTTCTTTGTGATATCTTTATTTGAGTTTGGTATCAGGGTTATTGTGGCACTGTAGAATGAGTTTGCAAGTGCTCCTCCCTCTGCTATATTTTGGAAGAGCTTGAGAAGGAGAGGTGTTACCTCTTCTCTAAATGTTTGATAGAATTCGCCTGTGAAGCCGTCTGGTCCTGGGCTTTTGCTTGTTGGAAGATTTTTAATCACAGTCTCAATTTCAGTGCTTGTGATTGGTCTGTTTATATTTTCTATCTTTTCCTGGTTCAGTCAGAAGGTTTTGCCTTTCTAAGAATGTGTCCATTTTTTGCAATTTTCCATTTTATTGGCATATAGTTTCTTGTAGTAATCTCTCATGATCCTTTGTATTTCTGCAGTGTCAGTTGTTACTTCTTTTTCATTTCTAATTCTATTGATTTGAGTCTTCTCCCTTTTTTCTTGATGAATCTGTCTAATAGTTTATCAATTTTGTTTACTTTCACAAAGAACCAGCTTTTACTTTTATTGATCTTTGTTATTGTTGCCTTCATTTCTTTTTTATTTATTTCTGATCTGATCTTTATGATTCCTTTCCTTCTGCTAACTCTGGGGTTTTTTTGTTCTTCTTCCTCTAATTGCTTTAGGTGTAAAGTTAGGTTGTTTATTTAAGATATTTCTTGTTTCTTGAGGAAGGAATGTATTGCTATAAACTTCCCTCTTAGAACTGCTTTTGCTGCATCCCATAGGTTTTGGGTTGTCGTGTTTTCATTGTCAGTTTTTTCTAGGTATTTTTTGATTTCCTCTTTTATTTCTGTTAATATCTTTTGACTTTAACAATTTACACTGTGAATTTGCTGAGATTTTGGTAACATAATTCCTTGAAATTGCTTTTCACTAAATCCTATCAATAAAGAGTTTTCCCCTGTAAGAATATATATTTGCATTATATCACCTGGAACTTCCAATGGGCATCAAAATTCAGTGAACTATCAGATGGATAAAGATGGTCAATATAGATATATAGGAGCAGTTTATTGCTCTGTGTGTTGTATCTCTCTCAATAATAGATTCTTATGAAAGATGGTAAAACTATGCCTTTTTTTCCATTACAGTCAGGAACAACTCAATATATTTCTACCTATATTTTCTCTAAGAAGTACTTAACATTATGGAATTTTTCAAAATTATTTATTCTCTGGTACTTTTGGTAATGAATAAAATTATTTTATAGCATTAGCTCATATTCATAGTACTAAAACTTGTCAAAATTATTAGCAAGAATATATTCACAACTTTTTAAATTATGGCCAATCATGGCTAACTTGACAATGGTCATAGTACCAAAACATATCCATGTGATTGAAAACACACTTTGAAATTAAACCTATGAGTGATGGCTGTTTTTCATTTCCTATTAAATCCAGATGCTGGTTGCTTTTCAGCCCTTGACTTAAAAATATGGGTAGCAGGGCTTCCCTGGTGGCGCAGTGGTTGAGATTCCACCTGCCGATGCAGGGGACGCGGGTTCGTGCCCTCGTCTGGGAGGGTCCCACATGCCGTGGAGCGGCTGAGCCCTTGAGCCATGACCGCTGGGCCTGTGCATCCAGAGCCTGTGCTCTGCAACAGAAGAGGCCACAACAGTGAGAGGCCCACATACCGAAAAAAAAAAAAAAAAAATATATATATATATATATATATATACACATACATACATATATGGGCAGCAATCTCCCTCTTTGTGATTTCTGCCTTCCAAATCTTCTAAATTCTCATGTTTCACACAATGTTCCTATTGTTGCCAACTTACCTTTTCCTCCAACTATTGAATTCTATACACTTTGATGCTGGTCTTCCATTTCTATGAACTAAGAGGATCACTTTTGAGAAAGAAGAACTTCTGTTTTAATTTTATACCCTTCTTACTTTTTGAGTTTCTAATTAAAAGCATGTAATACTTTCATGAATAAAACTGAATACAGAAAAAAGTCAAAATCATTTTAAGATGTCTGTAATTTTGTATACTTCAGCCTAGAAAGTATATTATATTGTCCTAGTTAATTCAAGCTTCAGATCAAGGTAATAAGTAATCCTTAGAGAAAATCTACAACAGAGGGGTAGTCAACTGACATTATTTCAGAAAGATCACACTTCAGAAGCACTATTATAATCCCTTCAGTGAGCCTTATTTTTGTCAATATGTGAGGTTTTGCCAAGTGTTATGATAAATATGAGATATAAATTTTTACCAGTGAATCATAGTTTGTTAATCAGCATGTATCTTGCTATGAGTTTGGGGTGAATGCTGTTGCCTTAGGCCAGCTACAAGGCTACAGAACCCAACCCAAGGGTTGCTGTACCATATGCCCTGATAGAACTTTACATACAAGAGGCAGGAGTACATGAAAGAAGACAGAGAGCTTAGTGAACAGGTTCATGAACTGTTTGTGCTTGTTTTCTAATGAATGTTTTTCTAATACATGTATGTATGTATGACAGAATTTGGGCTGCGGTTTGCTTTAATTATATCATTTGAGTGAGGTGAGTGGATAGCCATTCACAGATTCAAATTTATTGTAGGTCAAAGGGAAATTTCTGAAGGGTTTCAAGCAAAGAAGAGCCATGACACAATTTGTATTTTAGAGTGAGAGCTACTATGCGGAGCCTGAAATGGGATGAGTTGGAGGAACAGACTGGAAGGCAAACATGAAAGTAGGCAAACAGATTTTGGTTCTATTATTTTCCCTTTTTTATATTCTATTAAAATTCCCTTATCAGTTATCAGAAAAGAAGGTTTCAAGGTATCCTTCTTATTGTTTGTGAAGATGTTTGTAGAAAAGATCTTAAGCCCTTTACTGCTGATTATAAGTTATACAGCAAGCTAGCTGTAGAAAAAAATATAGTTGAATGCAAAGTTCAACAAAACATCGTTTAGACAATAAAAAGTAGCAAACAATAAGTGACATAAGATAGAATATGATAAATGCTTAAATGGAGGGTTAGAGTACATTCTGCTGAGTAGTGTAAAAGGATACAATAAACCTCAGCTTGGCAGAGGGGCATATCTGATAATAAGTGATTCAGCTATTAGAATGTACATTCAAGAATTAACTTACTAAAATGATTAAGATTCATTAAGTAACATGTCTTCCTTAAAAAACTCTTTAATATTTCACGTGAGTGGCAAATATAAATGTTTCAGTTTTACTTGGCTTCATGATGGATATGGATCAAACTAGAAGGTACACAAACCAGCTGTGTTAATTTTGATGACAGGACCCTATCAATGAGGTCCAACAAACATTAGTGTTATCATGCATGGTGAGCCATGTGTAAGTATACAGTGCAAGTCTAGTTTTTTTTGGATCATTTTCACATAGAACAGAAAAGAATAAGAAGCTTACTGAAAATCTTTTCAGGAACACAGGCCTGGTTCTGGGCAGTGTCCCCATGGGCCTGAGCATAAGCTGGCATAATTTCTTCCATGGGAGGGATATTAAGAATGTTCTCTTAACCAGTAAATCTCCCCTACCAGGATGGGCAAGGGTGAATGGGATATCAAAAAGGTGTTATTTTTATTTAGTAACACTAGTATTATGTCTGAATACGGGCCACAAAAACACAGGTGTTTGAGTTTGCAAAAGTCACTGCTCCCTGCCTATAACCTGCACTTTGAAGCACATTTTTAAATTTACTTTACTCTATTTCAAAATTTCTGGTGCTCTATTAGTTCAAAAGGGCTGGCAGCATATGTACTAGATTGTAACTTCATTTTTAGAAAATATTTAGGGCATTTTTATTTCATTTTCTTTCAGAGCCATCAGAACACGAGAAGGGATGACTTTGTTAAATGCAATATTTTTTTCCTTTAATGGTAGTTTAGAAATACTGTAAGTAAGTTCATGGAAGTCTTCAGTACAAATAACAGTAGAAGCACTGAAAATTATCTGCATTACGAAGCACATTTAATTTTAAACCATTTTTTCTTCAAATGACTCTTATGACCAAATAGCAAATACCTTAGAAAGGAAGGTAATGGAAATCTTCTGTAATGGAAACCTTCACATAAAGTAAAACAACTCTAGGAGTCAAGGCTCTGATAAAAATAAACCACAATATTCTCCTGTTGTATATTGCTTATTCCTTGCAAAGGAATAGTTAGGGGGGAAATCAATAGTATTTACAATTCTCTTAAGTTTAATGGAAACACAGGTTTGAATTTTCAACTGTGAGTTACATGAAAATCTGCAAAGAAAGTGGTATACACAGCTACTTAATTACCCTGGTTAGTAATTAACCAACCCCGATATGTTTACATTTTCTTGAACACAGAAAAGATGCCATTTAGTGTACAACATTGTACAAAGTCCGTTCAGTAAATAAAAGTACTGTATGTACACGAACTTCTAATTGTGTGTTTTATTTCAGATCTAAACCATTTTTATAAAGCAGAAGCCAGTGGGTCGCCACAGCTGGCGAAAGGAGAAAGCATTTGCTACTGCAGAGGACTTGTTCATGAACTGCTTGAGCTGACTTAAATGGAGAGGATCCTATCAGAAGTAAAGCAACCACTGGGAAGACCTAAATATCTTCTTGGTTTAAGATTACACTGATTTTGACATAAATATCTCACCTCTTTTTCACTCCCTTCCCTTGGATGTCATTTCTATGAAATTTGAAGCTCTTAAAAATCAAAAATCAAAGTATGGCAAGTATCAAGGGAAGTACAAATGTGTAAAAATATTGAATGCCAGGTTTATTGCTAATAATTTATTCTCTTAACACCCTTGCAAAATACACTTACACTGTTATTTACACTTTGAAGGTTAGAAAAAAATCTATAAACCTATCATCTTTTCTAGACTTCTAAGCAAGGAATATCTCAACCAAAATAAAACTCCTTCAGAATGTTTTAGATTTAACAACTCATTCTTCCATGCCCTCATTCCTCACACTCCCCATCCATTACTCATCAAAGGACAACTTAAGAAATATGGTTAAAATGGCACAAAGGAAAAAAAACCAATTGATTCTTAGGAACTTCCAGGGAAAGAATTTTAGTGAGTTGTTACTCTTAAATTCATTTAATCTACATTATTTTTAGGTAATGTATCTTTTAAAAATGAAATAAAAACCTAAAATGGCAGCCACTGTCATACCACTCCCCACTGTAATTCCTGTTTTCACAAGTCAAGCCAATTTAAATCTTATCAGCTTTTTGGTTTGTTTGTTTACTTTTTTGTGTGTTTAATTTCATGTTTTTAAATAGCATTGCACCTTGTTTTGTATTTATTTTTAAATTGTACACTTTTGTATATAATCTTATCTCTAATGGAAGATTAAAATTTAGCTATTTTACATTATGCTCCTAAAATAAACATGTCTCTACCAAACCAATATAGCTTAGATCTCAAGTTTACTTATATTCATTGCAGGTGAAATAAAGACATCACAAAATAGACCTCAGAGTGTTGATGAAAGAGGGTTTTATAAAATAGTAACAAGTAGGGCTTCCCTGGTGGTGCAGTGGTTGAGAATCCACCTGCCAATGCAGGGGACATGGGTTCAAGTCCTGGCCCGGGAAGATCCCACATGCCTCAGAGCAACTAAGCCCATGTGCCACAACTACTGAGCCTGCACTCTAGAGCCCATGAGCCACAACTACTGAGCCTGTGTGTCACAACTACTGAAGCCCGCATGCCTAGAGCCCGTGCTCCACAATGAGAAGCCACCACAATGAGAAGCCCGCACACAGCAACAAAGAACCAAAGCAGCCAAAAATAAATTAAAAAAAATAGTAAGAAGTAAATGTTAGTGGTTGTAGATAGAGATTAATTATAATGGAATCTATACTAATTACATAGTCCATGGAAAGTCTATAGTTTTGTTGAAGATTTCTGCAAATTTCCTGTTACAACCTCAGTGCCACTTAATACTATAGTTCTTTAGCCTTTTGTCTACATTTGTCTTACACCAAATAAATCTCACTGAGAATCTAAGCCACAATTTCATTTCCAAAATTAAAAAAAATAAATTATTTTCACTGAATATTGGTAAATTAAAAGCGCCTTTCCACCTAATTTTTGAGTTGCTTGCAGATATCATGGTCAGAGTATTATCCTTATAACAATAGTACCCCTTCCCCTATTACAACAGTCCTTTTACCCCCTTTTGCAAAATAAGATGCATTTGAATAAAGACTCTCCTTACCTAAGTCCCAATTTGTTTTTTATCTGAGTGTGAGTTTGAGGAACATTGCTGATGCTTTCTGGGGTTATAGAGAGGGACTATACATTCCACCCCACAATTTTGATTCATGTCAATAATTCTTTTTTATTTTATTCCTGTTCCTAATCAATCCTACATCAATTTGCTCCTCAGAATTTCCTGGGAATTCTTAGCACACCAGTCAATTGACCTCCAAGTCTTTAGGAAATTTTATTTTTCCAGATAAATGCATACTTGAAAAAATATGAAATTATTCCATACAAGTGTTTCATTTGCCAGCAATTAAGAAGATTCTCATTCTCCAACTTGGCATGAGATTCTAGGTAAATCCTGTATATCTGAATATTCCTAGGTAAATAATTCTCAGTCCTCTACAGTAATTTTTATTAACTCAGTTGTTGGCAATAACACAACAGGTTTAGAAAATTTAGTAAAGAGGTATTTCACAGAATAAAATAGATTAGCGAAATTTGATTTTGGTCACTTTCCAAATTTAATTCCCATTGGTAGACTGTTTATAAATTTTTTTTAAAATTACATATTGTATCAGTTTGGAGATAGTCATGATTATTTATCGTAAATATAATCAAGTAGATCCTGTTTTCTGAAGACCTGTGAAAATTTTAAGCCCCTATTCAATACTAATGCATTTCTAAAGTTTTAATAGTTGCTGATCATTTATACTCTTTCAACTACATGTAAAAAAATTTCATCCTGCTTTGTATTTCAAATATGCATGCCTACTTCATAGTAAGACTATTGGTAAAAAAAAAAATCTGGAATAAAATTAATGAAAAAGATGTCTATGGATAATTTCAATCTATGCTGCATTCAAATCAATGTTATGTGTTAGAAAATATTTCTTGGATTAGGACCCAGATTTAACTTCCAAAAATAAGATCTTAGGTAGGTAATTGTCATTAACAGAAGTTGAAATGACAAATAAAGCAATGCTATTTTCTGCCACTTTTAATTATATTGGATGTAGGAAAAGTTCTCCAAATTTGTTAATTCAAGTCATCTCCTGCCTCATTTCTAAGGTTGTTCTATATATAAATGTCTTAAACCTGGAGCACTGTTTATGCAGTGCAGATTCCTCACTTCTGTCTTATGTTCCCATTCTCAGAGAGTTCCAAGCTAGATGTAGGACATGCATAAACTAAGAGTTCTCACTCTGGTTCTAGGTATATGCTTAAAGACCATCACTGTATGCCGACTTCATGCTATCCTTCTTTTTTAAAACCTTCTTTAATAATATTTTAATGTATTTATTTCTCTGTGTCTAATCCAGTTTTTCTTTTCAAATATATCTTTAAAATTACCAGTTAGTTTTACAAATGGTCTATTGTGCTCTCCTAGCCATACATTAGGTTATATTATAAAATTATGTTTTCAGTTTCAATTTTTATAATTTTTCAAATGTGCCTATACATTTTCCATGACATTCTGGTCTTGGCTTATACTTTACATTTCTTTTCAATATCTATGATCAGTTCATTCATTGTTATGAAATACCCTTTTTATTATTATCATGCTATCTCTGTTTATTAGACTGCATATTGTTCTATTTGTTTTGCCTTGCTGACCGTCCTTCAAGATATTTTATTTATACGTGTGATTTACAATGATTCTTATGCTAAACATATTTTTAGTGGATGTTATCTGTGAGAAACCACGTGCCCTGGAATCTGAATGTGTTATTATAGTGTTATTTTGAGTTTCTCTCTTTCTGAGCCTTATAGTTTTAATCAGGCCAAGTAAGTTTGAATGTTGATTTTTCAGTTATTTCCAACCACATCATTCTAGGGCAACCTCATAATGGTTTGTGCCATGCACTCTTATGATTATGATTTATTATAGATTATTACTGTTCTACTCACAGCCCAGGACAGATAGCCAATCTGCTTGTTGCCTCCTGGTATAGGAAATAAAGTTTTTCTGGTTTCTATGTCTCAAACAGTAGACAATTTCACGACTCCTAGCTTAATTTATCTAGCTTAGTCTGGTTCTCTACAAGAAGGAAACTATTTTCATAATATCCTTTCTATTACAGAGCCTAAGCCCTAACTCCCAGACATTAGGAGTTATATCAGCTATTAGTAATAGTAATACAGCTATTCTATTTATGAGCTCTTTAATCTTATTCTTCACTTTAATGTTGATATTCTTTTTCACTTTTGTCACCGAGAGAGTTCATTCTTTCTTAGTTTAAGAGTAACATTTTCCTTTTTAAAAAATCCTTTCCTATGGAAAATAAGGAGAGCAATTAAATGAGAGAAGGAAAAAACAATGGATAGAAGTAGGAAGGGAAGAAATTCACTTTCTACATTACCTCTGCATATTATATTTATTAGAAGCTCATCTCATCCACGATGACTTCATCATCACTTCCTACACAATACTCTCTCAAATCTAGTCTTCCTAACCTTTGCATATGCTTTTATTTTTTAGCAATAATATATCTTTCTACAATCTTGCTTTTAAGCACATAAGCTATAACTGGATTTTCAATAGATTGCCACAAAACTTTCCCTACTACTAATATAGTGGGTACTCAATAATTGTTGCTCTTAAAGTCCAAAATATAAATTATAGCCTATACAGCCTAGTTGTATTTAGCTCCTGCCTAGCTCTCTCTTCTTACTGCTTCTGTCTCTGTTCCATTTCTTCCCCTATAACCAAATTCACCTGCCCTCTCTCCAGTTCCATAGATATGAATTCAATTTGTGTGATAGCATGTGCTTTCTTTAGACCTGGGTCTTTTATGTATGCTATTCACTTTTCTTGAAATACTCCCATTTACATCCAGTGTGGTTTGATCCTACTCATCTTTCATATCTCATCTAAGATGGTACTTCCTTTAAATAGACTTGCATGTCCTCTCCTGGATGAAATGTCCCTTATTTGCCTTCCTTAGAATGCCATGTTCATATCATTATCCTGCTGAATTATGTACTTAAATACATACTTGTATAACTTATAAAGTTCCAACAAGTAGGTAAACCTTTTTTTTTAACTATACAATAATCTGTACTTTCTTAGGACTTGCATAGACATGATAGCCTTAAGTTCATACTCCTGCCCTTGACTAAATTATGGGCTTATACTGTTCTCTATGAGTTGTTTAGGTTTTTTTAATTGGAGTATAGTTGCTTCTCAATGTTGTGCTAATTTCTGCTGTACAGTGAAGTGAATCAGCCATATGTATACACATATCCCCTCCCTTGTGGATTTCCTTCCCATCTAGGTCACCACAGAGCATCGAGTAGAGTTTCCATGCTATACAGTAGGCTCTCACTAGTTATCTGTTCCATATAAAGCAATGTATACATGTCAATCCCAAACTCCCAATTCATCCCACCCACCCCATTTCCCCCCTTGGTGTCCATATGTTTGTTCTCTACATCAGTGTCTCTATTTCTGCTTTTCAAATAGGTTCATCTGTACCATTTTTCTAGATTCCACATACATGTGTTAATATATGATATTTGCTTTTCTCTTTCTGACTTACTTCACTCTGTATGACAGTCTCTAGGTCCATCCACATCTCTACAAATGACCCAATTTGTTCCTTTTAATAGTTGACTAATATTCCATTTTATATATGTACCACATCTTCTTCATCCATTCACCTGTCGATGTACTTTTTTTTTAATACTGAGGAAAATAACAGGACTATTAGTCCCCCATTATTATTGAAAACCCTGTGCTTTCCCCACAACTTATTATTATTGATTAGTTATCTGCTCCTGTTGTGCTATTCTCATTTTATCAATAACCATCCATGCTGTTCCAAATCCCTATTGTCTATCTCTTCCCAGTACGCAAGCCAGTATGTCCCCTTACCCATTCACTCAGGAGCCAGAAACAAACAATATTCTAGGCAACAGAATGTGTATAAATTTTAGAGGTATCATAATAGCACCTAATAAAACACAAAAAGTTAAAATTTGAATATCAAAATCACCTTTCCTGAATATACATACATACTACATACATACATACATACATACATACATTATATATATATATAAACTGCAACTTCCTTTTTAAGCTCCAGACTACAACCATTTTGTTAGGGGCTAACTTTTCCCAAGTAACTGTGTTCCTCTATTTTTCAAGTGATGTATCTGATAAAATTTCTCTCCCTTCAAGTAGCTAAAGAAAAAGGAAAACTGTGAGAAAAACAAAAAACTGTACCTCACTTTCTGTTTTCAAAAAATTATACCCTGGCTAGTTTAAACTCAGCTTTCCCATGCAAGCACAGTGGTCCAATAATTTGATATTACAACCAAATACAATCTTCCCTCTGTAGTCATCTTACTGTGCAGAAGTACATACTGTTTTTGAAAGGGTTTTAAAATGTTTTCTATGCATTACTGACCAGTACTCATCTCTATTTTTAAACTATAATGTTCACACTCAATTCAAAACAGCCAGATGTCCAATAAAACCTATTCTTCCCTTTCCTGAGCATATAGCTAGACTATCTTTCCTAGTCTCCCTTATAATTAGGTATGACCATGTAACTAAATTTTCTTCACTGGGAAATGAACAGAAGTAGTGTTTACCGCTTTTGGACCTGGCTTATTGATATCTCCAATACATACTTTTTCATGTCCCTTCCCCTTTCCAGATGACTGTGATGGAAAACCCAGTTATGGGTCCCGGAATAACAATGGAAAGGAGATGTGTCTTTAATCTGAACACCTGTATGGAATATCATGAGTGAAAGATTAACTTTAATTGCCTAAATTACTACAATTTAGAGACATTGTTAGTGAAGCCTAGACAAGCTTAGCTAACATACACAGATACATATATTCTTCAAGGTTTTGTATGGACATACCAGTGCTTAGCATGGTGAATTTTGCATAATTAGAACTTAACGGGATATAAGTATGGGGATGCATTGTGTGATTGAATGTAGTTTCTATATCCCAATTTAAAAAACATAGGCAACAAAATCACTAAGAAACCTCCACAAAGTACATTTTTCAGGCTCTAGTCCTGGATGTTCTAATTCAGTAGGTCTAGGATGAGCCCTAAGAATTGATATATAACTATATATAAAGACAGATGATTATGTTAACACAGTCATGCTTATGTTATCACAAAGACACATGATTATGTTAACAGTTTGCAAACCACTGGTTTTAGGTTTTATTGGAAATTCTGACAGCATAATAAAATCTGCATCTATATAATAGTCTCTCTAAACAGGTCACTCATAAGACTTTTTGGAAATTGTGGCTATTATTTGAAGAGTCAGGACGATATTTAGGCTTTACTTACCTAAGCATAGTAATCTTGATTGAATGAGTGTCAATTTAGCTACAGGGTCTTTCATGTATTGAACTAACTTCTCAATGCATGTGGGCAAATTTCTATAATTACTTTCTCATGAAACCATATTAACAAGTGAGGAAAACCACGTCTGTTTTTCTCCTTTTAGTTGGAAAAAGTGAAGATTATACTACAGTTTGTAGGTAAATGATTGTTTTCCTTGTGAACTCATCAGGCACTGCTATTTTATTGCTAGCAAGTTCAGTTCCACTGATCAAGCATGTACACAGAATCTACTTTGTGTCAGGCTTCAGGTAAAAGCTGAGGATACAAAAGTAGGGACACCTCCCAAAAGAAGAGGGATATACAGTCAACACTTCTTAGATATTGACCACTCTGTGACCCATACAAATAGGAATAAAAAATTATCACCTTGATTATATTTCAGGGCCATTAAGACATGCTTTGATGTCTTAAACGTATCAAATATTTGGCATCGAACTAAATCTCTAATCCTGATTTCTTCCAAACAAGCTGACTCCTGCCCGTCTTTATCATCTCCTGTTTCTTTTATCCTAGTATACTATTATCACACTTATCCTTATCCTCACTATTTCCTCACTTCATCTGGATTCCATCTAGCTCAAACATCTATTAATTTGGGAGGTCTTCCTTGAAAACTTTATGTAAAATTGAACTTTCTTGCCCATGTGTTCCATTTCCTCTAATCGTTTTTCATTTACTTATTCACTTATATTCTTTAACATTACATGTGTTTGCTTATTTGTTTATTTTTAGTCATCCTTCATTAAAAGGCCAACTTCATGATGGCAGGGACTTCGAATTATATGTCACTTCTATATCCCCAGAACATGGGGGAAAGAAGACTCCTAGTTAATATTTTATGACAAACATGTAATAAATGTATGGTGAATATGTAATAAATATTTAGTAAAGTGTTATTAATTAAACATATATACCCTTCCTTAGAATAGTATTTAATTCTTTTTAACTTTGGGCTGTGAAGATAGCCTCAGTTTTCATTGAAAATTGCCTCTAGATCAATTATTTTTGATTAGTTATTAGTTTTCTTTTCTTCCCTAGTATAAGAAAATTGGCCAAAACATAGTTTGCTTAAATTGGAATTTCAAAGCCCATAATAAATGTTCCTTTAATATTTTGGTGACCGACAGCCAGTTGACTATCACTGGAATTATGAAATATTTATTTTAAAGAACTCAAAAGGAATAAAGGAAAAAAATCAAGTCTTTTTTTTAATCTCTCCAGAGGAAATCATTATCCATATCTGCAATACCACATCACTTTTTATAGCCAAATAGTGGAAAATACTAGATAAAAAGATATTTGATCCCCAGGATATCCTCGAATTGCCAAACAAGAATCAAATATCCTCAATACCAGAGGGTATCCCCAAAATTTTAAGGAAAAAACATTGATAATAGGGTAAATTTTTTGTCAAAATAATACCATATTTTAAAAACATTTTAGGAATCAAAACTGCCTTATTTTCAGTATTTGTTTTGGGACACATAGTTTCATTTCTACTAAAAAGCAAAGATGTTATGCTATGCAATGCTGCGAACAATTAAGCCTTGGGCTCATTTTTATGAGCTTTCCAAGTCCTGAAAATACTGTTGATTGGTATTTTTGTATTTCTATATGTTTCAGACTAAGAAAGGTCATAATTCAGACCACATACCATTTAAGCAAATGCTATATTTTAATCAAAGTTTTATTTGTTATAAGAGAAAATCAATATACTTCATTAAAAATAAGATTTAAGAATGGCCTAAATATGCTCTTTGGGACTCCCCCAAGTTTCTATCATTTGTCAGACATAATATCTTCAGGACTTTTTGTTGAACTAATTTACAGATCTATATTCTATGACCCCAATGACACTAAACAGCTTGATCAGGAAAAGTTCTTTGTCTGAATATAACAGGGTCTATCATTAAAGCAGTCCTATTGATTAATCCTGATTGCTCCTCCAGAAATGTTGTCATGGAAGAAAAAAGCCCATTATTGATCATCATTAACTATTTTCGTTACATTAGACTCACTGTTATTTCTCAATTTACACTTTGTAAAGATGAAGGCAGTAATGTATAGCAGATAGTATCAAAAACTCAAACTAGATTTTTCCCCAAACTATATACACATCCTGATAGTTTAAGAAATTATGATATTTATATGTTAAGCTCGGCAGGAATAGGATAACTCAATGAAAATAATGTAATTTGTTATCCATGTTGGAGATTGTTTCTCCTGCCATCCTTTTACCCAAGATAACCCATTACACTCACTCTCACTCTCACTCTCGCTCTCTCTGTCTATCTCATATCCCAAGTGTGTACTTTTTACACATAAACTTTTCCATTGATCAGGAATGGGCCACAGCTCTTTGTCAATACATGACACACTTGATCACAGGATCAAATATAAGGATATTCTGAAGAGGATTAAATGGATTCTACTTATATGGATTCTTAGCAGGCAGTTTCTTGTGATATGGCTCAAAACAAGTTATTTTTGTGTTTCAGTGAAGAGCAAAATTAATATAAAATGATTTTTATTTATCTCCGTGTGCAAATGACCTTTACAGTTGAACTCTGACAAACAAAAGTTCCATAGAAGTGTAGAGAATGAATAACCAGATGTGTATTTATTTTCATGTTGGATTGATTGATGAAATCCCTGATAAAGCATAGGATTATGAAAGAAAAAATATTAAGGTAAACATGACATGGTTTTTACTAAGATAATTTTATGAGATATAAATAGCTATTACTATACAAAGCAGTAAAGTCACATTAGATGCAACAAAACTTGGTATAGGTTAGAAATAGTGGATATTTGAATGAGAAATGATGAATGTCTAAAAGTATCCTACCTTGCATAGCTGTCATTTACTCACATAACCTGTTATTTTGTGGATTATGATTTAAAAGCTACATTTTCAAAAATGACTTTTAATTATAATTATATTCACATAGCTGCTATAATTTGGAGCCCTAATTCTGCCAGCTTTTCATTAGCTGTTTCTATCTGTTAAATCAAAATTGTTTTTCTATATTTAAGACATAAAGGCTTTCACAACAAATAATTCCCTGAAACTTAGCACCGTGGATAATTATTCATATACTAGACTTTAGGAACAGTTATGTGGATATCAGTAAAATTATCAGCTCATTCATATACAATGTCCTTGAAATGAATAGACTCAAAAATAATAAGGCTCTTAAAATGCATTTATGTAGAGATTAACTTCCTGATATGAATATAAATGTTAGGGAACAAATTCTATAGCTGGAGATACTAACTGTGTAGATATTTCCTTTGAAAACTGCTACATGTAGTACTTAGGCATTATTTCTTTAAATGAATCCATTGAAAGTCAATATCATATCTATATTATAATTAATATAGATATGATATGATATGAAACAATTGTGCATTCTTAAATTTAACCCCATATGGTTTGGAGAACTACAACGCACACAGGTTTGATAAATAAATGTGGCAAAGCTAAAAAGATGGCAAAATAATTTCTTTCCAACAAGAGAAACCAGAAAATGCTTTCAAATGAAAATATAATGTTATTAAACATTATTTTATTAGCATTCATTGCATCTGGAAAACAACATTAACTTGTATAATAATACATTTTACAATATTTTCTTAATTTGGGGGGGATTTTTGTTGGCTGCGTTGGGTCTTTGTTGCTGTGCATGGGCTTTCTCTAGTTGTGGCAAGCAGGGGCTACTCTTCATTGTGGTGCATGGGCTTTTCATTGCGGTGGCTTCCCTGTGCTGCTGGAGCACAGGCTCTAGGTGCGTGGGCTTCAGTAGTTGCACATAGGCTCAGTAGTTGTGGTATGCGGGCCCTAGAGAACACAGGCTTCAGTAGCTGTGGCATGTGGGCTCAGCAGTTGTGGCGCATGGGCTCTAAGGTTTGCAGACTTCAGTAGTTGTGGCATGTAGGCTCAGTAGTTGTGGCTCACGGGCTTAGTTGCTCTGTGGCATGTGGGATCTTCCTAGACCAGGGATTGAACCTGTGTCCCCTGTACTGGCTGGCAGATTCTTAACCACTGCGCCACCAGGGAAGTCCTATTTTCTTAATTTTTATTACTGATTTGGAGCAAGCAAAATAGCAATATATGGTTGCAAAAAATAGCATCTATCTGTAAAATAAGGTTTGCATCTGTATAGGAGGGCAACATATAACTCAAATTTTGCTGCAAAAAAAATGCTTGTCCTATTGCGTAAAGAGATGTCAAAGGGTCAAGTGAAAACTCAGCCAACTGCTTTATTTCATTCATTTTCCCCCTAATAGTTCATAGATTCTTTTATTACTTTTCAAATCCAACCTAAAGTACCATAGTAACTCCACTAGCAAATTAGTATATGTAATCATCTCTGAGATTTTTACATAAAAATTTTAGTGATAAAATAATCACTTTAATCACTAATTTTATCAATGAGATAGAACACATTTAAATATGTTTAATAACATTTAAGCTGTTCACTGTCCCAAGAATTTAATGTACTTTTTTTTTTCCGATATGCGGGCCTCTCACTGTTGTGGCCTCTCCCGTTGCGGAGCACAGGTTCCGGACGCGCAGGCTCAGCAGCCATGGCTCATGGGCCCAGCCACTCTGCGGCATGTGGGATCTTCCCAGACCGGGGCACAAACCCGTGTCCCCTGCATTGGCAGGTGGACTCTCAACCACTGCGCCACCAGGGAAGCCCTAATGTACTTTTTCCTCTGTTCATTATTGCTCTCTAATAGACTTAAAGACAAGTTATTTGACTTGAAATTTCAGTTATTCTTCAGTTTTGATCCATTTTCCTGATATCAATGTAACCATCTCCCCAGCATTAACAATGAAATGCTGGCAGTAAAGTTGCATTTCTCACCGTTTTTCCATTTCTTTTGCTGCTACTAAAAACACTGGCTAGAGTTAAGTTCTTACTGAACGAGGTTGATGTGCAAGCTTATTATTTTAAAATAATTTTCCAAATGATACAGGGTTATTTCATTCCTCAATATAACACTCAGAGATAACAACACCTGGGAATTTTGGAGTTGTTACAAAGTACTTAGAATTTACACTGCAAGCACTTTTAAAGTAGATGACCCTTAGCTAAATAAATCAAGCTGAATAAAACTGAAATCACATCAGAATAATTCACCTAAACCTTCTTTTTTTACTAGGTAGATCTAATTTTTAGCATATATATTTTTAATTTCATAAGTTTGGTTTCATAAATAAAGTCCAATATAAATTTGAAAAAAATTCTTCAGAAATGTAAGTGTTCATCATGCAGAAAACAGGCATATTCCATGAACTAGGTACTCATATTGTCATTTTTGCAGTGTTACCTACGCAAACAGAAAACTGGTTATCATTATAGGATTGAAAAATAACACTATGAGTAAACACCGTTTATTTACAAAGCTTATTTCCTTCAGAAAGTTTTCTTAGGACTCATTTCTCCTTTTCTAAAATTATCCTTAGAACTTTGTATTCAAATGCATTAGATTTATATTTTTTTCTTGTCTATTACAATAATATAAGCCATTTAGAATACATCTATTTAACCTACTTCTTTGAAAAAGGTAATTTTTTTATATCTTCTCATCACAGGGTCAATTATCATAGTCTGAATATTGGGTTTTTCAATTTATGTCACTGAGTATTCTAAAGTCTGGTAGGGAGAATTCAAACACAACTCCTTTATTCATGAACTCAGTAAAAAATGGCGTTAAATTTTTAAAAAAATATATTGTTGTAAACATAAGTATATTACCTTCAAGTTTTTAAATTGAGCATAGGATGTGATGATGAGGTCTATACTCAGTTAAAGAAAGTTCATAGCAAAGGTCATTTACTATAGTCCATTATTATATTCCATGATAAGAAATCACAGTCTTCAGTGTAGTAGAATTGGACATGCAAAACACAGCTAATAACTGGCTAATAATGACTTTTTTTTTTTTTTGTGGTACGCGGGCTTCTTACCGCTGTGGCCTCTCCCATCGTGGAGCACAGGCTCCGGATGCACAGGCTCAGCAGCCATGGCTCACGGGCCCAGCCGCTCCACGGCATGTGGGATCCTCCTGGACCGGGGCACGAACCCACATCCCCTGCATCAGCAGGCGGACCCTCAACCACTGCGCCACCAGGGAAGCCCCTAATAATAATTTTTGAAAGTCTATTTTGAGCCACTTCTCAAGAAGTAATAAGATTGGTAGTGTTAAATGTGCGTGTGTCCACCTTTTATGAAATATAACACTATGCAAATATTAAAAAGTCTGTTCTCAAAAGCTTCCCATTCTACAAAGTGATGAGCTTTATAACTAAAATGACAATAAGACAATTCATTATTATTTTCTAAATTACTTCATGTAAGATGGTATAGTATAAAGACCCTGAGCTCACTTCCTCTCATGAGCACCTCAAAATCACAACTATCTGTAGAACAACCATAAATGAAAAAGACTGGAACCCACTGGAAAAGATCTTCTACAAGTAAAGAGATAAAGAAGGAACCACAAGGAGATGGGTAGGAGGGGCAGATTCTACATAATCAAGTCCCATAACCCCGGGTGGATGACACACAAACTGGAGAATAATTATACTGCAGAGGTTCTCCCACAGAAGTGAGAGTTCTGAGACCCCATCAGGCTCCCCAGCCCAGAAGTCCTGCACCAGGAAGCCAAGTCACCAGAGCATTTGGCTCTAAATTCCAGTGGGGTTTAATTTCAAGAGTCCCACAGGAATGGGGAAAATAAAAATTTCATTCTTAAAGGGTGTACACAAAAATCTCACATGCTCCAGGACCCAGGGCAAAAGCAATAATTTGATAGAAACCTGGGCCAGACCTACTTGCTGGTCTTGGAGAGTCTTCAAGAAAGGCACAGGGCAGCTGTGGCTCAATGTGGGGGCACAGACAATGGTGGCAGCTATTCTTAGGAGCTCCTTCTACCACGTGGACACTGGTGTTGGTGGGTACCATTGTGGAATCTATCGTTTAGCTCATTAGCACCAAGACCTGGCCCCACCTAACAACAGACTAGCTGCCTAAAGACTTCCTGAGCCCACAGCCACCTCTAGACATGCCTCTAGATATAGATTGGCAAACCACAGGGCTGGGACCCAGCTCCACCAACAAGTGGACAGGTACTGGCCTTGCCCTCCAGGAGGCCTGCTCTAGCCTCTGGACTAGCCTCACCCACCAGGAAGCAGAGTCCTGTTGCAAGAAAACCATAGTCTCACAGTCTTTGGACCCAGCCTTCCCAAATCAGGCGAGACCCTGCCCTGGGAGCAGGTGGGTCCTGGCCCTTCCCACTAGCAGGCTAAGACAAGCTTCAGGATACCCCAGACACCATAACCAACTGTGTCAGGAATCACCCCCCCCCACCCAGTGATCTGACGCCAGTTATTGGAACCCTGGGCACTGCAGTAAGACTCTGGGACACTGCTCTGCCTGCCAATAGTCTAGCACTAATCCCAGGACCTGGCTTCACCCACCAATGAGCTAACACTAGTTCTGGGACTGTATTTCTGCAGTCAGCAGCTTTGTGACCAGGTCCAATCAACCAGTAGCTATCAGAATCCACACAAGGCAAGGCCTGGCAACCAGCGAGACTAGGGGCCAACACAAACCTACCAGACTGCCCACATAGCCAGCCACAACAGAAGGGCCCACAGAGCCCTCATAGGGAGAACCCCTAGAGCATATAGGTAGGGTGACAAGAGGGTAGTGTACTGCTGGGATGCAGAGGACATCTCCTACAGAAGGTACTTGTTCAAGGTTGGAGATTGTAACTAACCTACCAGATACATAAAAATAAAAACAACAACTTAGGCAAGATGAGGCAGCAGAGGAACATATTCCATATAAAGGAATGAGATAAAACTCCAGAAGAAAAACTAAGTGAAGTGGAGACAGGCGATCAACGTGAGAAAGAGTTCAGGGTAATAATCATAAAGATGATGAAAGAACTCGGGAGAAGAATGGATGCAAAGAAAGAAAAGTCAGAAGTTTTTAACACAGATTTTGGAAATATAAATTGAAACCAGAGATAAATACAATAACTAAAATGAAGAATATACTAGAATGAATCAACAATACAATCAATGATACAGAGGAATGTATCAGTGAGCTGGAAGACAGAGTAGTGGAAATCACTGATGCTGAACAGAAAAAAAGAAAAAAATAAAGAAATTAGGACAGTTTAAGAGATCTCTGGGACAACATCAATCACACTAATATTCACATTACAGCAGTCCCAGAAGGAGAAAAGAGAGAGAAAGAGGCTGAGAACATACTGGAAGATATAATAGCTGAAAATTTCCCTCACCTGGTAAAGGAAACAGTTACCCAGGTCCAGGAGGTACAAAGAATCCCATAAAGGATTAACCCAAAGAGGAACACACTAAGACACATTGTAATTAAAATGACAAAAATGAAAGATAAAGAGAGACTATTAAAAGCAGTAAGGGAAAAACAAAAAATAACATACACAGGATCTCCCATGAGGCTATCAACAGATTTTTCAGAAGAAACTCTCAGGCCAGAAGAGAGTGGCACAATACATTTAAAGCAATGAAAGGGAAAAAAAAACTACAACCAAGCATACTCCACACAGCAAGACTCTTGTTCAGATACTATGAAGAGATAAAAGCTTTACAGACAATCAAAAGCTAAAAGAGTTTAACAACACCAAATCAGCTTTACAACAAAGGTTAAAGAATTTTTCCAGGAGAAAAAGAAAAGGCCAAAACTAGAAACAAGATAATTACAAAATGAAAAAGCACATTGGTGAAGGCAAAAATACAGTAAAGTTACAAAATCATCCATGCACAAGGCTAGGAGGAAGTTAAAAGACAAAAGTAGCAAAATCATCTATATCCACAAAGCAGTTAACAAACACACAAAACAATTAGATGTAAAGCACAATATCAAAAATACTAATAAGAAGAATACAAACACAGACTTTTTAAAATGCATTTGAAATTAACAGATCAGCAATTTAAAACAGTCATGTGTATATATCTATATAGAACTTTCTGTATATAGATCTCATGGTAAACACAAACCAAAAATCTATGACAGATATACACACACACAAAAGAAAACGGAAACCAAATATAACACTACAGACAGTTATCAGGTCACAAGAGAAGACAGAAAAAGTATAAAGGAACAAAAAAAAACCTAAAAACACAATTCTAGAACAATGAACAAAATGGCAATAAGTACATACCTATTGATAATTACATTAAATATAAATGGACTAAATGTTACAATCAAAAGACAAAGAGTGGCTGAATGGATCCAAGAAACAAGACCCATAAATATGCTGCCTAAAAGAGACTCACTTCAGATCTAAAACGCACACAGGTTGAAAGTGAGGGGATGGAAAACAGGTATTCCACACAAATGGAAAAAAAAAAAAAGCTGGAGTAACAATACTTATATCAGGCAAAACAGACTTTAAAATAAAGACTATTACAGGAGATAAAGAAGGACACTACATAATGACCAAGGGATCAATCCAAGAAGAAGATGTAACAATTGTAAATATATATGAACCCAACATAGAAGCACATAATTACACAGGGCAAATATTAATGGACATAAACGGAGAAATCAACAGTAATACAACAACAGTAGGGAACTTTAACACACCATTTACATCATTGGACAGATCAAACACACAGGAAATCAATAAGGAAATGCTGGACTTGACACATTAGGCCAGATGGACTTGATTGACATATATAGAGAGAGCACTCCATCTGAAAGCAACAGAATACACAATCTTTTCAAGTGTACATAGAACATTTATCAGGATATATCACATACTGGGTCACAAAACAAGGCTCAGTGTATTTAAAGAAAAAAAGAAATCTCATTAAGCATCTTTTCCAACAATAATGCTAAAAGGTTAGAAACCAACTACAAGAAAAAAACTACACAAAGCACGAAAATGTGAAGGCTAAATAATATGCTGCTAAACAACCACAAGATCATCGAAGAAATCAAAGAAGAAATAAAAAAACTGAAATAGCAATGAAAATAACAATAAAACATGAAAACATGTTTTCATGAAATAACAATGAAAACATGACAATCCAAAACCTATGCGACACAGAAAAAGTGGTTCTAACAATGAAATAACAGTGAAACTAACAATGAAATAAAAGTGAAAACATTACAAACCAAAACCTATGGGACACAGAAAAAGTGGTTCTAACAATGAAATAATAATGAAAATAACAAAGAATAACAATGAAAGCATGACAATCCAAAATCTATGGGACACAGAAAACGTGGTTCTAAGGGGGAAGTTTATAGTGATACAAGCTTACCTCAGGAAACAAGAATAATCTCAAATAAACAACCTAACCTTACACCTAAAGCAGCTAGAGAAAGAAGAACAAACAAAGCCAAAGTCAGTAAAAGGAAAGAAATCATAAAGAACAGAACAGAAATAAATGAAATAGAGACAAAGAAAACAATAGAAAAGATCAATGAAACTAAAAGCAGGCTCTTTGAGAAGATAAAATTTGATAAACCTTTAGCCAGACTCATCAAGGAAAAAAAAAGGGAGAGAGTGCAAATCAATAAAATTAGAAATGAAAAATAAGACAGTGGACACCACATAAAGTATCATAAAAGACAACTACAAACAACTATATGCCAATAAAATGGACTAAAAGAAATGGACAAATTCTTAGAAAGGTACAACCTTCCAAAACTGAAGAAGGAAGCAACAGAAAATATGAACAGAGCAATCACAAGTACTGAAATTGAGACAGTGATTAAAAACTTCCAACAAACAGAAGTCCAGGACCAGATAGCTTCACTGGAGAATTCCATCAAACATTTAGAGAAGAGTTAACACCTATCCTTCTGAAGCTTTTCCAAAAAACTGCAAGGGAAGGAACACCCCAAAATGCATTCTAGGAGGCCACCATCACTCTGATACCAAAACCACACAAAGATACCACAAAAAAAGAAAATTGCAGGCCAATATCACTGATAAACACAGATGCAAAAATCCTCAACAAAATACTAGCAAACCAAATCCACTAATACAATAAAAGGATCAACACCATGATCAAGTGGGTTTTAATCCCAGGGATGCAAGGACTCTTCAATATCTGCAAGTCAATCAGTGTGATACAGTACATTAACAAACAGAACAATAAAAACAATATGATCATCTCAATAGATGCAGGAAAAGCTTTTGACAAAATTCAACACCAATTTATCATAAAAACTCTCCAGAATGTGAGCATAGAGGGAACTTACCTCTACATAATAAAGGTCATATATGACAAATCCACAAAGAAGTAAAACTACCACTATTTGCAGATGACACAATACTATACACAGAAAATCCTAAAAATGCTACCATAAAACTACTAGAGCTCATTAATGAATTCAATAAACTTTCAGGATAAAAAATTATTACACAGAAATCTCTTGTATTCCTATACACTAACAATGAAAGATCCAAAAGAGAAATCAAGAAAAGAATCCCACTTATCGCATCAAAAAGAATAAAATACCTAGGAATAAAACTACCTAAGGAGACAAAAGACCTGTACTCTGAAAACTATGACACTGATGAAAGAATTCGAAGATAACACAAACCAATGGAAAATATACAATATTCTTGGACTGGAAGAATCAATATTGTCAAAATGACTATAGTACCCAAAGCAATTTACAGGCTCAGTGCAATCCCTTCCAATTTACCAACGGCATTTTTCACAGAACTAGAACAAAAAAGTTTAAAATGTGTATAGAAACACAAAAGAACCTGAATAGCCAAAGCAATCCTGGGAAAAAAAAACGGAGCTGAAGGAATCATGCTCCCTGACTTCAGACTATACTACAAAACTACAGTCATCAAAACAGTATGGTACTTGCTCTAAACAGAAATATAGATCAATGGAACAGGAGAGAAAGTCCAGAAATAAACCTACACACCTATGGTCAATTAATCTATGACAAAGGAGGCAAAAACATACAATGGAAAAAAGACAGTCTCTTCAATAAATGGTGATGGGAAAACTGGACAGCTACATGTAAAAGAATGAAATTAGAACATTCTCTAACACCATACACAAAAATAAACTCAAAACAGATCAAAAGTCTAAATGTAAGGCTGGACACTATAAAACTTGTAGAGGAAAACACAGGCAGAACACTCTTTGACATAAATCACAGCAGTATCTTTTCTTATCCACCTCCTAGAGTAATGAAAATAAAAACAAAAATAAACAATGGGAACTTATTACACTTAAAACCTCTGTACAGCAAAGGATACCATAAACAAAACAAAAAGAAAACCCACAGAATGGGAGAAAATATTTGGAAATGAAACGACTAACAAAGGACTAATCTTCAAAATGTACAAACAGCTCATGCAGCTCTATATCAAAAAAACAACTCAAACAAAAAATGGGCAGAAGATCTAAATAGACATTTCTCGAAAGAAGACATACAGGTGGCCAAAAAGCACATAAAAATCTGCTCAAGAAAAAGCTGCACATTTCACGAGTTATCAGTGAAATGGAAATAAAAATACAATGAGGTATCACCTCACATGGGTTAGAATTACCATCATCAAAAAATCTACAGATGAGAATTGCTGGAGAGGGTGTGGAGAAAAGAGAACCCTCCTACACTGTTGGTGGGAATGTAAATTGGTTCAACCACTATGGAGAACAGTATGGAGGCTCCTTAAAAACTGAAAATAGAGCTACCATTTGATCCAGCTATCCCACTCCTGGGCATATATCAGAAGAAAACCATAATTCAAAACAATACATGCATCCCAGTGTTCACTGCAGCATGATTTACAATAGCCAAGACATGGAAGCAACCTGAATGTCCATTGACCGATGAATGCATAAAGAAGATGTGCTACATATATACAATGGAATATTACTCAGTCATAAAAGAATGAAATAATGCCATTTGCAGCAACATGGATGGACCTAGAGATTATCATATTAAGTGAGGTAAGTCAGACAGAGAAAGACAAATATATCAGAGCATGTATATGTGGAATCTAATTTTATAAAAATGTGGGGCTTCCTTGGTTGAGCAGTGGTTAAGAATATGCCTGCCAATGCAGGGGATATGGCTTTGATCTCTGGTCCATGAAGATCCCACATGCCACGGGGCAACTAAGCCCATGCACCACAACTACTGAGCCTGCACTCTTGAGCCCATGAGTCACAACTACTGAAGACCACATGCCTAAGGCCTGTGCTCCATAAGAGAAGCCACCACAATGAGAGGGCCACACGCTGCAACAAAGAGTAGCCCCCACTCGCCACAACCAGAGAAAGCCCATGCACAGCAACGAAGACCCAACGCAGCCAAAAATAAATAAATAAATAAAATAAAAATATATAAAAATTAAAAATTAAAAAATGATACAAATAAACTTATTTACAAACCAGAAACAGACTTACAGAAAAAAAAAAAAAAAACATTGTTACCAAAGGGGAAACGTGGGGTGGAGGGATAAGTCAGGAGATTGGAAGTAACATACACATACTAATGTAAATAAGATACATAACCAACAAGGACCTACTGTATAGCACAGGGAACTCTACTCAGTATTCTGTGATAACATATATGAGAAAAAAACCTGAAAAAGTATGAATATATGTATATGTATAACTGAATCACTTTGCTGTACACTTGAAAGTAAGAACATTGTAAATCAACTATACTAGTGTCCATCGACAGATGAATGGATAAAAAATATGTGGCACATATATACAATGGAATATTACTCAGGTGTAAAAGGAAATGAAGTTGAGTTATTTGTAGTGAGGTAGATGGACCTAGAGTCCATCATACGGAGTGAAGTAAGTCAGAAAGAGAAAAACAAATACCGCATGCTAACACATATATATGGAATCTAAAAAAAAAAAAAAAAAGGTCATGAAGAACCTAGCAGTAGGACAAGAATAAAAACGCAGATGTAGAGAATGGACTTGAGGACACGGGGAGGGTGAAGGGTAAGCTGGGATGAAGTGAGAGAGTAGCATTGACATATATACAGTACCAAATGTAAAATAGATAGCTAGTGGGAAGCAGCTGCATAGCACAGGGAGATCAGCTCAGCACTTTGTTACCACCTAGAGGGGTGGGATAGGGAGGGTGGGAGGGAGACGCAAGAGGGAGCAGATATATGTTTACATATAGCTCATTCACTTTGTTAGAGAGCAGAAACTAACACAACATTGTAAAGCTATTATACTCCAATAAAGATGTTTAAAAAAATCAACTATACTCTAATAAAATTTTAAAAAATTTATATTAAAAGATAAGCACACATATTATTGTACTATAAAATTAAAAAAAATCATATCAAGCATCTTTTCCAACCACAACTCTCTGAGACTGCAAATCACCTACAAGAAAAAATCTACAAAAACACAAATATGTGCAAGCTAAATAATATACTATGAAACAACCAAGGGATCACTGAAGAAATCAAAGAGGAAATTAAAAAATACCTTGACACAAATGAAAACAAAAGAACAATGATCAAAATCCTATGGGATGCAGGAAAAGCAGTTCTAAGAGGGACGTTTATTGCAATACACACGTACCTCAGGAAACAAGAAAAGTCTCAAGTAAACAAGCTCACCTTACACCGAAAGGAACTAGAGAAAGAAAAATAAATAAAACCCAAAGTTAGTAGAAGAAAAGAAACATAAAAATTGGAACAGAAATCAAATAGAGACTAAAAAAAAAAAATAGAAAAGATCAGTGAAACTGAAAGCTGGATCTTTGAAAAGATAATGAAAATTGACAAGCTTTTAGCCAGACTCATCAAGAAAAAAAGGAAGAGGGCCCAAATCAATAAAATCAGAAATGAAAAAGGAGAAGTCACAATTGACACCACAGAAATACAAAGAATCATGAGAGACTACAAAGAATCACTACTTCCCAATTAAATGAACAACCTAGAAGAAATGGACAAATTCTTAGAAATGTAATTCTCCCAAGACTGAACCAGGAAGAAATAGGACATATGAACAGACCAATTACCAGTAATCAAACTGATCAGTGATTCAAAAAAAAAAAAAAACTCCCAACAAACAAAAGTCCAGAACCAGATAGCTTCATAGTTGAATTCTAGTAAACATTTAGAGAAGACTTAAGACTCTCCTTCTCAAACTACTCCCAAAAAATTGCAAAGGAGGGAACACTGTTGATCTCATTCTACAAGGCCAGCATCACCCTGATAACAAAACCAGACAATGATATCACAAGAAAAGAAAATTACTGGTCAATATCCCTGATAAACATAGATGCAAAAATGCTCAAGAAACATTAGCAAACCAAATCCAACAGTAGACTAACAGGATCATACACCATGATCAAGTGGGATTTATCCCAGGGATGCAAGAATTTTCCAATATCCACAAATCAATCAATGTGATACACCACATTAACAAATTAAAGAATAAAAGCCATATGATCATCTCAACAGGTTCAGAAAAAGCATTTGATAAAGTTCAGCATCCATTTATAATAAAAACTTTCCAAAAAGTGGGCACAGAGGGAACATACCTCAACATAAAAAAGGCCATTTATGACAAACCCACAACCAACATCACTCTTGATGGTGAAAAATCTGAAAGCATTTCCTCTGATAACAGGAAAAAGACAAGGAGGCCCACTCTTGCCACTTTTGTGCAACACAGTATTGGAAGTCCTAGCCACAGCAATTGGAGAAGAAAAAGAAATTTTAAAAAAATGAAAGTGGAAAAGAAGAAGTAAAACTGTCACTGTTTCCAGATGACATGATACTATACATAGCAAATGTTAAAGACACCATCAGAAAACTACTAGAGCTTATCAATGAATTCAGTAAGTAGCAGAATACAAAATGAATATACAGAAATCTGTTGCATTTCTATACATGAACAAATAAATCTCAGAAATAGAAATTAAGGAAACAATCTCATTCATCACTGCATCATAAAGAATGAAATACCTGGGCTTCCCTGGTGGTGCAGTGGTTGAGAGTCCGCCTGCCGATGCAGGGGACACGGGTTCATGCCCCGGTCTGGGAGAATCCCACATGCTGCACAGTGGCTGGGCCCGTGAGCCATGGCCGCTGAGCCTGCGCGTCCGGAGCCTGTGCTCCACAATGGGAGAGGCCGCAACAGTGAGAGGCCCGTGTACCGCAAAAAAAAAAAAAAAAGAATGAAATACCTAAGAATAAACCTACCTAAAGAGGTAAAAGACCTGTACTAGGAAAACTATAAGACACTGATGAAACAAATTGAAGATGACACAAACAAATGGAAAGATATACCATGCTCTTGGATTGGAAGAAGCAATACTGTTAAAATGACTGTATTATCCAAGACAATCAACAGATTCAGTGTAATTCCTATCAAAATATCAATGTCATTTTTCACAGAACTAGAACAAATACTTTTAAATTTGCATGCAAACACAAAAGACCCCGAATAGCCAAAACAATCTTGAGAAAAATGAACAGAGCTGGAGGAATCATAATCCCTGAATTCAGACTATACTATAAGGGTATAGTAATCAAAAGAGATGGTACTGGCACAAAAACAGACACATTGATCAATGTAACAGACTAGAGAGTCCAGAAATAAACCCAAGTGCTTATGGTCAACTAATGTACAACAAAGTAGGCAAGAATATACCAGAAAAGACAAGTCTCTTCAATAAGTGGTGCTAGGAAAACTGGACAGTTACATGTAAAAGAATAAAATTAGAACACCCTTTCAAACCACATACAAAAGTAAACTCAAAATTGATTAAAGACCTAAATGTAAGACATGACACCATAAAACTTCTAGAGGAAAGCATATGCAGAACACTCTCTGACATAAATTGTAGCAATATTTTTTGGATCTGTCTCCTAGAGTAATGGAAATAAAAGCAAAATTAATACAAATGTGACCTAATTAAACTCAAAATATTTTACACAGCAAATGAAAATCAGCAAAACAAAAAGACAACCTACTGAATGGGGTAAAATATTTACAAATGATATGACCCATAAGGGGATAATATCCAAAATATAAAAACGGTTCATACAATTCAACGTCAAAAAGATAAACTACCTGATTATAAAATGGGCAGAACACTTGAACAGACATTTTTCCAAAGATGACATGCAGATGGCCAACGTGTTCATGAAAAGATGCTCAACATTGCTTACCATCAAGGAAATGCAAATCAAAACCACAATGAGATAGCAGCTCACACCTGTCAGAACAGCTATCATCAAAATGAATACAAAAGCAAATATTGGTGAAGATATGGAGAAATAAAACCCACGTTCACTGCTGATGGGAATGTAAATTGGTGTGGCAGCCCTTGGAAAACAGTATGGAGGTTTCTCAAAAGACTGAAAATAGAACTACCATATGACCCAGAAATTCCATTCCTGGGTATACATTCCCCCAAAACAGCTAAAAACACTAATTCTAAAAGATATATGTACCCCAAAGTTCATAGTAGCATTATTTACCCTTGCCAAGATATGGAAGCAACCTAAGTGTCCATCAATAGATGAATGGACAAAGACTGTATATATATATATATATATATATATATATATATATATATATATATATATATACACACACACACACACACACACACACATATATATGCATATATATATATATACACACACACACACACTATGGAACACTACTCAGCCATAAGAAAGACTGGAATTGTGTCATTTGCAACAACATGTATGGACTTGGAGGATATTATCCTAGTGAAATAAATCAGAAAGAAAAATGCTGTATAATATCACTTACATGTGGAATCTAAAAAATACAACAAACTAGTGAATATAACAAACAACAAGCAGGTTCACAGATGCAGAGAACAAACTAGTGATAACCAGTGCAGAAAGAGAAGGGGAGAGGGGCAATTTACAGGTAGGAGATTAAGACGTACAAGCTATTATGTATAAAATAAGCTATAAGGATATAATGTACAACATAGGGAATACAGCCAATATTTTAAAATAACTAAAAATGGAATGTAACATTTAAAAATTATGAATCACTATTTTGTACATCTGTAACTTATATAATAATGTACTTCGGGCTTCCCTGGTGGCGCAGTGGTTGAGAGTCTGCCTGCCGATGCAGGGGACACGGGTTCATGTCCCGGTCCGGGAAGATCCCACATGCCGTGGAGCGGCTAGGCCCGTGAGCCATGGTCACTGAACCTGCGCGTCCGGAGCCTGTGCTCCGCAACGGGAGAGGCCACAACAGTGAGAGACCCGCATACCACAAAAAAAAAAATAAATAAATAAAAAGATAATGTACCTCAACTCTACTTCAATAAAAACATAATACTATTAAATTTTAGACTTGACTTTGTCAAAGTAAAACAGATGTGTATGTATTCTACTAAAGTAGAATAAATAAAAGAGTTAGATGTGACCATCTAATCTTTAATATAAAACACATGAATTTTATTATGACTTTCATTAGTTTTCCTTCCAAAGGGAGAATATGGGCATGTAGTTTACTTTTAGACAAGATAAATTGAAGCTGTGTTTGATTTAAATAACCCAATTTTTCTTTCTTCTTTTTGAAACCAGGCTCTGAAACACTCACTCAGGAATTAGGTAAAGGAACCTGAGCTTCTACCTTAGTGAAGGTAACTCCATATTGGAAGTCCCAGTTCAATTTTGAGAAAAACCTATGACATAAGCCTGAATAAGCTGTAATATGATTAAATGCTTAAAGAATACCCTCTTGCATGCCTGAGAAATTCCAGGAACTACAGGACATTTAAACCCTGCAGCTTTAGATTTACTGCTCTCTTTACTCAATCAAGATGAGGCTGACCAGATAACCCCACAATCAGTTTCCAGATGATTATAGGAGCTGCGTACGCTGCACCTCAGGTAGCCTCACCTGTATACCTCTGAAACTTTCCTTTGAATACTCTTGTCCTCTAACTGGCAACTTAGAGATGGTTTTGGGGACACTAGTCTGTCAGCTTCCCAGGTTCCCAGCTTCCTGAATAAAGTATCTTTCTTTCTCCACCACCCCTTTTCTCTGGAACATTGACTTTTGAGCAATGAGCTGCACAACCTCAGTTTGGTTCCAGCTCCAGCCAGTAACACTTTCCTCCCGTCCTTCCTTCCCTCTTTCCTTCTTTCTTGGACCAAGTGTTTATATACTATGCTATAAGAAGAGTTTAAAGTCTATCCTCAAAAACTTCCTATTCTACACAAAGTAATGAGCATTATAACTAAAGTGATAATAAGACAACTGATTATTATCTTCTAAATTAGTTCATATATTTAAAAATACTATTAAAATTTGACTTTGTCAAAGGAAATAATATTTAATAACAGAAGCAGAATATAAATATTTCTAATTTGACTTAATTATGTAACAGACTCTAAAGGTCGATGTTTTAAAAAATAGATTTAACTAAATTATAATGGCTAAATTGCCAGATATCTTCAGGTTTCTGTCATTATGATAAACAGCAATAAAATCAGATGTAGTGTTTGTAAAAATTTGTTTGGTTTTCCAAGAATAATCTGCCTGCCTTGGAAATATCTGTATTATAAGACCTTTTAGTGAATATGTTTCAAGATCAAACAAGATATATCATGGAATGTTATATTAGACAAAGGCAGTTGTAGATCATTTTGTGTCAAATTTATTCCATAGTTTAAAAAAAATGAATCTCAAACAATATCATAGACTATATCCAGGAGCAATGCAGGTTAATGGCATAGGGAAGACTAGAAACTAAATTGGATTATTTTGTTCCATATCGTGAACAGGATTAATTGGATCAAGAGAAATATATAAATGCTCTAAGTATAAAAAGTTGCTTTGTGTAAATTATTGTTTGACCCTAAAATCACTGGTGAAATAAATCATGGCTATGCTCTATAGAAGCAACGTTGCTGGACTGCTCAAGTATTTTTTCATTTATTTGTTTGTGTGTCTGTTTTTTTGATTAGGATAATCAACTTGTAGCAAACAGTGGTGTAATTGCTATAAAATGATTTCATCATTCTCTTAATTTCTTCCTTCTGTTAGTATTACTATGCTCTTTTTTAGATACTGTCTTCATTTTTAATTATTGCTCTATAATTGTCCCTAGGGGAAAACATCTGCTATTGCCTATTCAATTTTCTCTGTTGCCTCAGATTCCCTGTGGATATATTGCAGCTTGTTGACATTGCATTTACAGTTGCCTCTGATGGTTTTCTACCCCAAGGGTCCTACAAAGATAAGAATATTTAGCTGCCTCATTTCCTATGGCAATTGTGATATTTTCCCATCTATGTCACTACCATGCTATTGGATTCATGAAATGATTTCAGTGAATGAGAACTATCAAATCAATCTATTTTGACACTTTTGTTCTTTTAATTTAAAAGAATTAAATGCCTAATATAGCTTCTGGCTGTATTTAGTCTTTATTTTTGGCATCCTGATTTTTCAATGTCTTTTAAAACATTTGTCATTATTAGAATACCATTTTCCATGATAGTCATAAGTTTCTTTGTGTCACATTCCTTTTGAAAACATAGATTCTTCTTTATCAGAATCAGGTTCTTTGTAAAATAAGATGTGAGTCTCTAAATAATGTAATATTAATTTATTAAAATTCAGTTATGAATATTTATGATTAGTTTCATTCCAGGTATATATTTTATATTAACATAAAATTATAATAAGGTTATAATATTTTATATTTCTATAAGATTATTTCATAATAAAATATGATTTATTAAAATGATAATTACATGTGAAATATAATTATTATAAATATAACATCACATACACACATATTTATGTTAATTATCACTATAATTTTCTGAAAAATAATTTTGAGTAAACCAGGCATTTAAAAGTATAATTAAATGATCATTTAAAATACAATTAATAACTAGAGAATGGACTTGAGGACACGGGGAGGGGGAAGGGTAACCTGGGACAAAGTGAGAGAATGGTGTGGAAATATATACACCACCAAATGTAAAACCGATAGCTAGTGGGAAGCAGCCGCATAGCATGGGGAGATCAGCTGGGTGCTTTGTGACCACCTAGAGGGGTGGGATAGGGAGGGTGGGAAGGAGGGAGACGCAAGGGGGAAGAGATATGGGGATATATGTATATGTATAGCTGATTCACTTTGTTATAAAGCAGAAACTAACACACCATTGTAAAGCAATTATACTCCAATAAAGATGTTAAAAAAATAAAAAATAAAAATAAATACAATTAATTGATATTTATTTTGTCTGTTTTTCTATAGAGACCATTTCTATATTTATATTTTATATCTAAACCATAAGTATGATTAGTTATTGAATTTAAAAGATAAAGACTGAGCAATATAAATTATTTAAATTCTTAATTAATCTACACAACTTTTGGCCTAATCTTATATCAAGTAACTTTCACTCTCTGCCCTATCTAATAAAAGGCCCTTTCAATTACATCACACTTTGCCAACTTTAGTCCAGGTTATACACATTTTCTCTTAAATCAGTCCAATCAACATCTGTATAGGAATGTTTACCTGTTAAAAGATAATATTTTCTGTTTCTCTCTTTATAGGTTTATTATAGCATAGCGCATGATGATGTTATAAGAGCACATATTACAGATGTAATTTTATATTATGTGATTTTTTCAGTAACATATATTCCCTCCACAAGACTGTAAACCCCTTGATGTAAGATAATTTACCATTCATTCATTCATCCATTTATTTTTCTTATGATGTATTTCCTGTGCCCAAAACATAACTGCTTAATGAAAGTAAGTACTTAATAAAAGAATGAGAATATCTAACTCCCCTTGAGATAGGATAAAGAATGGCATTACCATTCTTTCATACTGTTTTAGTGAGGCTTTTTTTTAGGTCTTTTGCATTCTCATATACATTTTTTCAAAAAAGTCCTGTTCTACTTGGATTTTGTTGGTTCAGTTTGTCAGTTTGTCAATTTGGGGAGAACTAACATCCTAAAAATATTGAAACTTCCAGTCTATGAAAATTATAACTCTTTCCTTCTATTAAAATCTTCTTGGCCTTCCCTGGTGGCACAGTGATTGAGAGTCCACCTGCTGATGCAGGGGATGCGGGTTTGTGCCCCAGTCTGGGAGCATCCCACATGCCGCAGAGCAGCTGGGCCCGTGAGCCATGGCCACTGAGCCTGCGCGTCCGGAGCCTGTGCTCCACAACGGGAGAGGCCACAACAGTGAGAGGCTCATGTACCACAAAAAAAAAAAAAAAAAACTTCTTTAATTTTTCCAGCAATATCCCCATAGTTTTTAGAATATAGTCCATGCATATATTTTAAGTTTAATATTAAATATTGTTATGTTATTATAAATGGTATTTTAATTTTATTTTCTGTATGTCTATTGCTAGTGCATACAAATAAAATTGATTTTTCTGTATGTGAGCTTGCTAAACTTACTAATTCTAGTAGTACCTTATTGTAGATTCTCTTAGGGTTTTTTATTTAAAAGATCATGTCTGTTCTAGCAATCTCAGTTGTGAATATATATGCAAATAAATTGAATAAGGGGTCACAAAGAGATATCTGCATACTCATATTCACTGTGACTTGATTGACAAGAGGTGGAAGCAACCTACATGTCAATCAACTGATGGATGAATAAATAAATGTTTTATATACATACAATTGAATATTATTCAGCCTTTAAAAAAGGAACTACCATTTGCAACAATATGGATGGACTTGGAAGACATGCTAAGTGAAATAAGCCAAACACAGAAAATCAAATATTATAGTATATCAACTATATGAGGAATCTAAAATAGTCAAACTCATAGAAGAAGAGACTACAATGATTGTTGCTTGCCCTGGAGGGAGGCCAAACAGTGAGTTATTAGACAATGGGTACAAAACTTCAGTTACACAAAATGCATAAGCCCTAGAGATCTACTGCACAGCACAGAGTCTATAGTTAACAATACTGTATTGTATACTTAAGTTTGCTAAGAGGGAAGACCTTATGTTTAAGTGTTCTTATCATACACACATAATAATGATAAGAAAGAGGATGAAAAACTTTTAGAAGTGATAGATACATTTATGACATAGATTATAGAGATGGTGTCACTTGTGTATACTTATCTCTAAACTCATCAAGTTATATACATTAAATATGCACAACTTTTTGTATTTTAATCACATCACAATAAGTGGTTTAAAAAATAAAGACAAGTAGCTATCATTTTTAAAGATTCCTAATGTAACTTGAAGAAAAATAAATAAAAGATCATCTGTGAATAAACAGAATTTTCCTTCTTACTTTCTACTCTTTATACTATTTATTTCTTCATCTCAATATATTAAAATTGATTAAAAAAACCTTCAGCACAACATTGATAAAAGACATGAGAGGGAACACTTTTTGGTTGCAATCTTAGAAGTTTCCCTAAGTGTTCTTCACCGGGTTATGAAAATTCCCCGCCCCCCCCTTTTTTTTTGAGCAGGCCAGGGAACTGTAAATGCAAATGTACTATAACTAAATGCAAATGTACTATAAATAAATGCAAATGTACTATAAATACAATAGACAGAAGGAAGGCCAGAGGGACTGAAGCATAGTGGATTTGGCAGGAGATGAGTCTGTACAAGTCTTCAGAGCCTGATAATATTGGTCATTGTGGGTCATGCTAAGGAATTTGGATTTTTTTTATTGAGGTATAATTGACATATACCATTATATTACTTTCAGGTGTACAAAATAATAATTTGATATGATATTTGTATATATTGCAAAATGATTACCACAATAAGCCTAGTAAACATCTGTTACCATACATACTTACAAATTTTTTTCTTGTGATAAGAACCTTTAATTTTACTCTCCTAGCAGCAGCTTTCAAATATGCTATATAGTATTATTAACTACAGTCACCAAGCTATACATTACCTCCCCATGAATTATTTGTTTTATAACTAGAAGTTTGTACTTTTTGACCCCATTAACCCACCCCCTACCCCCTGCCTCTGCCAACTGCCAATCTGTTCTCTGTATCTCTGAGCTTGTTTTGTTTCTGTTTTTGTTTTTTAAGATTCCTGGAGAAATGAAGCTCACTGACTTTGGACTATACTATAAAGCTACAGTCATCAAAACAGTATGGTACTGGCACAGATATATATATATATATATATATACATATATATATATATATATATATCAAGGGAACAGGATAAAATGACCAGAAATAAACCCACACATCTATGGTCAATTAACCTATGAAAAAGGAGGCAAGAATATACAATGGAGAAAAGACAGTCTCTTTAATAAGTGGCTCTGGGAAAACTGGACAGCAACATGCAAAAGAATGAAATGAGAACATTCTCTAATACCATACACAAAAATAAACTAAAAATGGATTAAAGACCTAAATGTAAGACGGGATACTATAAAATTCCCAGAGGAAAATATACACAGAACATTCTTTGACATAAACCACAACAATATCTTTTTGGGGTCACCTCCTAGAGTAACGGAAATAAAAACAAAAACAAACAAATGGGACCTAATTAAACTTAAAAGCTTTTGCACAGCAAAGGAAACCATAAACAAAACCAAAAAATAACCTACAGAATGGGAGAAGATATTTGCCAAACATGTTACCTAAAAGAGATTAATTTCCAAATCATACAAAACATACAACATACAAAACATACAACAAACATACAACATTTCTAAAACATACAAACAGCTCATACAGCTAAACATCAAAAAAACAAACAATCCAATCAAAGAATGGTCAGAAGACCTAAACAGACATTTCTCTAAAGAAGACATACAGATGGCCAAAAGGCACGTGAAAAAAATTCTCAACATCACTAGTTATTAGAGAAATGAAAATCCAAACTACAATGAGGTATCACCTCACACCATTCAAAATGGCATTGTCAAAAAGTCTACAAATAATAAATGCTGGATAGCGTGGAGAAAAAGGAACCCTCCTACACTGTTGGTGGGAATATAAATTGGTGCAGCCACTACGGAGAACAGTATGGAGGTTCCTTAAAAAACTAAAAATAGAGCTACCATATGATCCTGCAATTCTGGTCAAATATCTAGAGAAAACTAAAATTTAAAACAATACCTGCACCCCAATGTTCATAGCAGCACTATATGTAATAGCCAAGACATGGAAGCAACTTAAAAGTCCATCAACAGATGAATAGATAAAGATGTGATATATATATATATTTATATATATATATACACACACACACACACACACACACACACACACACACACAATGGAGTATTTCTAATCCATAAAAAATAATGAAATGATGGACTTAGATATTATCATATAATGAAGTAAGCAAGACAGAGAAAAACAAATATCATATGATATCACTTATATGTGGAATCTAAAAAAAAATGATACAAATGAACTTATATAAAGAACAGAAATAGACCCACAGACATAGAAAACAAAACTTATGTTTACCAAAGGGGAAAGTGGGGAGTGGGATAAATTAAGATAAATTAAACATATACACACTACTACCAACAAGGACTGTATAGCACAGGGAACACTTCTCAATATTTATAATAACCAATAAAGGAACAGAATCTGAAAAAGAATCTGCAAAAGACTATATATATATATATATATATATATATATATATATATATGTAACTGAATCACTGCTATACACCTGAAACTAACCACAACATTATAAATCAACTATACTTCAATTAAAAAAAAAAGATTCCACATATAAGTGAGATCATATAGTATTTGACTTCTCTGTCTGACTGATGTTACTTAGCATAATGCCTTCAAAGTCTATCCATGTTTGTCACAAATGGCAAGAGTTCCTTCCTTTTTATGGCTGTATAATATTCCATCAATAAAGATACCACATTATCTTTTTCCATTCATCCACTGATGAGCACTTAGGTTGCTTCTTATGTTAGCTGTTGAAATAATGCTGTAAGGAGTATGGAGGAGCATATATCTTTTCAAGTTAGTATTTTTATTTTCTTTGGATAAATACCCAGAAGTAGAATTGCCAGACCATATGGTAGTTCTATCTTTAATTTTATGAGCAATCTCCATACTGTTTTCCATAGGGGCTGTACCAGTTTATATTCCCATGAAGAAAATTTATTTTTCTTCATCACAGATTTGTGATAAATTCTAGGAACTACTTTTCTTATATTTTGTGAGATGGTTATAAGACTTTGCTCATCTATTCTTTTAATATGATAAATTACATGATTAATTGAAATTGTTAAAACACACTTGCATTCCTGAACAAAAAATCAAATTGATTATGATGTATTATCTTTTTTATATTGCTGAGATCAAGCAGTTTATATTTTGTTAAAGCTTTTTATATTTATGTCCTGAAGGATACAGGTCTGTGGGTTTTGGTAATGTCTGTTAGGTTTTGGTATCAGGGTAATGGTGCTTCATGAGCTAGAAATATCCCTTTCCCTTTAATATTCTGAAAGAATGCATACTATTGGTATTCTTTCATAAATAACAGACTTTACCAGTGAAGTGAAGTCACTGGAACTGGAGTGTTCTTTCTGACAAGGTTTTTAAGTATGAATTAAAGTTTTCAGGGAATACGGTGCATTTCAGATTTTCTCTTTCTTCTCATATAAATTTGAGTGACATTGTCTTCTAAGAACGTCTAATGCATATAAGTTGTCAGATTTTCTGACATAAAATATTATATAATATTTGCTTATCATACTTTTAGGTCTGCTGATTCTACAACTCCATTTTCTTTTAATTGTTTTTCCTGCTGTTTCTTCATTTTCAAACATTTTATATGGATTAGCCTTATGATTTCATTCTACTCTTTACTTTTCATTTAAGTTGATCTTTTTCAAGCTATTAGAGGTTCCAGAAGCTTAGAACCTTGCTTTTTAAATGCTTCTTATTAAGTAAATTTTTCTAATTAAGTTTTTAACTATAATTTAGAGAAAAATTATTTTAGTTGTCATGGCTTTTTAATTTACTTAGCTTCTTTTTTTTTGTGGTATGCGGGCCTCTCACTGTTGTGGCCTCTCCCATTGCAGAGCACAGGCTCCAGAGAGCCAGGCTCAGCGGCCATGGCTCACGGGTCCAGCTGCTCCGCGGCATGTGGGATCTTCCCGGACTGGGGCATGAACCCTTGGCCCCTGCATCAGCAGGCGGCCTCTCAACCACTGCACCACAAGGGAAGCCCTATTTAAGCTTCTTAACTGAATTCACATACATCTTTCTCTTTTCAATGTTTCTTGGAAAAACTCAGTGGTTTAATATGACAAATGACATTTAAAATATTTTTATAAAATTAACAAAAAGTTCAAATCCTACTAGGTTTATACTCCACAATAGTATTTGTGTGTTTTCTATGTTTTATTTATTTATTTTCAGATATTTCCTATTTTTAATTGCTAATTGTTCATATTTATTGATCACTCAACAAGCTTATTATATGTCCTTATTAGAATAACCACTTTTTCTCAATCAGATTTCATAAATATTACCTGTCATCCTTACTATTATAAATATCATATTCCCAATTAATATTTATATTTTTTCCATTAATCAAACAGGTAAAAACTTTTAGAACACTACAGGAACCATCTTGTTTTATTTTTTTACTTTAATGTAATCATTTCTCTCTAGTCGAATCTAATGTAATCATTTCTACCTAATTTTTAGATAGCTTTTAACAGAGTAAAGTAATAATTATTAATTATCAGGAATGCTATAATTTTGCCTCTCCATCTGAAAAATAAGCTAATGTGCTTATACTGCATTTTTCTTTTTGTTTTATTTTCCCAAATGTTAATGGCAAGATTGACTATGATTTTAGTTGCTAACAAGCAGAGTAATAACCTTCACTTTACTGTTAATTTGTTATTGGTGAAATATTTTTAATAATTTCTTGAATGGCTGGCATGTTATTGTGCACAGTTGCTTAAAAAGTGTAAAGAAACTAGACTGCATTCATTTAGTGTGCCCTGCTGAACAAATGTAAAAATTTCATTTGCCTTATTGACTTTACTGTAAGATAAATATATATGATTGAATATGAGTCAGTTTTCACCTCTTAGTCTCCAGATTTCATCTTTAAAAGTGTTTCCTAAGAGAAACCTTTCACAACTCGGGAGTCTAAGCTATGTTTCACGGTGATTTGTTCTTATTGCACTTTGAACTTGGGAGCATTTTGCACACTTGCAAATTTATAAGCACTTCGGCAAATAATAGTTACACCATAAAGTACAGGAGTACAAAATCCAGGTCAATTTGTTCACCATGTATTGCCAATGACTAGGAGATTTTTTAAATTAATTTTGGACTTACAGACTAATGGAAGAATACATTTACGGTCATGCACTCTCTCTGAGAATCTATCTCTCTCTCTCCTTTTCAAGTTTCACATGAGTTGAATAATAAAAGCTCAAAGGTTCAATCTGCTATTGCCCACGGCTATGCCCAGGTGCTTTGCTTTTAGGGACTTTATTGTAATGATAGCATTGAAAAAGAAAGGATTGATGCTCTAATGACCTTGACTACCTCAAAGATTAATTCTTGGATAAGTGGAAACTTACAATTGGATTTCCAGTCTGTCCAATTAGATCATAACATAAGGAAAGAGTAGTGTGAGAAAAAGTCTTTCTACCTGGTTAGCTGATCTTGTAGTTGTGGTTCAAGTGTATGGTATATAGAATATATTACTATGTTTTTAAGCCTAACTCGAATTAGTAATGCACTTAGAGGGTTTTACAAACAATCCCTTTGTGTCACTGTTGTAGAAATGAAAAAAAATTCCCTTCTACCTTTCTACATTCTTTGGCTGGCCTAATTATATTGGCATAAACCACATTAACAGGAGGAAAAAGAAATTTAAACTTGTACATATTAGGGTCCTACCAAAGTATGAGACTCAAAGAAGTATCCAAAGCAGGAAGTTTTTTTTTTTAATTGGAGTATAGTTGCTTTACAATTCTGTGTTAGTTTCTGCTGTACAATGAAGTGAATCAGCTATTCGTATACATATATCCCCTCCCTCCTGGACCTCCCTCCCACTCCCCCCCATCCCACCCATCTAGGTCATCACAGAACATGGAGCTGAGCTCCCTGTGCTATACAGTAGGTTCCCACTAGCTATCTGTATTACACATGCTAGCGTATACATGTCAATCCTAATCTCCCAATTTGTCCTACCCTCCCCTTCCCGCCCTGTGTCCACATGTACGCTTTACACTTTTTAGAAAAGAAACAATACATACATGAACAACTGACAAGACAAAGGGAGTTGGTCTTGGGGTAGTAAATCAGTGAAGAAGTGACACGGTTAGTTTATAATCTTCTCAGGCCTAAATTCCCTGTCTCTGGTGATAAGGGTGCCTTTTACCTTCTTGGTACAGGAAGGGCACCTTTCACATGGAAGATTTATTTCCTGCTTTCAGCAGGACAAGGAAGGGTCAGAGTGTCCTTGCACAGGCTGTTTTTCAAGTAACTTTAACTCAAAATGATCAATATGCCAAAATAGCATGTTTTGGGCTGGCATATTCTGCTTTCCTTCACTATGAAATGTTTATTCTATGGTTATATATTTCAAGATTCAAGACAATAAAACAAAAGCTTGGCAGTCTGAAAATGGAAAGATTTTGCTAGATTCTCTGGCACAGTTATTAAAATGTTCTACTAATTTTAAGAGAGTTGAATGCCATTAATTACGTTCTATTACATTTAAAACAAAAGGACATAATATCTAATATAAGATGAAAACAGAAATGAAACAGTCTTACCAATATTAAAACAAGGTGTTTTGTTGTATTTTTACATAAGCTTTAGGTGTGTGTATGGATGTGGATGTGTATTTGAGGGAGTTTCGTATGCTAAGAATCTGGATAATTGGCTTTCTAAACATCTGGATGATAATAACATTTCTATAACTGAATTTTAAGATATATAACCAAATATGAATAATATAAATTAAAAATAATATCCAGTCTTATGCTTTCATATGTTCATTTCTTTTTTAGGTAAAGTCTACCCCTGTATAATCTCTAATTGTTACGCACTTTTTATCAGTAGTATCATGATGAATTTTGTCAACTTTACAAGAATATTGTTAGGATTACTATGTGTTTGCATGCAATTGAAAAGTGTTTCCAAACCAAACTATTGTTTAATATGCAATGAAGATAATAAAAATAATACTCTACCAGAATATTTTTATTTTTATTTTACTGTAAATATGTTGAAAATTTTAAATTTCCATAATGGATGGGACACCAGAGAGTCACCTGGGGAAAGTACAACAAAGAGGAATAAACACATTTTTTTTTTCCTGAAGTCATGTTTAGCATTTTCTATAACCTACGTACACCAGGTAATTTGCAGCACAGTCTCAGATGCTCTCCTACTAAGTCATTAAATCTCAATATCAAGAAGAAACATATAAACTGCATTAAATTATGCAAACCTTGCTAATTTAATCTGAATTCCTCAAGCTAACTACATTCAGGTGATAACTGCCCAGCAACATTCTTCTATAATGGTAGCATAATCAGAAACATTTTTCTTCATAACCACTGTAAATTCAATACATTACCATTGTCAGTGCACCTACTCCTTAGTAAAAATGGACTTTTATATATGCTAATTTACTACATGTTTATGCAAAATAGATAAAGTGATCATTTTACTTTAGTTACTTATGTCAAGTAAAAATTACTCAATTCCTGAACTATACATTTGGTGTTAAATATTTCCCTTTTATGTTGAAAAATAAGACTCATTCCCTTTTACTAAGTCAGTTTTAGTTTCATTCATTTTTAATAATAATTGTTCTGTCCCAAGACTGACACCTGAGAAACATATGGAAATAAAGCACATCATCCGTTATTCAATTGTCTTCCTATTACAACAATTACAGACACATAGCCGACCTATTTATAATCTGACAATTTACTAAAATAGGTTTACCTCAAATTGAGGATGCTATTGTGTATAAATGTATATACTAGTATCTCATATTAAAGTTTTGGTTTTATTAACTTATTAATTTGATAGATTTCCTCTCATGTTAATGTTTCAAAACTCAAGCCAAAATATATTGGTAATTTCTGCATACTGATCGTAGTTTGAAGATTTGTGTTGGCCAAGGGCCCCAAATATCAGAAGAATAACTAACAAGCTTAGACTTCCAACGTGATGCTATATTCTAGAATTCTAGATTAGATATAATTGCTTTTGATTTTTCCTTTACCCAACGTGACCTTTTATACCTTTATACTTTTCATATTTTTTCTGCCAAAATCCTCTTTTCCACACATTTCACAACTACAAAAAGTTGAGTATGTAATCGATATTGCTAAATTGAATGAAATTTTGTGGTAACACATGAGGTAATATTTATATGTCAGTTCCTATTAACAACATAAATATGAATAATATATTATTTTCCAAACTATTTTTTTGGTGTTTTTCCTTTTCACCTTTTACTGAGGTTTAACTCACATACCATATAATTCACTCATTTAAAATCTACATTTAGTGGTTTTTATATATTTACAGAGTTGTGTAATCATCACCACAATCTAAGTTTAGGACATTTTTACCACACCACCCCCTGCCAAAATCCCATACCCATTACCAGTCATTCCCCATTTATCACTTCCTCCACTCCTTCCAGAGCCACAGGAAACTACTAATCTACATTCTGTCTGGAGAGATTTGCCAATTCTGGATGTTTTATATGAATGGAATCATACAAAACGTGATCCTTTATGACTGGCTTCTTTCACTTAGCATAATTCCAAATTATTTTGAATAACTTCAAGTATTGGTGAAATCATTTACTGTCCCTCTGAAATAGTCAGACTTTTTTAATAAGCTATGATTAATGTCATTGGTTGTTTCTGATTGAAAAAAACTAAAACAGAAGTTTATTGCACATCCTGTCTACCATATCATGATCCATGCAGGCATTTCTTTAATATCTAGTTATTCTTCATTTAAAATCATCTATGGAATGAATATTTTTTGCATATTTTAACACGTATTAAATTATCATTGTCTAATATTGATCTACAAGTTTGACATATGTGCAATTCTAGAAGAATAATTTATACATCAAATAGAGAGAAGCTTAAGATGGAATGACTAAATAGTAATGATTACTAAAGTTAGATTCCTTCTCAGATGAAAAAAAACCACATCATATATTTTATCTCATTAAAAGTTTTCTTTTTATTTTTTGGTAGACCTTTTGAATAAAATATTGGAAGGGAACAGGCCATTGAATTGCATAAAATTGTCTCAGAGAGAATAATAAAGTCTTGGCTTAAATATCTCCAATTGTCAAAACACTGTTGCAATTTTTATTATGTACAGTTAACCTAAAACCTTAAATGTACCTTATAACATGAGTTTTATACAAATAATGAGCTATTCAATTGGAAAGAAATTTTTTTTTTTTTTTTTTTTTTTCGTTACACGGGCCTCTCACTGTTGTGGCCCCTCCCGTTGCGGAGCACAGGCTCTGGACGCGCAGGCTCAGCGGCCATGGCTCACGGGCCCAGCCGCTCCATGGCATGTGGGATCTTCCCGGACCGGGACACGAACCCATGTCCCCTGCATCGGCAGGCGGACTCTCAACCACTGCGCCACCAGGGAAGCCCCAGAAATTTTTTAAAAATAAATAAAATTTATAGAATATGTTTTAATTAGAATGATAGCATTTCAAATTTCACAAATAACTTTTGATTGCATTTCAATTCACCTTGGAGGAAAAAATAATCCCATTTATGTAACAAAATAGTTACATCCTAGAGATCTGTACTGTTCTACTTGGCAGCCACCAGTGACACACAGCTCTTAAGGCCTGTAACATGACTAGTGTGACTGAGGACCTCATTTTATTAAAAGTCATTCAACTGTAATTAATTTAAACAAATTTAAAAACTGATGATTCAATTATTTGAAAAATTTTTAATTGTTTGAAAAAGCTTTCATATGTCAATCTTTATATACAGATAAATTACATCTGCAAGAAATTTAGAATCTGCATTAAATGTATTCTAAATATAAAATGCACATCAGATTTTAAAGATTGAGTAGAAAAAAGAATGTAAAACACATTAATAATTGTTTATTGGTTGAATACTAAAATTAAAATATTTTGAATATAATGTGTTAAATAGACTTTCAAAATTAATCCCACCTACTTCTTTTTACTTTGATAAATGTGGCTCCTAGAAATTTCAAATTATACATGTAGTTCACATATGTCTATTAGTTATTTGGCTTAAGTGACCTGGTTGTGTTTATAGGCAAGTTTTTTATGTGTTCGATTCCCAGTGTTTTATCTGTTTGATAAAAACTACCAATTGCTGAGGTTCTTTTCACAAAGTAGTTTCTATTATATCGAAATGCTGAGCAGAAATCTCTAATTTATTTCAGAATATGGTTATTGCCATTAAATAAATTTACCCAAGGGCAAATTTTAAAAGTGTAATATTAAACACCCATTTCACAAATATCATTAATGCTAAAATTATATCATTTATTGATTTATTAAAAATACCAATAAAATATGTGTTAATTTCAATTTGATGCCACAGAGAAAGTTTTATTTTCAAACAAAAAATATAAGCATTATAATACAAATACCCCCCCCCAAAATTTTTTTTTTTGCCTTTGGTAAGGTTTACTATCAAACTGATAGCATGACCTAAATAGCTTCACATTTAATAGTCTTCCATAGTTTCCAGACTTGTCCATAGGGATACTTTAGGGATATTTTCATCTTTGCCAATGTTATAACTGACATAAAACCAGAATCAACTTTGGTATTTATAGTATACTTATGGAATGCAACATCTACTCAATATATACATAAATCTTTGTATGTTTTCAGTCTTATTCTGTTTTTCTATGTAATAATTTATGTATAAATATCAAAAATGTGAGTAGAAATAATAATAAAAATGTGAGAAGTTATTTTGCTTCCAAATACTTTTGTTTATCTCAGTGAAATTCTAGGCTTTGATTTCAAGTTGGAAATATTTGAAAATCATATGTATGGCTTCCTGCTGTGAGAAACGAGATGTCTATTAATACACAATAATTATATTGAGAGAGCAAAATGCTCAACATGAAAAAAATTAAACTTCACAAGTGAGATACATAGACTTATATCAATTAATTTTCCAGTCACTCATTTTTATTACTAAGTTTTAGGCATGACCTACACACCTTTTTCTGCTTTTCTCATTAAAAATGGGTTTTCAAAGTATAATAAAACATGAATACTAAGTCATTCTATGATTGGCCTTAAGCACATAAATATAATTAAGCTAAAACTTGCACAGTCTTACTGGTGTAAAATTTATAAAGTATCTTTTCACAGTTCCTTCCATTAGGGTACAAACATCATCTGTATCAAATTTGTACTACAAATTCAAGACTAATTTAATCTCAAAACCTACAGTGGATCTTGGCAAGCCACAAAAATAGATTCATTAATTGACTGAACATTAGAAATAAATATTAATCTCTTTTTTCTTTTCTGACTTTATTTAGAAAGCAAGAAGAAATGACTATGACATTCAATTACCATAATTGTTTGCATTAATATATTACTCTTCATTAATTCTCTACTGATGTGAATATATTTTGAATTAGAAACATAATCTAACACTTAAAAGAAATTCATTCTCTTCAACAGAAAGAAGTTTCCAAATATAGCACAAAAAGACACATGAGTAAATCTCCTCTGAAGTAACTGGTTTTAACAGCCCAAGATTTACTGCAAATGTGTCTTTTTTTTTTTTTGGTACAAAGTTCTCTTAGTTGAAGGGGCTTAGAATTAGGAATAGTAAAATGAGAGAGCAAATGAAAAACATTTCTTGTCCCCAAACCTTTTCTCTCTCAGAGTTTATATCATTCGTTCATAGTGGGGAAAAATAGTGTTTACAAACAAGACACTGTAGGCTGCAAGGGATATAATATTGATCAGAACACAAAAAGGAACTTGCCTTCATCAAACTTAATGGTTGAAAGATTAATGGTTGAGACCACTATTACCTATACTATATCACACAAATATATAATATGAACTGTGGTAAGTGAAATGAATGAGAGCACATGACAAGGAAACTTCTAGGTTTGGAATCTCCAACCATCCCTATAATATTTCATAAGGAAAGAAAAGACACTATGAACTGGCACAGAACCACTGTAATGCTTGTTTCACTCATATGCAATGCTGTAAAATGTATTATTTTACCAATTATTAAAGAGTAAGGCATGTGTTTTTTATGTAAGAATATATTTGACATATATACTTTTATATTATTAAAAAATATAACTTGCTTATGTAGGTCTTTCATTATAGCTCTTCCTATCATCATTTAAAAAAATTATGAAGACATTTTACACTGTGTAAATTAAAATATATAGATGTAATCTCTTTTCCTTTATTTCAACTTTGAATACCAAAAGCAAAGCAAATCCTCATTTGCTTTTTATCTCCTTATGATAACAAAAAAACCCTAATTCAAAACATTTTCTGCTAAGCTTTCAGCTTTGTTTTCAACTGCCAATGTGCAATAATAGTTTAAAGGAATCAAGATTCAGAAGAATTAGTTATAGGACACAGCACTGGCTTTGTACAGGCAACTAAAACCCTGAAACTCTTTTGGGTAGCTTATAATAACATTATGGGAAAATATCATCCATGGTCAATGTTGAGAAGCAATGAACACTGTTTTGTGCTTTTTTGTTTTTCTTTTTTTACAAGTTTTTACTGCTTATCCAGCAGGGTAAAAGAAAATGATGAACACATATTTTAAATTGACACATATTTTGCTATTTAAATTTTGTGATAAAATTTTATATTTAATCTTCCCCTCATATTTTATATTACAACTGTATAATGCATGAATGCTTAAAATTATATATTTTATGATTTACCGTGTTATAGTTATCACTGATGGCAGTAATTTTTATCTTTTTTTCACTGCCATATTCTTAGCAACTAGAAGAGTAACGAGCTTATAACAGGAATCAATAAATACCTATTAAATGAATACAGTACAAAATATATAACAGAGTGCTAATCATCTCACCTGAAACCCTGACTTCTTCAATCCCCACCTCCCTGAGCTAATCATATTTAAATCACAGTGTACCCTTCCACACCTTCCTTCATATATATATACAGAGAGATTATATAGGAAGTTGGGTTTTTTTTACATAAACATAATCATAAAAGTTACCTATTTTTTCTAAGTTGCTTTTCCCTAATTGTCTGTATGCTTGAGCAAATTTTCATGTTGGCAGCATTTTAATTTATTATTATATAAATTCCCTATTCATATATTTTTCAAATATCCTATTGGATATTTTAGATATTTATTTGTTCTTGTAAATTTGTAAAAGGTACTTGGTATGTGCATTACAAACATAGTTTTTTCCAACTCTATCACTGCTGCTTTGGTTTTATACACGGCATACATTAATTTCCAACCATAAAAAAGATTGTCATATAATTAAGTACATCCATCTCTCAACTAAGAAGGTCTCCTCCACAACTGTTTTCATATATTACCAGCTCATATATATACATGGATCTATTTCTTGATTAGCTAAATAATCTTTTGGTATGCACACACCATTTCTGCTACATTACAGAGATTACCTCTCCACTCCCCCATCTTATTTATAATTTCCAGAACTTTTTCAAATCTTTCATTATTCTGATGAACTTTAAAATTACTGTATACAATTAAAAAATAAAATATTATGTTTTGGTCATAATTACTTATATTTAAATATCAATATATAGATTATTGTCAGCTTTAGAAAATAAATCTTCCTAGCCAATAATATTGTATTTTTGCTTTTATTTTCACATCTTGTTTTATATTCTTCAATATGGTGCTATAGCTTTTTTTTGCATCTTATATCTGGACATTTCATAATTTTGTTACCATCGTGAAAAAGCATTTTCCCCCCCTTACTTCCATGTGTTTATTGCTATGGAGGAACACTAGCTATTGATTTTTACACATTTTTATCAGTATAGAATATATTTCAATATAGAATATACATTTTACAAAATTATCTCAAATGCCTATCTATACTGAGTATTTGAATAGACTTTTACAGCAGATATAAAACTTATTATAGATAAAATGAAATCATACTGTTCTCCATGTGCTTTATTTTATTGTCTGAAATTATACATTTAAGTCAATCATAAATAATTTTAATGGTAAGAATTACTCTCTTACCTAATGTTATTAAAATAAATTTAGTATTTTTATTTGAAATGAAATTTTCTTTTTAAAATCAAAAGCTTTTATAAATTATTTCCCTCTATTTATATTTTCTTTTTTACTTTTTGACATTCATGGATATGACTATTTGCCTTATTTTCTTTAATTTTGGGGGGGATAAACTAATTAACAATTTTTTTACTATCAGATACTATTAAAATTCAGGGATAAACCCAAGTTCGTGGAGGTTTAGTATTAGTAGTTATGTTACTCAATTTTTACATTTTATTTATTTATTTATTTATTTATTTATTATTATTTTTTTGTGGTACGCGGGCCTCTCACTGCTGTGGCCTCTCCCATTGCAGAGCACACGCTCCGGACGCGCAGGCTCAGCGGGCCCAGCCACTCCGCGGCATGTGGGATCTTCCTGGACCGGGGCACGAACCCGTGTCCCCTGCATCGGCAGGCGGACTCTCAACCACTGTGCCACCAGGGAAGCCCTTTACATTTTATTTATTGTAACTTACACATTTTTTGTGGAATTTGTCCTATAGATCCTCATACTTTATTATAAATATTTACCTGTGATTTTTATGCTACTTTATAAATAATTTGGGAAGATTTCATCATTTTTTCTTTAGTTTAGAGTAATTTTGAAACAATTGTATTATAGGACTTCCCTGGTGGCACAGTGGTTAAGAATCCTCCTGCCAATGCAGGGGACACGGGTTCGATCCCTGGTCTGGGGAGATCCCACATGCTGCGGAGCAGCTAAGCCTGCAAGCCACAACTACTGAGCTTGTGAGCCACAACTACTGAAGCCCACACACCCTACAGCCCACACACCACAACGACTGAGCCCACGTGCTGCAGCTACTAAAGTCCGCATGCCTAGAGCCCATGATCTGCAACAAGAGAAGCCACCGCAGTGAGAAGCCCACGTACCACAATGAAGAGTAGCCCCCGCTCTCGGCATCTAAAGAAAGTCGGCGCAGCAAGGAAAACCCAACGCAGCCAAAAAAACCAAAAAAAAAAAAAAAAAAAAAGGTATTACATGTCTTTTAAGGAGCTGTGTGGGAATTCAACTACTAATAATGCCACTACAATGTCAAATATTTAATATTTCTAATACCACCTGGGACAACTGTTCTACCCAATGGAATTAATTTGAGTAAATTATGCTCTAAAATTTCAAGTTCTTCTAGATTATAGTGATATATGGACTGTGTAAATCTGAAAGAAACAAAAGGTCATTGATAATCATTAAGAATTATAAAATGTTTTGTATAACATAAAAAAAAATTAATGTTCCAGTTTAAAGGAAAATTTAAAGCAGTATGCTTCCAAAATCTTTCATGAATTAATATCTGCTGTAAATGTTTGTGCTATTCATAAGCTTGAACTTACCTCACCTTTAACTTATTTGATCAGAATCAGCAAAGTGGATCCAAGGTGATGGTTTTTCACATGCACTTTTTGAAACTCTTGTCCTATAAATAAAATAGTACCATAAAAATTAGTTACAATAAAATGAATTTTTATAATACTAAACCAGATGACATTTTTCATACTAATTTGGAAGCAAACATAAATACAAGGTTAACTCCCAATAAATATTTAAGTGTAAATCAACCTGAAAGACACTGATGTAATGTAGCTGCATTCAGCCACAATAAATAATAACCTAAATGTTCATAATGTAGTGGTCTTCAGAATTTTATTTGTTATATTCAAGAATATGTTTCAATATTTTCAACTTTACCATTGCCCGGAGAAAGGCAAAACTCAATTTAACGGGTCTTCTTTTTTTCTTTTTTTTTTAATCTTTACATCTTCAATTGTAATAACCAAGTGTCAAAGTATATTTTCGAGGGATTGATGACTGTCTGAATAGAGGTAATAATTTTCAATTGTTGTTGCAGAATAACAGTTGTTAACATTAATACCTGGGAATGACCTTTCCAAGGTTAGCATGACTTTTTTGTTACTATACCTCCAAGTGAGAGTCTAAGAGCAGAGGCAATGGGGTGCATCTAAACAGGCATAACATAATACAGTATAATACTTCTTAAGTAAGAAGCCGAGTGTGGCGCGACTGATAATTGAATATGTTTTTCTAAGGAAACACCAAAGCCGCAGAAGCTGATATGGTAACTAGGGCTACCATTGTCTCCCAATCAATATGAGCTAATATTCCCTAAATTCTCCAGACAGCCAGGAATCTGTTATGTATGCCACACTTAGGATGAATTTCTAAGAGAGATATTTTTTATGCATGAGTCACTGTCACCAGCAAAGCCCATTAACAATTAAAAATAGAATCTAGGTAATAAAACAAAGTCTAACTTTTTTCTTTTCCTTTGTGCTTTGTCTAGTTCTGCTTACTCATAGGGTGCCGCGTGCAAAGGCCTTGGACTCAGCACTTCAGATCAGAGTTCCTCTTGCGAAACGTCTAGGCAGACACCTCAGCTTGTGCAAGCTAAGCGCCACACACAACACTGCAATTTAAGATGGCGGCGGCAGACTGAGCGCACTCGCTGCACCTGCGCTGTGATCTGCAGCCTTAAGCAACACAGCTGTGCCAGCTGCCATGAGTACTCCACTCCCTCCCCACTGACAGATCCCTCTAGAGCAGTCCTGCTCACGTTGGCGAGAGTGTGGACTCTAGTGGGCGTGTTTACACCTCTCCACTCTCTGATCAAAGAATAGTTTTTCTTTGCGTCTAAACAGAACCCTGTCTTGTTCTATTGGCGCTAGCAACCCGGCAGAGGGACTAACCTGGAAGTGTCCGTAACATCACAAAATGGTAACTTTTTTCTAAAGTGGAACTGTCAACAGAGGAATTTTTTTTTCTGTAAAATCATTATCTTGCCATTTCTTTTTATAAAATTTTTCATTCAACAAGCACTAATTTAGCAACAAATTTAATTCAGCTTTGAGCTAGGAGGTGTGGAATGCTCAAAGGTTTCTGGAATGCTCAAAATTTTTGGAATCATTTGTAAAGAAAACCTTTTAGATACACTTCAAAAGAAAAAATATTCCAGTAAACTTAATATTGCTGATTAATAAGTCTATTTCACAATCTTGGTATCTGATTCTAGAAAATAATTAAAAATACTGACACCTACTATTATAATACCAATTCCAAATTTCTACATTAATATTATTGGATGAATCATTATTTGTGGTGGAAAAAACTGCTTTTATTTACATCTTAGTCATTTCTATGTTCTAACTGGGAATGTGCTAAAGAGATTCTTCCACACTTTTTCTGTAAGAGCGGTTTGGAGCAATAGAAAGGTATGTTTTCTCAGATGACTGCATAGTCACTATATTAGCAAGTAGCAAACCTTTGTGTAGTAGACATAGTGAAGATCCTATATCGCCATGGTATACACAGGAGTACATGTTGGAGAAGTGTGATGCTTAAGATAAATCTATCACCTTTACAATTTTCCATGGTGTATACTGTGCTTAACTACATCAGTGAATGAACTGGAAATAAAACTATTTTGTTAAAGTTTCTTTTTTCTTTGCTATTCACAAAATAGACCCTAACAGGAGGTGCACTGACTACTTTCAAGTAATTATACCTAGTACTTTGATCATCTAAATATTTACTTCAAAAGAATCATCTATCACAATGCAAACTCCAGTAGCCCTCAGCTCTCAATACTACACACCAGACACAACTGATTGCCTACAGAGGAGGGCAGCTCAAGCTGGACCACACACTCTCTTCCTCTAACATTTTGTTACTTTATCTAGGGGGAAATCCTCAAAAATTCTCCTTTGGGTGGCCAAATCTGTAACTTCTTCAGGCCCAGCAATAATCCTATTTTCTACTCAAGAGGATAATAGGAGAATAGAAAGTAGAAATAGAGGAAGGAGGAACAAAGAAGACAAAAAAGGGTGGGGAGGAAAAGAGGAGTAGAAAGAGATGTCAGAAGATAGAATAAGAGAGAATGAAAATTAGGGCAAACATAGAAACAGAAAGAAACAAAAAAAGGAGGCCTACTTATAGACCATTATATGTACAGTGTCTCACCATAGTCCCTGGAGCAGAGAAGAGAGTAATGACATTTTTGAACTTTCGCTCTAGTCCTTCCTGAGGCCCATTCGTCTACTGATACTTAGTTTCTGCAAGCAAGTCAATCAGTTTCTGTTGTTCGAGCGTGAAGTTCTAACACATGCCTACCCAGGTGCATGCCTACACAAACTTCTTGTCACAGAGAAAGGAGCAGAAAGATGCATTTAGACAATCTAATTCTCTGATTCTAATCGGCATTCTTATGTAAAAACCACTTAATTAAAATGAAATTTGAACAATATTATATCCTCTTTGATGTCTACATATATTCAAACATTGTTCTCTTAGTGTAGCCCTTGAGTGTCTTTAAAAACAGTAATTTCATTCAAAGTAAAACATGTTCACTTGATATAAAGTTCATGGAAATAAGCAGAACAGTCATGCTAAAAGAAAAGTTTTTATTTGGTATAAATTGATCATAAAATCTTTGGGCAAAATTAGATGAGTGTTTCATATGCTGTTCAGAAAACATTTTCAGGAAATGTTAATAGATACCATTATAATTACCTATTATAATGTTAACAGTTGTAGATATCAGTGTATGACCTGTGGAAAACATTATTTATTAAATCCCCATTGTGGAGATTTAAATGTAACTTATTTAACCATTAAGCCAAAAGCTTAATTTATTCTATGTAAGTTGTGTGCCCACAGAAATTCTTACTAATAATACCATAGTCTACAATGGCACTTTGATTTATAAAGAAAAGATGTTTAAATATTGGACTGTAATTATCTCTTTTATATTTTATTTTATGAAGGCTTTAGTTGCCTTGAGATGGTTGAAGAACTGTTTCAACAAAATGTTTTTATTTAGTAAAATATTATTTTTTGTACTATAATTGATCATGATTTTGAACACTGACTTTATTAAACTTCGTTGGCATCAAGCTATTTTAGAATATAGATATCTATGCAGAATTTCAAAATTCTAAACGTAAGTTATATAAATTGTTTTGCTGTTACTTTATAATATTGCCTGTTAACATTGACTTGAAAGATTCTGTTTCTATTACTACTTTAACCATATGTAGGTGCACCATATATCTCTGATTAGACACTATAGCTTCAATTAAACTTAATGATTTTTCTCTGTAGCAAAGGATTCAGGGCAGTTTCTAAATGAACAAGATTTCTATCAAATTTAATTACTTCCTCCAGTAGATGATACATTATAGGTGAAATGGATGCGACTACCCAACAAAGCAGGCTACTGATTTTATTGCCTAATAAAGATTGAGATGGAGATTTTTTTTTTTTTTTTTTTTTTTTTTTTGCGGTATGCGGGCTTCTCACTGTTGTGGCCTCTCCCGTTGCGGAGCACAGGCTCCGGACGCGCAGGCTCAGCGGCCATGGCTCACGGGCCCAGCCGCTCCGCGGCATGTGGGATCTTCGCAGACTGGGGCACGAACCCGTGTCCCCTGCATCGGCAGGTGGACTCTCAACCACTGCTCCACCAGGGAAGCCCCGAGATGGAGATTTTTAAATAAGGATACGTACATTTTAATTTAACACACCTAACCCGAGAATTTTAACTGCTGTTGTTGTGACCATATTATGCCATTTCTTTATTTTAGACTGCAGTGAAGTGTGTCTCATATATATATGGTTTCAGTTCTATTTTTGATACAGGTAGGATGGGATTGAATCTCAGTTGTGGTGCTATAAATCAGAGTTAATCCTGCTTGTTACTTGGGTATGATTATGATATGATAAGTATGATAAATGCCTGGAAAGTTTCTCCCTTCACTTGAGTTGCCCACAGAAAAAAACATTGACAAAAGAAATTGAATTCCCATTTTTGAGGGTCCACAAGTGAAAAGGAAAGGAAATGAAGCCAATAAATGGTCACACGGTCAGCAAAGCACATGGTCAGCAAAACACACTCCTACTGGGGAAACTTTGAGAGGGAACATGTACATTCAGTCATCTCACTAGAGGGAACCACAGTATTCATATACCAAATAGTATCAGTCATTTGTTGAGACCTTCTCCTGGAGAGTATTAACTGCCCTTGGAAGTACAATGGAATGATCAGAGAAATCATCACGCAAAGAGTTTCAAGTACTTAAAATTGAAAGTCTTTGGGTTGACATGCAGGGACACAGTCAGGGTCAAGGGAATATGGGAAGGTCACTGAGAGTGTCCTCTCTAGTTACTGATGGGGAGGTCTCTTCTCTGAATAGTACAGTATTCAGTCAGGCTCTCTTACAAGGTAGTCCCAAAGTAGAGGCTCAGTGCAATCAAATCTTATCAAAAATTTTTACTGGACATCTATTGCCAGTGTCACTCTTGATCTTATTTATATTTTTAACTGAGTTAGACTGCAGAAAGATAAAAGAGAATAAGTAGTATATATAAGCCGCATAGCACAAGGAGATCAGCTTGGTGCTTTGTGACCACCTAGATGGGTGGGATAGGGAGGGTGGGAGGGAGGGAGATGCAAGAGGGAAGAGATATGGGGACATATGTATATGTATAACTGATTCACTTTGTTATAAAGCAGAAACTGACACACTATTGTAAAGAAATTATACTCTGATAAAGATGGTAAAAAAATCATAAAAAAGAGAGTAAGTAGTTTGATGAGGAAGGTGATAAAGTTTATAGTACTAGATTTTAAAGAATTGTGTATGAAAATATAAATCTTTTATGTCCTTTGAATTTTGGCACATGCTAACCTGTTTCCTGTAACTTTCTCAATTATTGCTCTAATTTCTTCTATCAGCAGTAGATTTTCAGTTAAATATTATTTCAAAACATTCGACTGATGACTGTCTTTAAACTTATATTGACCTCTCTAACTGTCCACATTTTCTAGGCTGTAATTCCCTCTGCTATAACCACTTCCGTAGTCCCAGGTTGCAGAAATAATGAATGGTTAAAAACTCTATTATTAATTGAGAGTTCCTTTCTGCTATATGAAGCTGAGTTGATATTTATAGAGGTATGAGAGATCTGAGTGTGATGATTTATAATGATACCAGGTACTAGGACACCAAATTGAGGCAGTCTAATTAGATTTTAAATTTAGGATTGGAGAGAAGGAAACAGAATCTCCTATAGAGTATTAATGGTAGTAGACAGTGAGATTATTTTCAAAGGGCAATTTAGCAACATCACTCAAAACCATTGGCTCACCTATTCTACTGGTAGCAATTTAACTTAATGATGTATATGCATATGTCCACGAAGATGTACTTTGAAATATGTTTCTTGCAATATAGTTTGTATAGCTAAAACAAATCTGGAAACAATTTAAATCAATGGTAGAATACATAAAACATGATGTATATATACAATAAAATACTATGCAAGGTTTAAAGGGAATGACTTAAATATTTAAAGCCTAATAAATGTCCAAAATGCATTTATAGTTGACCCTTGAACAACTCAGGAGTAGGGGTACCAACCCTCAAATCAGTCATAATCTGCATATAACTTTACAGTTGGCCCTCTGTATCAACAGTTCTGCATCCAAAGATTGAACCAAAGGAAGCTCCTGTGGTACTGTAGTATATATTTACTGAAAAGATCTGTTTATAAGTGAACCCGTGCAGTTCAAACCTGTGTTGTTCAAGAGTCAACTGTACTCTATGTGTAATAGATACATCATTAAGTGTAAAATGTAACTGCATAAGAATATGTTTAGGTTAGTTGACCCAGAGTTGGGTGTAGAAGAATAGAGATTTCAACTATTTATTGTAACTTTTCACATTAACTTTTTGGTATCATGTGCATTTGTTACATTTATAATTTAAATGAAAGAAACTGAAATCTCAAACAATTATTCAGTTTTCATGAATTTCCATCCAAGTCACTATGGGAGATACACACCAGACCAAGACAAGAATTTCAGGGTATAAAAGTTTTCATGTGTTTTGAAAGGGTAATTAAGACTCTCATGGTACTTTTATTTCACTACCAAATAAAAGGAATGCCATATGAATTATGAGAATGTATAATAATTAGGTAAAAAGTAATAAGTTACTTTTGGAAATTTTCATACTTTTGGAATTAATATAACCATGTCAATATTTAAATTTACTGCAAAATATGTACTATAAAACTGTACATCCTAACTGTGATCTAGAGCTACTGTAACTAATTTAAATAGGACATGCAGCATCACTATGACTATGCATATTGAATTCTGGAGCAGCATTTTTTTTTAAATAAAAAAACAGTTTCTACTTTTAAACTTCCATTATTTCCATGAATCTTTACATTTTTCAATTATAAAAGGGATTTCCTTTTCCCTTGGATGCAAACCATTCTCCTCCTAGATTAATAAAATGTCATGGGAAGGTCATTTATTTAGATTATGCTGTCTCATTACACAAACATAAATGTCATTTGAGCAAATTCAATCTGCCTGCTTCCTGCCTGTGTACATCCAAAAACACCCTCATTGGTTGACATAATATACCAGTGAAATCAAATGCAGGGCCATTTGTTACCCGCATTGTTCAGATCACGAATAATCCTAATAAAACATGTGTCATCCTTCATGAAAAATTATAGAAAAAATGTGAAACCTTATTTCATATTATTTTCTTTCCATTAGAGACACATAGTATTATTGAATCCATACTGAGATGTTACATACTAAGCCTTAAAACTTACTCCAGTGACCTATATGATTGTGAAATCATGGCCCTTAGGGATTCATTGTGAAATTTATATAGCACCTGCTATTTCATGCTACAGAAATAATCTTATCTTATAAAGATTTGTTTGTTTATTTATCTAAACTGTGAGATTTAAGAGGAGCATGTAACTAGATATTTTAAACTCAGAAAGAAAAATAAACAGATCAAATAGAAATACAAGTAATGAAAAATACATACAATTTCTTGAATAGATTTCTTGCATAAAAGTGTCAAGCAGTTTAAATTATATAAGTAAATTATGATAGCCCCCACTCAAACATTCTAACTGCTGGTAACATTGTGGTGTGTGTCTTGAATGTCTTTCCCATGTGTTTATGGATATAAATTTTTATAATATATACAGAAAAAAACACATACACACATAGAATCTATTCATAATCATTGTTCTGCAACTCGTTTTTTTCAATAAATATGTTTTTAATTTTGTTTTTAATTTTCAAAATGGGCTCTATATCACTTTCTTTCTATTCTCCAGAGATGTTTGTACAATATGTGAACTCTGGGCTCCCAGCCTTAGAAGAGCATGGTCTAGTGAAGTGACATATGAGATTGTGCAGTTTTAACAAACTCCATAGCAGATTCTTAAACATATTTAGTTTTAAAAAAAATACTATTTTCTTGCTGTACAAATATATATGAACGATTTAGGAAAACTTTATATACTCACATAATATAAGCTAGAAAAATAGTCTATAAATATGTGTGTATATATAGTCTACATATATGCGACTTTTGAATACATCTATTTTTATATTTTTATATTATATATATATATTTATATGTAAGTGACTAACATTATTTCCTTCAAAATTGGGGACTAGTTCATTATCATAGATACCACCTTTATCAAAACTAACTTCATAATTCTACATAATTTTTCAGTTTAAATAATCTATTGTTCATTCTTATACTATACCTTTCTCTGTTACTAATGCATTTATTCTGCTAGTTCAATCTATCTTTCATTATCTTTTATCAATTTTTGATATTATTGTACTTTTCTTTCCATATGAGCTTGAAAAGATTATCATATCACTTAAGAAATTGTATTATTATTTCGATTGAGAGTGCAATGAATTTTTAAATTAAATTTGAGTTATCTGACATAATTACTAGGTAGTCTTCTTATATACAGGTATGGATTTTAAAAACTTTATCTCTCCATAAGTAATTAATAATGAAGCTAAAAATCCATTAATAATTATGTTTAATTTCATAAATATATTTACTCATAATCTTAAGTTCCATAAATATAAACATTATAGTTTTAAAATATCAATAATTAATCATGTAAAAAATCCAACACTATCCATAAAATAAAGTTTTTTAGTTTGGGAATATTTTCTGTCAGTAAGGAACTTTTGTTATTTTTGTTATTCATAAATGTTTTTACTAGACACAGGCACACCAATACATATAACATAATTGGAGTTTAGTTTTTCTGAACTACAAAAGGATAATTTTTTAGCTTTATTGAAGTATAACTGACAAATAAAATTGTAAGATCATTTTAAGTGCACATTGTAATGTTTTGATAAACACATACATTGTGAAAGCGTGTCTCTCATCTAGGTAATTACATATTTATTATGTCATATATATATGTGTAAACATTTAAGTTCTACTTTCCTAGCAAATTTCAATTATACCATACAGTGTTATCAACTACATCACTATGCTAGACATTATACTCTCAAATCTTATTGGTCTGACACTAAGAGTTTACACCCTTTATCAAACTCTTCCTATTTCCCCCACACACCAGCCCCTAGCAATCACTTTTCTACTTTGTTTCTAAGAGTTTGACTTTAAAAAAAAATTCCATATATAACTAATATGTAGTATTTATCTTTCTCTGGGTGACTATTTTGCTTAGCATAATAGCCCTCAAGGTTCACCCACTTTGTAGGAAATTGCCAAATTTGCTTCTTTCTCATGGCTGAATAAGATTTCTCAGTGCACAATGCTGCAGTGAACAAGGAAATGTACCCATGTCTTCTATATCCTATTTTCATTCCCTTTGGATATATACCAGAAGTGGAATAGCTGGATCATATGATAGTTCTATTTTTAATTTTTTGGGGAACTTACATACTGTTTCCTATAGTGGCAGCACCAATTTACAATCCCACCAACAGTGTACAAGGTTCCCTTTCTGCACATTCTCACCAACACTTGTTATCTCTTGTATTTAGTTTGATGATAGCCATGCTAACAAGTGTGAGGTCATTGCGGTTTTGATTTACACTTCTTTAAAGATTACCGTAGTGATGTTGAGCACCTTTTCACGTACCTTTTGGCCATTTGTATGTCTTCTTTGGAAAACGTTTATTCAGTTTCTCTGCTCATGTTTTAATTGGATTGGTTGTTTTTTGGCTATTGAATTGCATGAGTTTTTGTATATTTTGGATATTAACCCCTTATCAGATATATGATTAGCAAATGTTTTCTCCCATTCTGTAGGTTGCATTTTATTTAGTTGATGGTTTCCTTTGTTGTGCAGAAGAATTTTATTTTGGTGTAGTCCTACTTGTTTTTTTTGTTTGTTTGTTTGTTTTTTTGCTTTTGTTGTCTTTCCTTTTGGTGTAAAATCAAAAAAAAAAAAGAAAAAAAAAATCGTTGCCAAGACCCCCTACATTTTCTTCCAGAAGCTTTACAGCTTCAAGTCTTAAATTTGTGTCTTTATTCCATGTTAAGTTGATTTTTGATCAAAGTTGATAGTGTGAAATAGGGGTCCAGTTTCATTCTTTTGCTTATGGCTGTTCAGTTTTCCCAACAACATTTATTTAAGAGACTATTCTTTCATTTATTTAAGAGACTATTCAGAATAGTATACAGAATATACAATTCTGTATATTCTTGGTTCCTTTATTGTAAATTAATTGACCATATATTCATGGGTTTAATTCTGGGCTTTCTATTCTGTTCTACTCATCTAAGTGTCTGCTTTTATACAAATGCCATATTATTTTGATGATTATAGCTTTGTAACACATTTTGAAATCAGTAAGTGTGATCCCTCCAGCTTTGTTCTTCCTAGAGTTTGCTTTGGTTCTTCAGGGTCTACTGTGATTCCAAACAAATTTTAGGATTTCTTTTTCTGTTAAAAATGCCTTTGGAATTTTGATAGGAATTGCACGGAAGCTGTAGATCACTTTGGATAAGATGGACATTTTAACAATATTCATTCTTCCAATCTATGAGTACAGTTTATATTTCTGTTTAAATGTGTCTTCTTCAATTTATTTCATCAATGTTTTATAGTTTTTTGTGTACAGATCTTTCACTTCCTTGGTTAAATTTATTCCTAAATATTTTATTCTTTTTGATGCTACTGTAAATGAATTTTCTTCTTAATTTCTCTCTCTGATAGTTCACTGTTATTGTTTAGGATTGCAGTCAGCCCCATTTTGATGTAGGTAATATGGGGATTTTCTCCTTAGCCCAATGTGCAGGAATCACTCAGCTAGTTTCTGGATTTCTTTCAGGGGTAACTGCTCTATGTATAGCTGTAGATTTGATGTATCTGTGGTAGAAGGTGAGTTCAGGAGGCTCTTATGTCTCCATTTTGAACCAGAATTTCTCCAAAAGGGTTTATTTAAGAAGTATACATATTTTAAGTATAAATTTATTGTATGCAAGTGTCAAATAATACATAGAATTGCTGATATTGTAGAAAAAGTGCAACCAAGCAGGATCCTGCAGGGCTTTCCTGGAGATCGTCCCCCCCCCGAACTCCCCCAATCCCTGTATCCCCTACCTGCCTCTTGTTCATAGAAGCTTGGCATCTCTGACTCCATATTGTATCTGTCTCTTCTGCTGCTCTAATCGCTGAGTCATAAGCCTCTGCTTAGCCCTGCACATGGACATGTTAACCGCTAAAGGAATTTGGATTACAGATTAAGATTTGAGCAAATGACTCCTTACTGGAAACTTGCCTCCCATGAGGAGATAAGGAAATGAACAAAAATAAGGATTGTCTAGTCAAGATTCATAGGAACATCATGATCAGGCTCAAGTCAGCTGAAGTCAACTGACCAAGAACAAAGAGTTTTCACAATCTTCCTCAGACCCTTGCTGGTGCCCAGATAGCTGCAGTTGTCTATCAATTTCTGATCTTAACCCCCACCTGCTTCCCCCATCCCTAGCATAAAAGAGCTTGAATTCTACCCCAAATGAAGATGGTTCTTTAGGACATGAGTGTGCCATCTTCTTGGTTTACTGACTTTCCAAATAAAGTCACTTTTCCTTGCCACTACACTTTGTCTCTTGACGTATTACCCTGTCCTGGAAAACAGTATGAGTTTGGACTCGGTTACAAGAGATTTAAATTAAAATTTGCATTAGAAATTAGAAATTGTATATTATAAAAGGCAATCATTGAGGATTAACTTAATAAAATAATAAACCCACATAATATCCACACTGAAAATTAGAGGCTAAATTTGTATTGGATTACATGTACAAAGTGACATCATGTTTTTGACAGGTTCCAACATGAAAAGAAAGTATTTTTATTTGAGAGGAAATATTATAGGCATATATAGCAATGATTACTAGAAAATGTTATATATTATTTATTTTCATAATTGAAAAATTAAGCCCAATAAATTATGACCATATATTATTCTTTTAGCAAATAATTTTCCTGTGGGCATACCCATGTATTTTAGAAATCCTCATTTAATAGTTCAATAGATGTATTTTATACACTAGATATTATGATAATTAGTATAAATTTTAATAGGTTTCACATTTAGCTATCAGATGTCCATATGTAAAAATTTTGCTTTAGGTTGCTCAATATATTATTATTATTATTATTATTTTTGGCTGCCTGGAATGAGGGATCCTAGTTCCCTGACCAGGGGTCAAACCTGTGCCCCCTGCACTGGAAGCACAGAGTCTTAACCACTGGACCGCCAGGGAAGTCCATGCTCAATATATTATTTTAAATTGTCAGAAACACTTGACGTGCCTATTTCCACCCACTTTGCATGATAAATATTGAAGAATATGTTTGTTGAAGTGCTTTCCAATAATGAGGAAAATGTTACGCTATGTGAAGCCTTTTGTATTGCAAGTATAATTTGTTTCATACATGTTTCTTTTTCTGTGACAAGATTTTATTTTTTCAGCATATACAGACATTCCCTGATTTACAATGCTTTGTCTTATGATTTTTCATCTTTACAATGGTCTGAAAGCAATGTGCATTACACAGAAACCATACTTTAAATTTTGAATATTGATCTTTTTCCTGGGCTAGCAATATGCACTACAATACTCTCTTTTGATGCTTTCATCAATGCGAAAGTGAGTCACAGCTCCCAGCCAGTCATGTGATCACAGGGTAAACAGCTGATATACCTACAATCATTCTATTTTTCACTTTCAGTACAGTATTCAGTAAGTTACATGAGATATTCAACACTTTACTATAAAATAGGCTTTGTGTTAGATAATTTTGCCCAGCTGTAGTCTACTGTAAATGTTCTGAGCACGTTTAAGATAGGCTGGCTAAGCTACAATGTACAGCAGGTTAGGTGTATCAAATGCATTTTCAACTTATGATAATTTCAATGTACGATAGGCTTATCAGTTATATCCTGATAAACCCATCATATGTTGAGGAAAATTCGTGTGTTAAAACAAATAGAACTTGAACTTTAAAAACATTTGCCATACTATTCCTTTATGCCATATTTTAAAACAAACTTAGGGGCTTCCCTGGTGGCGCAGTGGTTGAGAGTCCGCCTGCTGATGCAGGGGACACGGGTTCGTGCCCCGGTCCAGGAAGATTCCACATGTCGCGGAGTGGCTGGGTCCATGAGCCATGGCCGCTGAGCCTGTGCGTCCGGAGCCTGTGCTCCGCAACGGGAGAGGACACAACAGTGAGAGGCCCGTGTACCACAAAAAAATCCCAAACAAACAAAAAACAAATTTAATCAGAGCACTCTTGACCTCTGTGTACAATGGAGCATAATACAAAGTCAGAAGTAATTAAAAAGGTTTTCCAATTTGACAAAAGATACAAGGAATACCACTCTAACACAACTGTTATGAAAGCATTTGTAATTTGTTTATAGTGAACCATTCATCATCTTAGTCCCTGATTCTGTTATCCATTTGCAGGTTAAATGTCGTAATCAAAGTTGTCAGATCCACTTAGTGATCCATAAATTAAAGTTGACCTTCCAATTTAAATCTTTTCAAGTTAATGTAGATTAAAATTAGTGTGTGAAAAAAGCATTATTTAAATGTACAATAAGTATCAAAATATTTACTGCCAAATTCAGATTTATTTAAGGCACCAGAGAGACAGAGCATACTTTCTTTAGATTTCCTTATTTTTAATATAGTAAAGAAAATAAAAAGAAAGATCTTTTTAGAATTTATCGTTCCATTCAAGAGAATTAGCCAGACAAAGATAAATATGATATTGTTTATATGTAGAATCTAAAAGATAATGATACAAATGAACTTATATACAAAACAGAAATAGACCCACAGACAAAGAAAACAAATTTTTAGTCACCTAAGGGGAAAGGTGGGGGAGGGATAAATTAGGAGTTTGGGGTTAACGTATACACACTACTATATATAAAATAGATAACCAACAAGGACCTACTGTATAGCACAGGAAACTATACTCAATATTTTCTAATAACCTATAAGGGAAAAGAATCTGATAAAGAATATATATATTTGAATCACTGTGTTGTACACCTGAAACTAACACAACATTGTAAATCAACTATACTTCAATTAAAAAAAAAAGAAATGGTTTAAAAAAGAATGGTGTAAAAAAGAGAGAAAGGAAACACCTTTGCTTCTAGAGCTGTCTCTGAAACATATCAATTGGAAGGTGAAAAGTCTTTACTTTTTGGAGGAGGAGTTGATGCTTATTCCAAAGCAGTAAAACAAAGAATGTAATACCCTGACTGGTCAAAAAATTGTTCCAGATGGCAATGAAGCAGTGGTGGTAATTAGGTAAGATGGATAAGATGGTAAGAAAAAGACAGGAGAGAAGAGATATGGTACATGGTGAAAAAATCCACGTCCCCACCGCACTATGTGGTTTTATAAAGCCTAAGAGCACTGATAATTACTATTCTAAAGCACTTCCTCCTATAGTGAATAATTTTCTTTCTAAGTATTTGTAGATCCTTATTGCTAAAAGATAATATAAGGTAATTCATCTTCTTGGTGAAGTCCATTATAACCTTTAAAACCTTTCCATCTTTACGTTTCCTTAAGTTAACATGAGGTAAAAGAAGCTAACTTTTTTGATTGCCAACTACACATCAGTCTTTGAAGCTTCCAGATCCTATGTCATTTCCTTGTTCCTGAAGCAAATATTCATCTTTTTATTTTTCTGGTGAGGAAACTTATCAGAGGTTAAGTCCCAAACATCATACTTGTTTTTTTTTAACTTACCCAAATGCAAATATACCTAACTCAGTACTCTTACTAATGGCATAAAAATAATATTTAAAGGTACTTTTAATTGTTTTCCTCTGACAGCTCAGGCTTTTTTAGTATTCATATTGATAGTATTCTTATACATTTGTGTACATTTTAATTCATTCCATATTTAATTTCAACACACATTTGTATATATAATACATAACTATATATACAGATATATATTATGAATATAACATATTTCATGCATGCCTCAGATTCAGACCAAGAGACTCATAATGGACATGCTCTCCTGTCAGTTTGAAAGGATAATTTCACATATTAAATAGTGTTATTTTCCTAGCCAAATTTAATTAGGTAAAATTCAATATAATGTTATTTTAAGTGGCATGCTGCATTAATTCAACAATATTAAAATGAATAACATTAATTACGATGAAACCTTTAGTTTTCAAATGCTTTCAGGGCAGGGTTATTATTTCCATCTTACAAACGAGGTAAGACAAGCTCAAAGGTTAAGTGGTTAAATTACATAAGTTCAAAGAAAATTTCAGACCCAAGAGGCCAAACTGCTAGCTAATTCTCTTGCTCTACTATTTCCCAATTCAAAAGCCATTTTGGAAGGAATACATTACATAATACTCAGTGCAGGTACATTTATTTTTGGCTGACTCTGAAGTATTTTTTTCAGAATGATCACTTTAGGGAACAGGTCTTCAGCATATGTCAACATAAAAGATGACTGTGACATAAATAATTATGATAGATTGTCTACATATTTGATCTTTGAATTGAGGTTTCAAACAAACTCATCTTGCTGCTATTATATTTAGGGAATTGTTTAAATTGCTTTCAATATGAGCTAGCTATTTGTAATCTGCTGTCTTCCTAGGTGTTGATAAAGATAAATCACTACACCATTTTATGTGCTTTTCTTTCTACCCCAACCTTACTCCTCTGTTGCACACAAAACACATCACAGTCCTGCCATTATTAGTAATAATCAGGTTTTGGAGACTTTAATTCACTTTCCATTATGTTATAGTTTATCAAAACTTTGTATATTGATGAGTATTATTTATTTTCCTTGAACTTTTACAGTCATTTATAACCCCCAAATTTTGTTCCCTAAATTTATTTCATATCTTCGTTTTTCTCAGATATGGATCCTCTGTCACCTTTCTATGTTTTAAAACATGATAGTATTTGCACATTTTGGTAGTATTTATGATGTTGCAATAAGCACTTCAATGAACACTTCCCCACATTTAATTTGCTTTCTTTCTAAGTCATTGATAAAGTAGATGCACACTTTATTCTTCACTACTACACCCACCGACCTGTAGTGGATATTAATCACTTCCTGACTGAACGGGTTATAGGAGTTCCATAGCTACTTAACCTGTTATTTTCTCTAAACTTCCTTTTCTCAAATATGTTCACAATCATATATGCAGTCAACTTTTCAATGAATTCAATGGAAAATAATCTGGCTAGATGTCGGTGGACTCCAGTATCAACATTATTTGAAGTAGGTTCTTTTGTAAAAAGACCTGTGTAGGGCACATTCAATGGCAAATAAAGTCCACCCTTTTCTACACAGATTCATGGAGGAGCTCATCGATACGTCCTGTGGAGCTATCTCTCTGAGGAGAAATTTAGAAGAAGGAAACAAATGAGGATAATTATAGCCCCTTTTGTTGCAACTGGTCTCAGCATTTAATACTTATGACTGTCTTCTGCATCATCCATTCTAAATTTCCCTCCCCCTGGTTATCAGCTTGGAAGGTATTGGCTGTTGATGTGACCCAAGCCCTCATTTCTAGAGTCTGAGACTTTGATCTCATTTGGTAATCTCAAGCCACATTTATTATACCTGTAGAATCACAGTTAAAATTTGACAAAGGAGATACAAAAGTAGTGCAAGTGAAACTGACTAGCTTCCACTCATATTCCTTCATCTTGCTTTGTGTGTAAATAGCCTATAAACTCCTGCTGATCAGGGTCAATTATGTCCATCAAAATGGTGACTCCTCTTTCAACTACTGGTCCCTGGATAGAAGTCCAATGTGCCCAGATAGAAGCTGTAGCTTGTAATTCAATGGAATGCTTTTTGTATTCACTGGCAAACACATGCCAACTTTGGAAATCAGAACTTCCAACAATGTAATCCCAGCAGGTCAATAAGAATTCCTCCCCTTATTTTCTAGACACATGTGTATTTACATAGCACAATGTACCTATAATGCATAGTGCATATTGAAAAGTGAAATCCATCTTTTCCAAGAATTTCTTCCTTAGCTGCCATTTCAAAACTGATTTCTATGGCAGTTTCCATCGCTCTATCAGGAAGAGTTATTCTGGATGACCAATGGATCCACTAAGGAACTTCTTTCCTCTGATGTCAGTCTTCTGGATGAATTTTATGTTATATAAGATTCCTTGCCTCTGTATCAGAAATTCTGTTTGTCCCTGTGTAGTAGTGCTAACAAAGTCTTGGCTGGCATTAAAACCAACTCCATACCTGAGAGGATAATACAATGTTGTCTTATACTTTATGTCTACTTTTGTAAGATAAGACTCAAAGTACTGTTAATTTTGTTTTAAACTTAGTTTTCTTTCAAATAAATTGAAAAAAAGAATGATGTCTATAACCTCTTCTCAAATATTAACCATTTTTATTGCTCTTCGTAACCAAGCCTCCATTTTTTTTGTCATTTATTTTCAGTCTAAAGAGTTTTCTTTATTAATATGGTAACAAGTCAGCTAAATATAAAATTTCTCAGCTTTATTTTATCTAAAACTGTTTTTATATCACTCTTCTATATTGAGAAAATTTTTCTAGGTTGACAAATTTTATGTTCCCCATTATTTTAAGCATTTCCTTCCATTTGTCTTTTCAATTTCATTGTTTCTACTAAAAAGTCATTCATTGTGTAATATGCCTATTTTTCTCTTGGTTCGTTAAATATTTTGTCTTTATATTTGAATGCTGTCAGTTATACTATGAGATGCCTATAAGTCATTTCTTTTGAATGGGTTTCAGTGAGAATTTTGGATTTGCAAATTGATGTTATTCCACCTAATATTATAAAAGCTAAGGCATTATTTTATAAATTAATTATTATAAGTGAACCACTACTCTTTCATATTACTCTGAGAATCTATTATGCATTATAATTCTATTACATTTTAAAACATAATGGGGGCTTCCCTGGTAGTGCAGTGGTTGAGAGTCCGCCTGCTGATGCAGGGTACACGGGTTCATGCCCCGGTACGGGAAGATCCCACATGCTGTGGAGCAGCTGGGCCCGTGAGCCACGGCCACTGAGCCTGCGCGTCCGGAGCCTGTGCTCTGCAATGGGAGAGGCCACAACAGTGAGAGGCCCGCGTACCACACAAAAAAACAAACAAACAAAAAAACAAATAAAAACATAATGGATTACATTTTAATTCACTTGCTGTTGTTTCATAGGTCACTGGAGTTCGATTCAATCTATTCATATTTTCAATCCCTTTTCTCTTTATTCTTAAGATTTAATCATTTCCATTGATCTGTCTACAATTTAACTAATACAGTTTACCCTCAGAATGTCTAATCTGTTAAACCCATCTGGAAAACTATTTCAGATATTAGACTTTTCAGTTCTGGAATTTATTTTGAAGAGTTTCCTTTTCTCCTGAAATATTTTATCATTTTACTCACCAAGAATGTCTCCTTTAAGTTATTGAATATATTTACAATATATGTATAAATATTTTTCTGCTAACCAGTACTGAATTCTCACAGAGTATATTTCTATTGATGACTTTTTTTTTTCTTTGTCATGGGTCACATTTTCCTGCTTCTTGGCATATCTAGTAATTTCTGATTTTATATTAAACTTGTTTATTCTTGGTTTGAATGCTCTATTTTCTAATGTTCCTTTAAAGGGTGTTAGATTTTTTAAGTTACTGATTCATCCTTTACATTCAAGTTTTGTTCAAACAATTCTATTCCTGTTTTGAATTTAGTGTTATGGTCTATAAAGTGGTCTTTACTCCTAAGGCTTGACTTTACTGGGATTTTACCTGAATGTCTGGGATTCTCAGTGAATTCTTGACACTCAGAAGCAGGAACTTCGGTGTCACCCCTGTATGACCTCCGATATTGCTGCTCAGTTCTTACACCACTGCAGAAATCTCTTCTAGGACTTGTAGACTCCAGTCTTCTACCTATATAGCCAGTACCGGTGGAGGTCTTGTGACAAATCACCAAGGAGATATCTAAGACTTATCCGTGTAGGACTGTCTCTTCTCTGACAACTTGCCTTAAAATCCAAACTCCACCAGCAGCCCACAACTCCAGTCTCTACCACCTCATCTCTGTGAGCTTACCATTCTACTTGGTCTCAAGTGCCTCTACCATAGCAGGCAAGTAACTTCAGCACAGATAGCTGTAGCAATAATAGGGTTTACTTTATCCAATATATATTTTTTCAAGAATCAGAATCGGCCTCATATATTTAGTCCAGTTATATAGTTTTCTAAAGTGGCTGTACATTTTTGCATTTCCGTCAACAATGAATGGGAGTTGCTTTTGTTCTACATCCTCACCAGCATCTGATATTGTCAGTGTTCTGGATTTTGGTCATTATAATAAGTGTGAAATTTGCATTTCACTGATGACACATATAATACACCATCTTTTCAAATGCTTAATTGATGTCTGTATATCTTCTTTGGTAAAGTATGTGTTATCAATATTTTTTTTTGCCTCATTCTGTTGCCATCTGCTTAGGCTTGTTTTTCCACTGAAATCCATGATCCCTGAGCTTTTTTTCTTAGTAGTTAAATTCCAAAAAACTTCTTGTAAAATTTGACTCTGTTTTGCATGTAAAACTCACCTTCCCAAACCTAGCCTTACCTTTGTTGTTGCTGTTGCTGTTGTTTTAACAACACTAACAAAAATGACATTTTGGGTAAACAAAAAATATGTAAACATGATTAAAAATAATAATACATATCTGATGTTTGGAAATTTAGTTTATTAGTCTCTTAAATAGATTCAGATTTAAATCTTAAAGAATACTTCTTCCCCAACTGAAACAGAAGAAAAAAAAAAAAACAGTAGAATTTCATCACTTCCCTGTTCAGAACATATCTTATGGGAACTATTTTTTCTTCCCATTATTCTGTGTTTGTGTTACTGATCAAATCACTGATATCATCTCATATTTCTTCTTCAACATATTCTTATATAAACTCATGTTCCTCATTTTTTCTCCATTTTACAAAATTTTAAGGTATAGAAGACAATGGTTTATCCCAGATTATAAGAAGACTGCAATGCATATTCATGCCCTTAATTCTGTGAGGAGAGAGTATAAAGTGACTATTACTATTGCTGTTACTACTGCTGTTATCAAACCTAATACAACTCATTAAACATTAGACCTTGTTTTTAGGAGTTGGTGCTGTAAAGCAGGAGTCCCCAAACCCTGGGCCATGGACCGGTACCAGTCCGCGGCCTGTTAGGAACTGGGCTGCACAGCAGGAGCTGAGTGGCAGGCAAGGGAGCAAAGTTTCATCTGCCGCTCCCCATCGCTTGCATTACTGCCTGAACCATCCCCCCACCCCCAGTCCGTGGAAAAACTGTCTTCCACGAAACCGGTCCCTGGTGCCAAAAAGGTTGGGGACTGCTGCTGTAAAGAACAAGTATAAAAAAATAATTGTAATGTTAACTAAGAGGATAGCAAAAATCTATTCCTTTAGTGAAGTTTAGTGGTGAAAGCATATCCTTATTTGAGGAATGAAATGCTCCACTAGAGAAATGTGGTAGAAGAACAAGTGGTTCTTTACATTAATGTGCTGGTTCTTTCAGCCATCCCACTTAGAATGAGCTATTTGAGGAAAATGGTAAAACATATGTCCCCTGCCTCACATAACAAAGAGTCCTAGGAGTACTCAGATTCAATAAAGTCAAAATATTAAATATAAGACATAAGTAAGGAAATAATTAGAAACTTTAGGAAACTGTCAATTTACAGAGAAAAGTCATTCTAATGAGAAGGCTGGTGCTAGGCAAAAACAGTGTGAAATAATGAATTTATCTGGCAATAGCAAGGATATTCACAATTAATATTTCTGAGATAGTCATGGAAGAAGCACCTAAACAGAACAAGGACCTAATGTGTTCTGAATAAATAGTGGAAAGATGCAAGATCAGTGACAGTGGACAGGAGGGCCAATTCTCTAATGTCAGTATAAAATGAAGGTAGAAGTGAGGAAATCCCACAATATACTGAAAGATCATGAGACAACAAGCTGGGAGATTCTAAATCAGATTTAAAATATTTTAAAATTTCAATTCTTTATTCAATAAGAATTTATTAAGCACTTATTATATATTAGGTTCACACACAAATGTATATATAATGTGTTTGTGCATATGTTATGTTTATAAACTTTTACAAACATGTATGTACATGTATAGGTAGTTTTTCAATCTTCTCAAAGAACTAGCTTTCGGTTTCATTGATGTTCTGTACTCACTTTTTGTTTTCTACTTCATTGACTTCTGTGATTTTGTTTTTCTATTTAACTTGGATTCAATTTGTTTTTCTTTAAATTTCTAGTTCATTATGGCAGAAGATAGGGTCACCAATTAGAGACTTTTGTTATTCACTTTTCTTATATGTTAAATGCTACACGTTTTCACCTAGGTAATCATTTAGTTGTATAATGTATTTTGATTTGTAATGTTATTTTCATTCAACTCAAAATATTTTAAATTCTCTCATATATGTATTTCATCTTTGACTCATGTGCTATTTTAAGTATATTATTTAGTTTCCAAATATTTAGGAATTTTAAAGATACATATCTATTATTGATTTTTAATTTATCTCTATTATGTTCAAAGAATATAGTTTATATGACTCGATTCTTTTTAAATTTAGCAAGACTTGTTTTACTACCCTCAGTTAGGTATATCTTGGTAAAGTGTTTCATTTGTGCTTGAAAATAATGTGTTCTACTATAATCAAATGAACTTTCCTATAAACTTCATGTTTGTGGATAGTTAGCTTCATGCACCCTATATTCTTACTGATTTTCTGTCTTCTTCTAACAATTATTGAAATAGAAGTATTGAAAACTAAATATAACTTTGGATTCATGTGTTTCTCCTTGAAATTCTATCAGTGTTTGCTTCACATAATTTGAGGCTCTGTCATTATGTGAATATTATTTAGAATTGTTATGTCCACTTGATGAATTGACACATTATTCATTATTATATGATACTTTTTATCTCTGGTAATATTTTTTCTCTAAAATAAAACTTGTTGGGTGTTAATATAGCCTCTTCAGCTTTCTTTTGGTTAATATCAGTTTTCTTTAGATTAATATAATTATTATCAGTATGTCATTATCCATCCTTTACTTTAAGCTCTTTGTTTTTACAAAGTGAAAGTCTTATTTTCTGTAGAGAGTTGCATATTTTGAATCCAATCTAACAATCTATAGCTTTTAGTTTAGTTTTTTAGACAATTTAAATTTTATATGATTTTTGATAATTCTTAAAAGAATAGTCTTTAATAGTGATACTCATAAGTACAATCTGAAGTTCTTCATTTCTTTTGTAGGTGCAGAGTCCAATATGTTACCATGTTCCTTCTGCCTAAAGGATTTTCCTTCATGTTTTTCATACAGAAATTATAGAATGACTGGTGGTTACTGATTTTGTCATTTGCATACCTATAAAAGTCTGGGTATACAACTCTAGGTTGACTTTTTTTGTTTACTTCTTTTTGTTTCTTCCTTTCAGTTCTTAAAAGATATTGCTCCAATGTTTTCTGATAAGAAACACTCTCATTCTCATTGTTCCTCTATGTGTCTTGTGTCTTTCTGTTTTTCTGGTTGCTTTTAAAATTTCATCTTTGTTATGAGTTATAAGCAATTTGATTAAGAAGTGCCTAGCTTTAGTTTATGTCATATTTTATTGAGCTCATGGATCCATGGGTTACAAGATTTCACCAAATATGGAAAAAATATAGCCATTATTTTCTTTAGTATATTTTCTGCTTCTCCTCCAGCCCCCAACCTTCTTTTGTGACTCTAGTTACCAACACCTTAATCTACATGCTTTGTCTCCACATTTCACTGAATTTCTGTTCATTTCTTTTCCAGTCTTTTTTTTCTATTTTTAATTGTGTATGGTTTTTGTTGTCATGTTGTCAGATTCACTAATCTTTTGCTCTGAAATATCTAATCTGTAATTAATTTTATTACATATCTGTTTTTCACATCAAACAAAATTTTTTATCTCTAAGGTAAGATATAGATCTTTTAAATATATTCATGTACCTACTCTATATTTAATCTTCCTTTAGCTCTTGGTCATATAGAATATGATAATTTTAACTGTTTTATTAATTTTGTAAAAAATTTTATTGAAGTATTTGATTTACAATGTTGTGTTAGTTTCAGGTGTACAGAAAAGTGAATCAGCTATACATATACATATACATATACATATACATATATCCACTCTTTTGTAGATTCTTTTCCCATTTAGGTCTTTACAGAGTATTGAGTAGAGTTCCCTGTGCTATACAGTAGGTCCTTTTTGATTATCTATTTTATATATAGTAGTGTGTATATGTCAATCCCAATCTTCCAATTTGTCCACCCCCCTTGCCCCCTGGTAACCATAAGTTTGTTTTGTACATCTGTAACTAGGCTGGATGTTATAAAATTCTTAGAGGAAAACATAGGCAGAACACTCTTTGACATAAGTCACAGCAAGATCTTTTTCAATGATTCACCCACCTCCTAGAGTAATTAAAATAAAAACAAATGGGACCTAATTAAATTTAAAAGCTTTTGCATAGTGAAGGAAACCATAAACAAAATGAAAAGACAAACTTCAGAATGGGAGAAAATATTTGCAAATGAAGCAATTGACAACGGATTTATACAATACAAACAGCTCATATAGCTCAATAAAAAAAAGAGAGACAACCCAATCAAAAAATGGGCAAAGATCTAAATAGACATTTCTCCAAAGAAGACATACAGATGGCCAAAAAGCACATAAAAATATGCTCAACATTACTAAACATCAGCAAAATGGAAATAAAAAATACAGTGAGATATCACCTCACACAGGTCAGAATTGCCATCATCAAAAAGTCTATAAACAATACATGCTGGAGAGGGTGTGGAGAAAAGGGAACCCTCCTATACTGTTAGTGGGAATGTAAACTGGTACAGCCTCTATGGAGGACAGTATGAGGTTCCTTAGAAAACTAAAAATAGAGCTACCATATGATCCAGCAATCCCACTCCTGGGCATGTATCTGGAGAAAACCATAATTCGAAAAGATACATACACCCCAATGTTCATTGCAGCACTATTTACAATAGCCTGGACATAGAAACTATCTAAATGTCCATCAACAGAGGAATGGATAAAGAAGATGTGGTACATATATACAATGGAATATTACTCAGCCATAAAAAAGAATAAAATAAGGCTTCCCTGGTGGCACAGTGGTTGAGTGTCCACCTGCCGATGCAGGGGACACGGGTTCGTGCCCCAGTCTGGGAAGGTCCCGCATGCCGTGGAGTGGCTGGGCCTGTGAGTCATGGCTGCTAAGCCTGTGCGTCCGGAGCCTGTGCTCCACAACAGGAGAGACCACAACAGTGAGAGGCCCGCATACAGCAAAAAAAAAAAAAAAAAAAAAAAGAACAAAATAATGTCATTGTTGCAATATGGATGGACCTAGTGATTGTCATACTGAGTGAAGTAAGTCAGACAGAGAAAGACAAATATATGATATTGCTTATATGTGGGAAAAAAAGTGTACAAATGAACTTATTTTAACTGTGTTAATGTCTTTGTATACTAATTCTGTCACCTGTTTTATTTCTGGATCAATTTTAATCTTTTGGGGGGGGAGTATTGTTCTTAACGTTTATTATGTGAGATCAGAGCAATATTTACACTGAACAATTTTATGCTGAGACAAAACTATGCTCATTATTCCACCTGATACCCCAGGAATTAAGAGGATTTTCATCAGGCTGCTGAGATCAGTAACTATTCCCAGCACTGAGTAAGCTCTACAGATTATTTACTCTAATCCTTTCAAATAGTTCTATCCCCTGCCTTGAGTGATTTCTTTACATACATACACTGATAATTACTTAACTAAAATCAAGAAGGAGGGAACCCATTCAGAATTCTAAAGGATTCTCTATGCACCACTCTTTCCTCTTATTACTCTCCCATGCAAGCTCTATCTTCTTGGCCTCGCCAAGATTCTCAGCAACATCTCTTCAACTCAGGATGATTTCTTGGCTGTGCCTGGACTATCTAATATATAAGTGATGAAATCATGGCCATGATTTGTTTGCTTTCTGTGACTCAGCTATCAATGTCCTTCTTTGTCTGATGTTTAATATCTTGGAAATTATTGCTCCATATATTTTTTTTCAGGTGGGAATGTAAATCTTGTCCCTGTTACTCCATATTTGCCAGAAGCAGAATGAAGTTATACTTTAAAAAATTAATTTGTTAACTAAAATATACTCTATGATATATACACACTTTGTTTTCCAAAGAACATTTTCATAAAAAATTTAAAAATTCATTCACTTGCCTTGTTTGATATTTATGTATAAACAGTAGAAACATAGTAACTTCAGCAAATTTTTCATAAAAAGAAATATTTGGTAACAATACATCACAGACTTTAGGTATAATTATCTTGAGATAGGTTTGATGCATTATTGCAGGTTCTGAGATGTAGTGTCAAAACACAAAAAAGGGTGAGAAGGCTCTTGGTGCTAAGGATAGCCCCCTGATGACAGCCAGCATGGAAACAGGGACATCAGGGACCACTGAGCTTGTGGTAAGTAGATATGGCAGGAATAAGAAATGAATACATACTATATCCCATTGTGTCTATCTACTTGTGGAATAAACTTGAGATGTCAAGTTTAGGTCAGGGCTTCAACTTGGAATATAAAACAAATTGTTATTAGCAGCCCATATGGGGTTCAAAACTACTCTTTGTCCTTCTTATTCAGTGTTCTAAAGCTGAAATGTGTAGACTCCATAATGTATCCAATATAGGCCAAATATTATTTGACATTTCTGAGACATCTTCAAAGGCTGTTTCCTCTGAAAATATAACATTGAAATTCACCCATTTGACATTATAGAACATTTAACAATTGTTCCATTAGGTCAACCACATGAAGTAATACATGCTCATAGAATGGACATATATAGTGGGAGGTAATAGCAACTAAATAATACTATGGTTTCTGGAATCAGGGGAATGATTATTTGACATGTTTGTGATTCTGCAGCTGTTATATATTTTTAGTTTTTCATTTGCATTGTGATAAAACATAAAATACTTTTGGCAAAGTTTCATAGTCAAAAGAGAAATAGCAAATATAGTGGACTTTAACATTTTTTTTTCTATTTTGAATATCCACATCAGAACTTTGCATAACTTCCAATAAAAGATAATCAATTATTATTTATGTTAAATATATTAATTAATGGTATATATAATAAAAAATCATATAGTGGTCTAAATATCATTTAAATTAAATATTGGCAAACATAGATCTAGCTTTTAAGAATAGATGTTAAGGATAATACACCAAATTTTTTACAGTAAATTTATGGCTGAAAACTAAAAGTTTCTTACATAATATTATGTTCCCTGCTTTTTCCTGACTAATAAAACTGTCTCTTGTAATTGGGAAGCACCACAGATCCACATTCTGAAACTACCTTCTACTTGCTTTTGCTCATTTAAAATGTTAAACAAAATGTACTGGCTTATATTTTGCTTGAAAATGTATAATATACTTTGTAAATACAAAAGATGATTTACTCTCTTCTGGTAATTATTTAATATCAGTAATTAAGTTAATTAAATTGTTTTCTAAATTCAAAATATTTGACACTATAGTTTATGTATACATATGTTATATATATATAACATACTTATGTATGTATGTTATGTATAATACATACTTATGTATGTATAATGTATAAAACATATTTATGTATGTATGTATAATATTCACATATATTTATATATTATCAAATTGCCTCCCCTAATTTTCTTTTCTCTGAAATATGTTTATTTTATCCAAATGCAAGTCATATGATTTGATGGAGGAAAGTGCATCTGAAATTACTATAGCAACTAGGAAAGCAATTTGGATGAAGTGATAGGAGGTCACTTATAAGAACTAGTGAGAGCATTTTAAGCAGATATGTAAGGCAGAACCCAGAGTGCAGTGGGATGAAGAGACAACAGAAAATAAGGAATTTGAAACTGCATATAACATTACTTTTATGGAAATTTGATGATGCATAGAAACAGACTTGTAATTTAGGCATGATAAAAAGACAGAAACTATTCCTTTCATAAAACTATTTTAATAAAGTAATATGTTAATATTTAAGAAAACTTGAAGATAACAAAACTTAAACAAAATCTGAAATCTTCATCAATATTCCACTTATAATTCAACTCTTCCATTTCTCTCCTGACCTATTTATATAAGTATTTTGAAAATAATCCTTTCATATGAGCAGAAAATCTGAAAGAATATTATGATAAAATATTGTATGTTTTTAACCTAAGATTATAAGTTGTCATATTTGTTTATATATTTATTTATAAATAAAGTATATAACATTATAAAACTTGGTACATAACTTACATCACAGGAGATATATATTAATGTAATAATATATGAACATATATTAATATACAAAGCATTACATAATTATCTGATGGTACATTATATTATATATAATGTAGTCTTTGTCAAACTATTTGAGACTAAGTCACAGATATCATGATCACTAACCTATCTTGGCAGAGCTTTCCTAATATTTCACTTAATAATCTTAGTAGATTTTAAAAGTCAGTGAATATAACATCAACACAATAGCTTTATCTAACATATAGTACAGAATCAACCTCACCATTCATAATAGTAGTCCCCTTTATAACACTTTTTTTGCATTCCCTGATTCTGGATCCAAAGCATAATAAAACATTGCATTTAGTTGTACTAACTTTTTAGTCTCATTTAATTTGGAGCTGTTCATTCTTCCCTTGTCTTTCCAGACTTTAGCATTTGTAAGCAATGAATTTCATAACCCTCAATTTGGGTTTAACTTATTGTTTCTTCATGAAGAGTTTCAGATTATACATTCTTGGCAGTAATATTACATAATCGATATATTGCCTTTATCAGTGTGTCACACCAAGAGGCATAAGCTATTAGTTTGTCTCATTATTGGTAAAATTAAATCTGATCACTTGATTAAACTAAATAAAGTCCAGATTACTCCATTGAAAAGTTATAGTTTAACCTTTGTGATTGATACAGAATCTACTTAGAGAGATTTTTAAATTGTGTTAAGAGCTGTTCCCCACGGAACTGGCAGCAAATTATTTTAGCATCTGTAAATTAATCTCTAAAACAATATTATTATAATTATTGCAAAACAGTGCAAAAATTTGATTGTAAACAATATTTTTCCTTTCTTACCATTGTCTATCTACATCTATTATCTATCTGTGTGTTTTGTGTCATCTATCTACTGTCTGTCTCTCTCTGTTTTTATCTACTTTCCTTCCTATCTACTTATTTATATTTTTGTATAGGTATGGACATGTAGTTCTTGTTTTTTTTTTAAATCTAACGTGCTACATAATTAATTATTAACACTATTCATTTAGTTACTCAAACTATTATACCAATGGGAACCTCCTCAAGTTGACTTTTATGTCCTTCTGAAATGTCCTCAATATGTTTTGAGCATTTCTATACTTTCCATTACCAGAGCAGGTTCATCATGTATTTTCCCTGCCCCAGCAATAGAATCACCTATTTCTCCAAGAACTCTAATTTCTATTAATTGGAAAAGAGACACGTTCCTTAAATCTATTGAAATGTTTTCTTTTCCCATGAAGTGTAACTCTCTTTAAATTTTTCAAAGGTAAAGGGCTATAATTTGTAGATATTACATTTCAAGTAATTTTTATACCAATAGATTTATTCTTCAAAGTGAGAGATAGTCATTTTGTGAAAAATAAATATAAGACTTTTGGACTATTTACAAATTTCGATTATTATTTGGGAAAAAATAGCACAAACAATTAGTAGTAATTTATACTCCAATCAGCAGTTTATAAAAGTACAGTTATCACTTAAACATCAATTATTCTCTATGTTGAATGCTAAATATTGTTTAGCATTTTATTAAAGTTTTGCTTGCATTTTGTTTTTTGTTGTTTTTAATTTTATTTTTATTTATTTATGTTTGGTTGTGTTGGTCTTCATTGCTGTGTGCGGGCTTTCTTTAGTTGTGGGAGCAGGGGCTACTCTTTGTTATGGTGTGAGGGCTTCTCATTGCAATGGCTTCTCTTGTTGCAGAGACGGGCTCTATGCACGCGGGTTTCAGTAACTGTGCCTCACGGGCTTAGTTGCTACGCGGCATGTGGGATCTTTCTGGACCAGGGCACGAACCCATGTCCCCTGCATTGGCAGGTGGATCCTTAACCACTGCACCACCAGGGAAGCCCCTGCTTGCATTTTGAACTCACTAATATTATGAATGTTTTTCACATGTTTTTCTTTTGGGAAACCTATATTCATGTAAACTATCTACTTATATATTGGAATAGGAGGAAATATAAAATTACATATAATATATAAATCACAGTAACTACTTGCAATACTAGTTGAATGTTTCCTGTTTTTAAAATGTGTTTGTGTGTGTATGTGTGTGTGTGTGTGTGTATATATATATATATATATATATATATATATATACACATATGATATTTTGTACCCTCAAACACTATATTTGTATATTTATATATAGAATATCTTATATTAATTCAGAGATTTACCAGAAAAATACCACAAATGTGTCTAAATATAGGTATATGTGTATATGTACATATATATATAATATTTATATTAATGTAAGACATTCCATAGGTATTGTAATTTCTTTATTTGCTATTAAATTGATAAGACAAATTACAAGATAAAACATATATTCAACTTTAACTTTTTTGACTTATATTTAATTTTTATACATTTGCATGTTTATGTACATTTCACAGTTACTTGATTTTTAATGTGATATGAAGTTCTGTCTAACTTCTCTCTCCTTATTTATACTTGTAATAAATAATATACATAAATTTGATTTTTAAACAATTATTTTATATCTAAAGGCAATGTTAATAGTTCTCCCTTTGTCCAATGGCATTATATATGATATATATTTTAAAATGTGAACCATTATAATAAAACCCAAAGTTAATGAAGGAAAGAAATCATGAAGATAAGAGCAGAAATAAATGAAAAACAGACTTAAAAAAACAATAGAAAAGATTAATGAAATAAAGAGCTGGTTCTTTGAAAAGATAAACAAAATTCATAAACCATTAGCCTGACTCATGAAGAAAAGAAGAGAGAGGGCCCAAATCAATAAAATCAGACATGAAAAAGAAATTACAACAAACACCACAGAAATACAAAGGCTCATAAGAGATTACTACAAACAACTATACACAAATAATATCGACAACCAAGAGAAATGGACAAATTTCTAGAAATGTAAACTCTCCCAAGATTGAATCTGAAAGAAATAAAAAACATGAACAGACCACTACCTGCAGTGAAATTGAATCAGTAATAAAAGAACTCCCAATAACAACAAAGTCCAGACCTAATGGCTTCACAGCTGAATTCTACCAAATATCTAAAGAAGAGTTAACATCTATCCTTCCCAAAATACTCCAAAATAACTGCAGAGTAAGGAATGCTTCAGAACCCATTCTACAAGGCCAGCATAACTCTGATACCAAAAGCAAAGATATCACAAAAAAAGAAAATTACAGGCCAATATCACTGATAATGTATTCATAGATGTAAAAATCCCCAACAAAACATCAACAAACTAAATGTTAATATATTAAAATAATCACACACCATGATCAAATGGGATTTTATCCCAGGCATGCAAGGATGGTTAAATATGTGCAAATCAATCAATGTTATACAACATATTAACAAACTGAATAAAAATCATATGGTCATCTCAAAGATGTAGAAAAAGCATCGATTTATAATAATAATTCTCCAAAAAGAAAGTATAGAAAGAACATACCTCAACATAATAGAGGTCGTATATGATAAACCCATAGATAAAAATTTACTCAACGATGAAAAGTTGAAAGCATAGATAAAAATCTATTCAATGATGAGAAGTTGAAAGCATAGATAAAAATCTATTCAACAATGAAAAGTTGAAAGCATTTTCTCTAAGATCAGGGACAAGATGAGGAGAGTCACTCTCTCCACTTTTATTAAACATAGTATTGGAAGTCCTAGACACAGCAATCAGACAAGAAAAAGAAATAAAAGGAATCCAAATTGGAAAGGAAAAAGTAAAACTGCAGCTGTTTACAGATGACATGATACTATACACAGACAATCTTAAAGATGTCACCAAAAAACTACTAGAGCTCATAAATGAATTTGGTAAAGTTTCAGGATACAAAATTATTACACAGAAATCTGGTGCACTTCTATACACTAACCACAAGCTATCAAAAAGAGAAATTAAGAAAACAACCCCATTTACAATAATTTCAAAGATAATCAAATACCTACCAATAAATCTAACTAAGGAGGTAAGACACTGATGAAATAAATTGAAGATGACACAAACAGATTGAAAGACATATCATGCTCATGGATTGGAAGAATTAATTTTGTTAAAATGATGATGGTCCACAAGGCAAGCTAGAGATTAAATGCAACCATTCCATTATGTATGCATCCCAGCTTTACCTCAATCTTCATCAGAATAGGAACTTTCATATCAACCAGTTAAAATATATCCTTACCCTCACAATATTATTTTCATCTGATAATCACCCTAACCACTCTTTGTTACTGAACACAAAACTATTACACCTAGCCTACAGAAATTTAAGTTTTAATCAGCAAAATGCTGATATTTTCAGCTTCTTCTCCAAGTGTTCCCTTCATATCCATGCTTTAATGGAAATTCATTTACCTGAGGAAACTGTTGTCCTATGCTGCCCTCTCAAGAAGAGATTTTGTTTTGCTCAATACACCATATGTCAGGGGTCTGGATATAAATTTATTGCTTCTTGTTCTACTTTTGAACCATTTTTTATTATCCTTCTTTAAAAGAACAAACAAACAAAACATCTCTTTTTACAATACTGCCAGTAAGCTCTGCTTGTTCTTATCATTTCTGAACATCCAGATATTTGTCTACCTGGCTCACTGTTCTCCCTCCATCAATGTTCATATCATTGTTCTTGAAATAATTCACTTCCATATACATGATTCATTTAGTAGCCTGGCCTCTTAGTACCTCAGCCTCCTCAGATCCAACCATCTTTTCCTCTATCCCACCTCAAAACCCACTTACATTTTGTCACCTTAGACCTCATAATCAGCAATATCTGTACCACCTCCAAAATCTCCATTTCAAACATCCATCACCATACGGACTTTACACGCAAATAATGAAGTACTTAGCTCCAGTTCATATTACCTAGGTCAGCACTATAACTATTCATTTGCCGATACATTTAACCATTCTATTCTTTTACTGTTTTCTCCTGGCCAAAAAAAGAGGTGAAAAAAAGTATTTAAATAGAAGGTTATGTGGTGTCGGTTCCTCAGATCCTCTATAACATCATATATCATAGTAAAGAATTTGAGTTTTATTATAAACATGATGAGAAGCAATAAAAGATTAATCAAGAAGTGACATGTATTGGTTTGTAATTTAAAACCAGAATCCAAAATGTTGTGTAGAAAATGGTTTGAAAGGTACAAGATTAAGACTAGAGAAATCAGGTGAGAATTTAGGCAATAGTCATTAGAGAAAGGAACTATAGTGGTAGAAATGAGGACAGAGGGATATGTAGGTATTTTTCAGGTAAAACGTCTAGGTCATGATTGTTTGGGCTTGGTCACAAGCAAACTCCTATCTTTTTGGAGTCTGATAAGCAGGATATAAAGCTGGAAAAGTCATATATTCTACAGTATTGTAGATGGCAATTTTTCTGGTAAAATTTAAATCATTTAAGAATATACATTGGCAAGAAAGTACTATTATGAACTACTTTAGAAATTCTGAATTCACACAGTTAAGAATTCAGTGAATAATAGAACATTTTTTATTACAAACCGATAGCTTTGCTGGTATAAGCATATCTTGATACATTAACCAAAAAAAGAGTACTTTCCTAAAAGGAATTTAAAAATCATCTGTTATCTGTTCAGAAAAGAAATACTTAGACTATTATTAAGACTCAAACAATAGTGTAATTTACTAGGACTTATCAAAGAGAATATACCTTACATTGCACTTTGAAACCCCTGTTTGAATATTTGTGGGAGATTTTATTTTCCATACTAGGTATTTTATACCACAATTTCAAAGATAGAGACAAAAATTGATGAGAATTTAAAATGCTACATTACATACTGTCACTAATTATTTTGAAAATATAGACTAAATTAATATTGGAGATGTAAATCATGGCAATGCTATTAAAACCTATTTTATTTTGTTTTTATTCATCCAAGACATAATATGTGGTAAGCTGGCTTCTGACTCCATTTCAGATTTCATTTTCTGTTTATATAACATAGTCCAATAAGAATAGAAACTTACTCAACTTTTATAAGAAGTATGTTCTGTTTTCCTTTAAATTAAATTCTCATTGTATGAATCTAAACAAAAGCTGGTATGATAAAAATAATATTTATAAGCTGTTACTTATATAAATAAAATATAAATCAATGAAACATCTAATGGTTTTCAAAATGTATGATTCAAATTCCAATACATTATTTTTTTTAGCAGAGAAAGTCTTTATTTATTTATTTATTTTTATTGGGGAGGCTATAGCACATAGACAAAGAGAGGAAGGACTCTCTTTAAGCCCAAATTTTCAAGGCCCTTTCTATTTCTCCCTGATGAACAGGTAGTACTACTCCAAAATCTATGATGGGAACAAAGTAGGAGGAAGGCAGTAGTAGGAAAGCAACTGCCTTTAAGTATATACATTGAGAGTCATCTGATAGAAGAAGGAACAGACAAAACGGCCCTCAGAGAGGCCCACAAAGTATTCAGTAACTTTTTTTTTAACACCTTTATTGGAGTATAATTGCTTTACAATGGTGTGTTAGTTTCTGCTTTATAACAAAGTGAATCAGCTATACATATACATATATCCCCATATCTCCTCCCTCTTTTGTCTCCCTTCCACCCTCCGTATCCCACCCCTCTAGGTGGTCACAAAGCACCGAGCTGATCTCCCTGTGCTGTGCGGCTGCTTCCCACTAGCTATCTATTTTACATTTGGTAGTGTGTATATGTCCATGCCACTCTCTCACTTCGTCCCAGCTTACCCTTACCCCTCCCCGTGTCCTCAAGTACATTCTCTACGTCAGCGACTTTGGGGAAGGAGAGGAATAAAGACATCCAATACATTATTAAGCAATGTGTTTATTTCAACTGGATATTAGTCCAGAAATGTTAATATCTGCCTAAAGAAAATACCTTGGATGATATTCTTTTGGAAATTTCACACCATCAATTAGAAGCTTACATTATGTTTAAAGATAACTATAAATATACGTGCATAAGGACTTATGAAAATATATAATACTATGAAAACAAAAACATAGACCCTTTTTAAGAATCTCAATAAAAGTAGAATAGTGCTTATAAGGAAGTTTGTTGTTCAGAGACATGCCCTATTCTTATTTATGCTAAATTCTATATATATATATCAAAAAAAGCATGAGGATAGTAAAACTAATCTCTTAGTTAAGTTTATTATTTAGAAATAGAAAACAGGCGCGCGCTAAACGGGAGAAGCACTGGTTTGAGAAAAGCATGGGTCGCAAGTACACATTGGGACCCTGCCATTAATGGAGGGGAAAAGCGGGGAGACGCCAGCAGATTCCATCCTGTAAGCTGGTAGGAAGCCTGAAGGCTTGATGGGATTCCAGTGTGATAGGAGGCAAGGACATGCTTCAGGACCCCGGAGGAAGATGGCGGAAGAGTAAGACGCGGAGATCACCTTCCTCCCCACAGATACATCAGAAATTCATCTACACGTGGAACAACTCCTACAGAACACCTACTGAACGCTGACAGAAGACCTCAGACCCCCCAAAAGGCAAGAAGCTCCCCACATACCTGGGTAGGGCAAAAGAAAAAAAGAATAAACAGAGACAATAGGATAGGGACGGGACCTGCACCAGTGGGAGGGAGCCGTGAAGGGGGGAAGGTTTCTACACACTACAAGCCCCTTCGCGGGCGGAGACTGCAGGTGGCGGAGGGGGAAAGCTTCGGAGTAGCGGAGGAGAGCACAGCAACAGGGGTGCGGAGGGCAAAGCGGAGAGATTCTGGCACAGAGGACCGGTGCCCTCAGGCACACACCAGCCCGAGAGGCTTGTCTGCTCGGCCGCCGTGGCGGGCGGGGCTGGGAGCTGAGGCTCGGGTATCGGCTTTCAGTCGGAGCGCAGGGAGAGGACTGGGGCTTGCGGCAGGAAGAGAGCCTGAAGGGGTTAGTGCACCACGGCTAGCCCGGAGGGAGTCCGGGGAAAGGGTCTGGAGCTGCTGAAGAGGCAAGAGACTTTTTTCCCTTTTGTTTCCTGGTGCGCGAGGAGAGGGCATTAAGAGGGCTGCTTGGGGAAGCGCCGGTGACAGGCACGAGCCGCGGGTAAGGCACGGACCTCGGAGACGGGCGTGGGCCGCCGCCGCCGCCGCCGCCGCCGCCGCCCGCCCGCCGCGGCCCGCCGCCGCCGCCGCAGCCGCGGCCCGCCGCCGCCGCCGCCGCCGCTGCCGCCGCCGCCGCGGGGCCTGTGTGCGAGCGCGGGTCACTGTCCGCCCCGCCTTCCGGGGGGCCTGTGCACCCCGCCACTGCTGGGGTCCCCGAGACCCGGGGACGGCTTTCCCGGGAAAGCGCACGGAGCGCCACGGGCTGCTGCAACGTCACGCCGGCCTCTGCCGCCGCAGGCCCGCCCCACACTGCGCGCCCCTCCCTCCCCTCTGCCTGAGTGAGCCAGAGCCCCCGAATCAGCGGCTCCTTTAAACCCGTCCTGTCTGAGCGAAGAACGGACGCCCTCCGGCGACCTACGCGCAGAGGCGGGGCCAGGTCCAAGGCTGAGACCCGGGAGCTGTGAGAGCAGAGGCAGGGAAATCTCTCTGTGCAGCCTCGGAGGCAGCGGATTAAAGCTCCACGGTCCATTTGATGTGCCCTGCGTCTGTGGAGTGCATGAATGGACAGCGAATCATCCCAAATTGAGGAAGTGGACTTTGAGGACAAGATTTAAGACTTTCCCCCCTTTTCCTCTTTTTACAACGAATTATTCCAAATTAAGGAGGTGGACTTAGAGAGCAAGATTTCAGACTTCTCGCCCTTTTCCTCTTTTTACAACGAATTATCCCAAATTGAGGAGGTGGACTTGGAGAGCAAGATTTTTGATTTTTCCCCCTGCTCTCTTTTTGTGAATGTGTATGTGTAATCTTCTGTGTAAGATTCTCTCTGTATAGCTTTGCTTCCACCATATGTCTCAGGGTTCTATCGGTCCGTTTTTTTTTTTTTTTTCAATAATTACTTTCTAATTTTAATAACGCTACTATATTTCATACTTTATTCTATTTTACTTTACCTGCTCTTTCTTTTTTTCCTACTCTCCCTTCCTCCCTCCCTCCCTCCGCTCCTCCTTTCCTTCTTTCTTTTTCTTTCCTCCCTCCCACCCTTCTTCTTTCCACTTTTTCTTTCCTTCCTCCCTCCCTCCTGTCTTTCTTCCTTTCCTTTCTCCCTCCCTCCCTCCTTTCTTTCCTTCTTTCTTTCCATCCTTCCTCCCTCCCTCCTTTCTTTCTTCCTTCCTTCCTTCCTTCCTTTCTTCCCTTCTTCCTTTCTTTCCCTCTCTCTTTCTTTCTTCTACTAATTCTTTCTTTCTACTTTTTCTCCCTGTTACTCTGAGCCGGGTGGATGAAAGGCTCTTGGTGCTGCAGCCAGGAGCCAGTGCTGTGCCTCTGAAGTGGGAGAGCCAACTTCAGGACACGGGTCCACAACAGACCTCCCAGCTCCACATAATATCAAGCAGCGAAAATCTCCCAGAGATCTCCATCCCAACACCAGCACCCAGCTTCAGTCAACGACCAGCAAGCTACAGTGCAGGTCACCCTATGCCAAGCAACTAGCAAGGCAGGAACACAACCCCACCCATTAGCAGAGAGGCTACCTAAAAACTACCTAAATAAGGCCATAGGCACCCCAAAACACACCACCAGACGTGGACCTGTCCACCAGAAAGACAAGATCGAGCCTCAACCACCAGAGCACAGGAATTAGTCCCCCCCACCAGGAAGCCTACACAACCTACTGAAACAACCTTAGCCACTGGGGTCAGACACCAAAAACAACGGGAACTACGAATCTGCAGCCGGCAAAAAGGAGACCCCAAACACAGTAACATAAGCAAAATGAGAAGGCAGAAAAACACACAGCAGGTGAAGGAGCAAGATAAACACCTACCAGACCTAACAAATGAAGAGGTAATAGGCAGTCTACCTGAAAAAGAATTCAGAATAATGATAGTAAAGCTGATCCAAGATTCTATTTCCATGATCCATAATCTTGGAAATAGAATAGACAACATGCAAGAAACAGTTAACAAGGACCTAGAAGAACTAAAGATGAATCAAGCATCGATTAAAAACACAATAAATGAAATGAAAAATACTCTAGATGGGATCAATAGCAGAATAACTGAGGCAGAAGAACGGATAAGTGAGGTGGAAGATAAAATAGTGGAAATAACTGATGCAGAGCAAAATAAAGAAAAAAGAATGAAAAGAACAGAGGAGAGTCTCAGAGATCTCTGGGACAACATTAAATGCACCAACATTCGAATTATAGGGGTTCCAGAAGAAGAAGAGAAAAAGAAAGGGACTGAGAAAATATTTGAAGAGATTATAGTTGAAAACTTCCCTAATTTGGGAAAGGAAATAGTTAATCAAGTCCAGGAGGCACAGAGAGTCCCATACAGAATAAATCCAAGTAGAAATACACCAAGACACATATTAATCAAACTGTCAAAAATTAAACACAAAGAAATCATATTAAAAGCAGCAAGGCAAAAACAACAAATAACACACAAGGGAATCCCCATAAGGTTAACAGCTGATCTCTCAGCAGAAACCCTACAAGCCAGAAGGGAGTGGCAGGACATAATTAAAGTGATGAAGGAGAGAAACCTGCAACCTAGATTACTCTACCCAGCAAGGATCTCATTCAGATTTGATGGAGAAATTAAAACCTTTACAGACAAGCAAAAGCTGAGAGAGTTCAGCACCACCAAACCAGCTTTACAACAAATGCTAAAGGAACTTCTCTAGGCAAGAAACACAACAGAAGGAATATACCTACAATAACGAACCCAAAGCAATTAAGGAAATGGGAATAGGAACATACATATCAATAATTACCTTAAATGTAAATGGACTAAATGCTCCCACCAAAAGACACAGAGTGGCTGAATGGATACAAAAACAAGACCCATATATATGCTGTCTACAAGAGACCCACTTCAGACCTAGAGACACATACAGATTGAAAGTAAAGGGATGGAAAAAGATATTCCATGCAAATGGAAATCAAAAGAAAGCTGGAGTAGCAATTCTTATATCAGACAAAATAGACTTTAAAATAAAGACTATTAGAAGAGACAAGGAAGGACACTACATAACGATAAAGGGATCGATCCAAGAAGAAGATATAACAATTGTAAATATTTATGCACCCAACATAGGAGCACCTCAATACATAAGGCAAATACTAACAGCCATAAAAGGGGAAATCGACAGTAACACACTCATAGTAGGGGACTTTAACACCCCACTTTCACCAATGGACAGATCATCCAAAATGAAAATAAATAAGGAAACACAAGCTTTAAATGATACATTAAACGAGATGGACTTAGTTGATATTTATAGGACATTCCATCCAAAAACAACAGAATACACATTTTTCTCAAGTGCTCATGGAACATTCTCCAGGATAGATCATATCTTGGGTCACAAATCAAGCCTCGGTAATTTTAAGAAAATTGAAATTGTATCAAGTATCTTCTCCGACCACAATGCTATGAGACTAGACATCAATTACAGGAAAAGATGTGTAAAAAATACAAACACATGGAGGCTAAACAATACACTACTCAATAACGAAGTGATCACTGAAGAAATCAAAGAGGAAATTAAAAAATACCTAGAAACAAATGACAATGGAGACACGACGACCCAAAACCTATGGGACGCAGCAAAAGCAGTTCTAAGGGGGAAGTTTATAGCAATACAATCCCACCTTAAGAAACAGGAAGCATTTCGAGTAAACAACCTGACCCTGCACCTAAAGCAATTAGAGAAAGAAGAACAAAAATACCCCAAAGCTAGCAGAAGGAAAGAAATCATAAAGATCAGATCAGAAATAAATGAAAAAGAAATGAAGGAAACGATAGCAAAGATCAACCAAACTAAAAGCTGGTTCTTTGAGAAGATAAACAAAATTGACAAACCATTAGCCAGACTCATCAAGAAAAAAAGGGAGAAGACTCAAATCAATAGAATTAGAAATGAAAAAGGAGAAGTAACAACTGACACTGCAGAAATACAAAAGATTATGAGAGATTACTATAAGCAACTCTATTCCAATAAAATGGACAACCTGGAAGAAATGGACACATTCTTAGAAATGCACAACCTGCCAAGACTGACTCAGGAAGAAATAGAAAATATGAATAGACCAATCACAAGCACTGAAATTGAAACTGTGATTAAAAATCTTCCATCAAACAAAAGCCCAGGACCAGATGGCTTCACAGGTGAATTCTATCAAACATTTAGAGAAGAGCTAACACCTATCCTTCTCAAACTCTTCCAAAATACAGCAGAGGGAGGAACACTCCCAAACTCATTCTACGAGGCCGACATCACCTTGATACCAAAACCAGGCAAGGATGTCACAAAGAAAGAAAACTACAGGCCAATATCACTGATGAACATAGATGCAAAAATCCTCAACAAAATACTAGCAAACAGAATCCAACAACACATTAAAAGGATCATACACCATGATCAAGTGGGGTTTATCCCAGGAATGCAAGGATTCTTCAATATACGCAAATCAATCAATGTAATACACCATATTAACAAGTTGAAGGAGAAAAACCATATGATCATCTCAATAGATGCAGAGAAAGCTTTCGACAAAATTCAACACCCATTTATGATAAAAACCCTGCAGAAAGTAGGTATAGAGGGATCTTTCCTCAACATAATAAAGGCCATATATGACAAACCCACAGCCAACATTGTCCTCAATGGTGAAAAACTGAAACCATTTCCACTAAGATCAGGAACAAGACAAGGCTGCCCACTCTCACCACTCTTATTCAACATAGTTTTGGAAGTTTTAGCCACAGCAATCAGAGAAGAAAAGGAAATAAAAGGAATCCAAATTGGAAAAGAAGAAGTAAAGCTGTCACTGTTTGCAGATGACATGATACTATACATAGAGAATCCTAAAGATGCTACCGAAAAACTACTAGAGCTAATCAATGAATTTGGTAAAGTAGCAGGATATAAAATTAATGTACAGAAATCTCTGGCATTCCTATACACTAATGATGAAAAATCTGAAAATGAAATCAAGAAAACACTCCCATTTACCATCGCAACAAAAAGAATAAAATATCTAGGAATAAACCTACCTAAGGAGACAAAAGACCTGTATGCAGAAAACTATAAGACACTGATGAAAGAAATTAAAGATGATACAAATAGATGGAGAGATATACCATGCTCCTGGATTGGAAGAATCAATATTGTGAAAATGACTCTACTACCGAAAGCAATCTACAGATTCAATGCAATCCCTATCAAACTACCAATGGCATTTTTCACAGAACTAGAACAAAAAATTTCAAAATTTGTTTGGAAAAACAAACGGCCCCGAATAGCTAAAGCAATCTTGAGAACGAAAAACGGAGCTGGAGGAATCAGGCTCCCTGACTTCAGACTATACTACAAAGCTACAGTAATTAAGACAGTCTGGTACTGGCATAAAAACAGAAAGATAGATCAGTGGATCAGGATAGAAAACCCAGAGATAAACCCACGCACATATGGCCAACTTATCTTTGATAAAGGAGGCAGGAATGTACAGTGGAGAAAGGACAGCCTCTTCAATAAGTGGTGCTGGGAAAACTGGACAGGGACATGTAAAAGTTTGAGATTAGATCATTCCCTAGCACCATACACAAAAATAAGCTCAAAATGGATTAAAGACTTAAATGTAAGGCCAGAAACTATCAAACTCTTAGAGGAAAACATAGGTAGAACACTCTATGACATAAATCACAGCAAGATCCTTTTGGACCCACCTCCTAGAGAAATGGAAATAAAAACAAAGATAAACAAATGGGACCTAATGAAACTTCAAAGCTTTTGCACAGCAAAGGAAACCATAAAGAAGACCAAAAGACAACCCTCAGAATGGGAGAAAATATTTGCAAATGAAGCAACTGACAAAGGATTAATCTCCAAAATTTATAAACAGCTCATGCAGCTCAATAGCAAAAAAACAGACAACCCAATCCAAAAATGGGCAGAAGACTTAAATAGGCATTTCTCCAAAGAAGATATACAGACTGCCAACAAACACATGAAAGAATGCTCAACATCATTAATCATTAGAGAAATGCAAATCAAAACTACAATGAGATATCATCTCACACCAGTCAGAATGGCCATCATCAAGGAATCTAGAAACAATAAATGCTGGAGAGGGTGTGGAGAAAAGGGAACACTCTTGCACTGCTGGTGGGAATGTGAATTGGTACAGCCACTATGGAGAACGGTATGGAGGTTCCTTAAAAAACTACAAATAGAACTACCATATGACCCAGCAATCCCACTACTGGGCATATACCCTGAGACAACCATAATTCAAAAAGAGACATGTACCAAAATGTTCATTGCAGCTCTATTCACAATAGCCCGGAGCTGGAAACAACCTAAGTGTCCATCATCGGATGAATGGATAAAGAAGATGTGGCACATATATACAATGGAATATTACTCAGCCATAAAAAGAAACGAAACTGAGCTATTTGTAATGAGGTGGATAGACCTAGAGTCTGTCATACAGAGTGAAGTTAGTCAGAAAGAGAAAGACAAATACCGTATGCTAACACATATATACGGAATTTAAAAAAAAAATGTCATGAAGAACCTAGGGGCAAAACGGGAATGAAGACGCAGACCTACTTGAGAATGGACTTGAGGATATGGGGAGGGGGAAGGGTGGGCTGTGACAAGGCGAAAGAGAGGCATGGACGTGTATACACTACCAAACGTAAGGTAGATAGATAGTGGGAAGCAGCCGCAGAGCACAGGGAGATCAGCTCGGTGCTTTGTGACCGCCTGGAGGGGTGGGATGGGGAGGGTGGGAGGGAGGGAGATGCATGAGGGAAGGGATGTGGGAACAGATGTATATGTATGACTGATTCACTTTGTTATAAAGCAGAAACTAATTTAAAAAATAAATAAATAAACTTAAAAAAAAATGGAAAAAAAAAAAAAAAAGAAATAGAAAACAAAGTATATTTTGAAATAGGTAGACTCACATTAGATTGAAAAGAAAAATAGACTGAAAAATCTAAGAATGCTGGTTTTCAAATCAAAGGCTAAATTCATCAGAGGTAGCAAATGTCAAGGGAAGTCTAATGATACCAACTAACTTGTGGTTAACACATGAAAGAAAAATTTTTAGTATACAGAAGCATTTCAAAATGTCTGAGAAAAACTAATTGAAAATTGTGCTTTAAATCATTATCATATTTGCCACTTCTTTTCTACATATATTTGTGTACTGATCATAATATACTTTATTATAAAGATAATTATTATAAAGATAAGGTATAATATTTATTATTATTATTTTTATAATGTTGAATATTTAATCAAGACTGTAGTATGTAAAATATTTACAAATAGTCCCATGAAGGACTCACAAATATTTTAAATTTAGAATGTGGATTTAACATTCACAGTGCATAAGCAGAAAGGTATATCAACTATGTATCCACAACTTAATGTGAAAGAGAATTTTACTTTAGCAAATACTTTCTTTACATTGAGGAAAGTGTCCTTAAATGTATCTTCTTTAATTTTAGTATACTCAGAGTTGGGAAAAAACAGAGTTTCCTTTTATACAGGTATCAAGAATTAAATAAAATTGACTCCATAGATCATGGTTAAGAAACACATGATAAAGAATGGCTTCAAAATACTTGTTTTGTTTTGTTTTTGTTTTGTTTTCAATTAAATTCCCCCAAATTGATTTTCTTTAACATCAAATAGTCTTTATTCCACTTGATAACATTTTTCACATTAAGCAACATTATATAATTGTTCTCTTTAACCATTTAAAACAATTAGGACATAGAGGCATTATATAAAGTTTCAAACTGATAGAGAAGTCAGTTTACACACCTTCATCTTATGCATAGTGAATAAAACAAGGTACTTTCTGTTGTGAATGTAATGAGAAAAAGTACTCTTAGCAATAAAGTAGCCCTACCTCTTTACCATTACTTTAATTCCATCACATAGAAGGCAAAGAAAGTTCCATTACTTCAATATCTGCTAAGGATGATCTATGGCCCCTGGAGTATATGTATGTGTGGGCACCCCCCCACATCTATGTATGTATATATGTTTGTATGTATTTAATCAATCCAACTGGAGAAATCATATACAACCATGCAAAAATATGATAAAAGCAATAAATGAAAAATACTAAGTGAATAAAAGTTAACATAAGCCATAGGAGATTTAAGAGAAGGGACAGTCCCATGGATAAGGAAAGAGATTAAGACTTCAAGGTAAAAGTGAGATTTGTTGTGAACCCTAAAGGACAACTATAATTGTGAAAAGCTGGGAGATGAAGGTTGGATATTCCAGCTTCAAAAATGTGAATTAAGATTTTTAAAGACACATGCTCACCAAAGCATTCCAGTAAAAGAAGAAAGGGAGATCATAATGGAAGGGGGAATAGAGGAATCTATGGAGGAGACCTTATATGCCTTTAAAACTGAACTTGATTCTGGAATTACCAATGAACCATTAATGGAATTTTAAACAAATAAGTGATATGATCAAAGCAGTCCCTTAAGGTCAAAAGGCAGGTATGCAGGCAATATTGCATAAGGAAGAGGCTGAAGGCAGCAAGTCATAATCAAAATGGTTTAGGAGAAAGTGACAGATTTAATATACTTTAGTTTATACTACTGGCATACAAAGGACAGCAAAGAATGCCAAAAACTCTCAGCCTATCACAAGTATGACTCAACAACAATGTGGTTTTTGTAAATCCATTAATATCCAAAGATATTTTGACCTTTTGATTCTCAGTAATTCAGGGCCCGCAATAATTGGCGAACTTCAGCTTCATTATCAGAGAGCTAAGATCTCTAATGCAGTATTATGTAACAGTGTACCTAGCTTCTTTAAGATACCCCAGGGCTAAATGTGAATCTATATCCCCTAGCATTGGCTCTCAAGATTTTTATTGAGCCTAAGAATTACCAGGGAAGCATATTTAAAATGCAAATTTCTAATCCTCATTTTAGACCTATAGAATCTACGTTTTTTAAAGATGTATCCCAGGTAATTATCTATTTGTTTTTGGCTGCGTTGGGTCTTCGTTGGTGCGTGTGGGCTTTCTCTAGTTGCCACGAGCGGGGGCTACTCTTCGTTGCAGTGAGTGGGCTTCTCATTGCGGTGGCTTCTCTTGTTGCAAGCACGGGCTCTAGGCGCACGGGCTTCAGTAGTTGTGGCCCGTGGGCTCTAGAGCACGGGCTCAGTAGTTGTGGCACACAGGCTTAGCTGCTCTGCAGCACGTGGGATCTTCCCAGACCAGGGCTCGAACCTGTGTCCCCTGCATTGGCAGGCGGATTCTTAACCACTGTGCCACCAGGGAAGTCCCTGTAATATTTATTAAATAATTGTTTTCTTAAAGGCATATTTCTGATTTTGTTACCTACTGAAAAAGCCCAAAGAATAAGCTAGTAAATATGATGGAAATAAATACAAATATTATTATATTTAAAGATATATTAAATGTAATAAAATATAGGACAAAGTGTTTGGAATAATAACTCATTTAAAGAATACTTGCTGAGTGTTTAATAATTTAAAAATACATTTTATACTAAACACTAGGAATACAATCATGAAAAAGATCCAAATTTTTCTTTTGTATGATACTTCTAGCCATTATCTTCTGTAAATATATTTTTTCACTTTATTTCCATGAAAGTAAAAACTATATATCATCCCCAAATTTGTTTTTGTCATAAGTTTTTAGAAATATTTTATTAATATTAAGTTCAAACTAACAGCTGATGGTTTTAATACTTATTGTGAAGCAGTTTATTTACAAAGCAGCTTATAAATTACATGGTTGATTTGGGGACCTTTCTATAATTGTGGATCAATCTATTCTTTTTTCTCCTTTCTCCAACAAATACCCTGTTTCCTAAAGTTGACTATTAAGAAATTCGTAAAACAATTTTAGTAGTCTGCCTCAACAGCTTTTTAGGCATTCAACCACGGAAAGGAGAAGGAAACATACAGTCAAATAAATTTAGAATAAAGAAAGATAATTATGTGGGTATTGATTTAAAGTGAAACAGTTAAGTAGGATTCTAGTATCAATCCTGAATGCAAGTATACATCTAGGATTTTTAGTGAAATATTCACCCTTGGATTCCTGGATTATCAATTTTCTTTAAATGCCCTTTTATCAGCACAATATTTTATAGACTAAATTATTAAATCAGCTATTTTTCTATTATTCTATTACTGATTAAAGGACAATTTGCATGCTTTAGAATCCAGAACCAACTCCAAGAGGAGATATTTTATAGCTAAGGTTCAGGAGCATATATTAGTTGTCTCATCAGCATATAGAGCACTAACCACTCCTAAGTAATTAACATATCTATGTTTTTCAGGTGATTAGACTGGGTTAACACAGTTTGAGGAGGGAGACACAGAGGTACAGTGTCATTCTCATCATATCATACTTAGGATACTACTATCTAAATGACTTATCACTCTATGTTGAGCTTGATCACATGGCTGAAGTAGTGTTAGCTTTCTCCCCTGTAAAGTTATTCCTTTCCAACCTCTTTCCATACTGTACTCTTTGGAAGGAAGTTACTATACATAGCACATACTTAAGGAGTGGAGAGTTATGTTCTCCTTCCTTGAGTGGAGGATTTCTGCATAGATTATTTGGAATTTTTCTCTAGAGCAGGTATATCTATACTCCCCTATTATTTATCAATCCAATCAGTTATTAATATTACATGGATTCATGAATACAGCTGACCCTCAAACAATGCAAGGGTTAAGGGCACTGACCCTCTGTATAGCCAAAAATCCTAATATAACTTTATAGTCAGCCCTCCTTATACGTGGTTCCTCTGCATCCTCAGACTCAAACAACCGAGGAGCATGCAGTCCTGCACTATTTACTACCGAAAAGAATCTGTGTATAAGTGGACCCTCACAGTTCAAACTTGTGTTGCTCAAGGGTCAACTGTATTTACTTTAAATGTTGGATTATAATCTAGTACTACTTCATGGTGTTGCTCAAATTATCACAGCTTTGACCATTGGTATCTATTTCATTTGGCTCCTTTGTCCCTTTAGTGTAAGTCCATTTCTAAAATTTGTTTGTTTGTTTTTTGTTTGTTCATTTGTTTCAGTATTATCTTACTTTCTAGTACTACATGATACTCCAGGCTCATCATGTATATTACCTGACAGGGTGCTAGAATCAGCCATTTTTCAAAAAGTCCTGAATATTTTTATTGGACAATTGTATTTGGAACTAAAAATGGGATACTAGTTACCCCATTACTATTGTGGTATCATTGCTTCCATATACGTTCATCCAGCAGAGCAAGGAAATATATGTATGCACGCCCATATATATACACACATCTAAAAATTTTCTATATGTATCAAATTCTATATTAAGCTATCCATAAAGTCCTAGTGAATTCTCAAACTCTAATCCAGTACCACATGGATGATTTAGACTCTTCTTGCTTGTCTCTAACCCCCCTTTCCAACAGTGAGAGACAATCTCTCACCATCTGCCATCCATTTACTTAATTGTTCAATTTCACTAAGCATGTAAAGTGGTCTCATAATTGTTTGATCCACAGATTTTTGGTAAACAACTTTATCAACTAGAGTACATTCCTTATATAGAGTTCATTTTTAATTTAGTCTTACATCCCCGCCCCCACACCCCGCACTTCCAAAGTCAGTTAAGTTAGGATTTTTGTTTTCCCCAAACTTTTTCCTTATTTGTAACAGGTATTATTTTGTCACATTCTGAATTCCACACTGGGATTAGCTGATCCCCTAAATGATTTTGTTTGCATATATTAATGTCCACTCTTTGTATAGTAAAGTTCTAGGAGTTTTGAAAATTGCATGGTGTCTGTACCCCCCAATACAGCATCATACAAAATAATTTTGTGCCCCTAAAAATATTGCCTGTGCTTCCTGTATTCAACCATACTCTTCCTCCAAATCACTGGTAATTGCTGATTTGTTTAGTGACTCTATATTTAACCTTTTCTAAAATGTCATATAAATGAAATAATTCTGTATGTAGCCTTTTCAGACTAGCTTATCCAATTTAGTAGTATGCACTTAAATTCCATCCATGCTTTTGCATGATTTGATAAATCACTCCTTTTTATCACTAAATAGTATTCCATTACATAAATGTATGACAGTTTGTTAATTCAGTCACCCAGTGAAAGATATTCTTGTTACTTCCAATTTTTGATGATTATGAATAAAGTTGTTATAACTATCTATTTACAGGTTTTGTATACATATGTATCTTTACATATGTTGGGTTAACATCTAGGAGCATGATTGTTTGATCATATGGTAAGACTATGATTAGTTGTATTAAAAACATCCAAACAGATTTTTGAAAGGACTGTACATTTTGCTTTCCCACCAGCCGTGAATGAGAGTTCCCTTTGCATCAGAAACTTGCCAAAAGTGGGCACTGACAGTTTTTGTATTGCTGCCATTTTTATGTGTCTATACTTTACATTTGCATTTGCCTAATAAGAAAACTTATTGAGCATCTTTTCATATATTATTTGCTATCTGTATATATTCTTGGGTGAGGTGTCTGTTCAAATATTCTGCCCATTTTTTGTTGATTTAAGAGTCCTTTGTATATTTTTGATACAAGATTTTTTTAAATCAGATAGTATGTTTTACAACCATTTTTGCCAGTCTGTGACTTGTATTTTTATTATATTACAACATCTTCCACAGAGCAGCTTCTTAACTTAATTAAAGTCTAAGTTTTTTTTTTCTTTTTCTTTCATGGATCATGCTTTTGGTGTTGTATCTAAGACTCATTACTAAACCCCAAAACACATAGATTTGTTTTCCAGAGTTTTGTGGTGTTCTCCATATAGATGTGTTAGGCTTAATAACTACCCCCAAAGATGTTCATGTTCTAATCCTCAGATCCTGTGAATATGTCATCTTACAAAGTAAAGCACTCTTGAGATGGGAAGATTATCCTGGATATGGTGGACACAACATGATCAAGAGTTCTTATTAGACAAAGGAAAAAGGATCAGATTGAATAGTAGATGAAACGGTGGAAGCCACAGGTTAGAGTGATATGAGGAAAAGACCACAGCCAAGAAATACAGGAAGCCTCTAGAAGATGAAAAAACCAAGGAAATGAATTCTTCCCTGAAGCCACCAGAAGAAATGTACTCTTACCAATATCTTGATTTTAGACTTCTGACCTCCAGAAGAGTAAAAGAATACATTTGTATTGTTTAAGCCATAAAATGCAATCATTTGTTATAGCAGCAATAGGAAAATAATACATCTATTTTGTACAGGTACACCTTGTACCTATTTTGTTAGATTTATACCTAAGTATTTAAATTTTGTGCTATTGTAAAAGGTACTGATTTTTAATTGCAAATTCCAATTGTTCACTTCTTATATACAGGATATCAATAAACTTTTTTACATTGACCTCATATTCTGTGACTTGATATATTTGCTTCTTAGTTCCATGGGTTCCTTTATAGATTCTTTAGGATTTTTTTACAAAGACAGTCATGTCATCTACAAATAAAGGCAGTTTTGATTTTTCCTATACAAGCAGTATATCTTTCATTTCATTTTCATTTCATTTTTTTTGTTATTGTACTAGCTAAGATTTCCAGTATAATAGAGACTAGGAATAGAATATCCCTGAATTTTTCCTGACCTCAGGGAAAATGCATTCAGTATGGTATTAGCTATAGGTTTTTATTGATATTCTTCAGTTAATTAGGTTTCCATCTAGTCATAGTTTGCTGAGAGTTTTTATCATGAATGAGTGTTGGATTTTGTTAAATTGATCATATCAATTAATGCTTTTTCTGCATTAATTGATATGATCATATGATTTTTCTTTAGTCGGTTTACATGGTTAATTACATTGATTAGCTTCAAATATCCTACCATGCTCATACACTTGGAACCACTTCCACCGTTTTTTTTTTCATTTATTTTTGGATTTTATTTGAAAATATTTATTGAGGATTTTTGCCTTTTTGTTCATGAAAGTTACTGGTCTGTAATTTTTTTCTTGTATTTAGGTTTGGTAGGGTTGTGATGCTAACCTTATATTGAATGAGTTAATATTGAATGAGTGTTCATTCTGCTTCTTTATTTAGGGAGACAAAGTAGAGAATCAGTATAATTTCTTCTTCAAAAGTTGGTAGACTTCAGCGAACCATCAGAGTCTGATTCTTTCCTTTTTGGAAGGTTTTAAGTTATTTATTCTATTTCTTTAATAATTACAGGGTTATGCAGCTTATTTTTCCTTGTGTGAGTTTTAATGATTTATTTTTTTAAGAAATAATCAAATCTGCGGACATATAGTTGTTCATATTATTCTCTCAGAATTCTCTGATGTTCTTGGGATCAGATGACTCCTTTTACATTTCAAACATTCTTTGGTTGATAGTTTTTTGTATTTATCCTGTTAGATGTTCTCTGAGTTTTCTGTATCTATTGCTTGATATTTGTCATTGATTTTGGAAACTTCTTGGCCATCATTATCTCAAATATTTCTTCTACTCCATTCTTCTTCTTCTCTCTCTCTCTCCGTCTTCTTTTGTATTCCAATTACTTGCACTTTAAACAACGTTTTCCTATTGTTCTTGGATACTATTTTTGGTTTTTTCTTTTCTCCATTCTCTTTTCTATTTTTATTTCATATTGATAAGTTTCCATTAATCTATTTTCACATTTACTGATGGTATCCTCACTGTACTGAGTTTAATGATGAGCCCATCAAATCCAATCTTCTTTTCTACCATTTCGTTTTTATACTTCCATAGAGTGTCCATCTTCCTGTTTACATCACCCATCTGTTCTTGGACATTGTATCATTTGCCATAGAGACATTAACATGTTAATCATAATTATTTTATTCACTATCTGATTATTCCAACATCTGTGTTACATCTCTGAGTCAGTTTCTGATTATTGCTTTGTATCTTCAGACTGCATTTTATTTTTTATTGTTTATTTTTCTTGCATGTTTTGCATTTTTTGTTGAAAGTTCAACACAAATCAGACAATTGGAACTAGGGTGAATAGGCCTATAATGTGAAGATTCACATTAATCTAGCTAGGAATTCAGCTGTGCCTAACGTTTGTTGGTACAAGAATACCAACTTTAGGTATAAGAATCTTTAAATTCTTCTAGTGTTCTTTTTTTTTTGTCTCCCCTATTGACTGTACTCCAGAACAGAGAGAACCTGTGTTTTATATCTCTTTCAGCTACAATCCACTTTACTTATACTTGTGACCTTTGTGGTAGTAAGGTGCAGGGGATGGGGGAGAATACTATAGCCTTCTGACTTAATGTCAGTGTTTTAGTGGACCTGTGCGTCAGAGTTGTGATTTTCACAACTCTGTGTTTCTGCAGGAAATATCTTGGTTTACTTCCCTGTAGGATAAGTTTCTGAACTGCACTCTGACAAGTTCCTTACCCCCCAGAGGGTAGGCCTTTGCCATAAAAATGATGGTGTGCTTATTTCACAATGGTTATTTTCCTCCTCCTGCTGCCAGAGTCCTAAGGGTATCTTTTCTTGGAACTTCACTTTGAGAATGTGGTAATGTTTCTGTAGGTAAAAGCAAGGAAAGTCTTGGGGTGTGCCTAAGACCATGGACCACATGAATTTCTCACACTCATGCTACCCCACACCCAGCCTTTGGCTATGTGCCAAAATTACCATTTAAATATTCATATAAGTTTATAGTTCTAGCCATTTGTGCTTCAGATAAACAGATATTGGCTGTGACTGAATGAACATACCTGTTCCTCCAGAATGCAAACTGGCCATTTGTCCTGAGACCACAAGCCTCATGGGTCCAAGAAAGTGGTTGATCTCCAGTTTTTCTGGATTTTTTTTTTTTAATTGGAAGGATGGTAGTGTTAACTGCCAAGTTCTTTACATATCAGTACTGAAACAGAAAATTAGTTAATACCTTTTTAACATCTCGATCTTTCTTGTGCAAAACTATCTATGTTTTTCCATTAAAAGTTGCCTTTTACCTTGCATTTTCTAGCTTAAGTCACTACACACCCCAATTATTGCTCGGGTCATTTCTATTTTTTACTTTATCGTGCAGACAATATTGTTACACATATTTTCTGAACGGAGTGTGTTTCAACAAAATTTGCTAATTAATAAACATCCTTTGAAGATTTTTCTTATTGTTTTGAGTTGCCGACTCTATTTATTTTTCTACATCAATTTTTTTGTGATTATTTTTTCGTGATGACATATGCATACCTTCTGCATGGAGTACATTCTAAATAAATAAATTTTATTATTTATTAATGATAACATTTCTCTTTAGTTTCTATTTAGCTTCTGTTTTAGTTATTATATATTAAAATTACATACAATAAATATATCTACAAATAACATGTACATATTCATGTAATAACACTGTATGAAAAATACAAATATCTCTTGCATCAATTTGATAAGTAGGCAAAGTCATTCCTGCTGAAATTTTTAAGCTTAGTTATATTTAAGGCTTTCAGCTTAATTTTCTTATCTTCAACGTAAATGGAAACTACATAAATGTCTTATATGAGAACTGTCAGCACCCAATAGCTTTAAAAAATATTAACATATTTGCTTTTCCAATATGTTCAATTTTTTTTTTTTTTTTTTTTTTTTTTTTACGGTACGTGGGCCTCTCACTGTTGTGGACTCTCCTGTTGTGGAGCACAGGCTCCGGACGCGCAGGCTCAGCAGCCACGGCTCACCGGCCCAGCCACTCCGTGGCATGTGGGATCTTCCCAGACCGGGGCACGAACCCGTGTCCCCTGCATTGGTAGGCAGACTCTCAACCACTGCACCACCAGGGAAGCCCATTGTTCAATTTTTGTAGTACTATCTGCCAAATGAATGAATAAATAGCACACCAAATCTTTTACAGTTTTAGTTTAAGGGCCTCTGAACACTGATGTAGTTTAGTGTCATTTCTGTTCTTCTCAGAATCATTATCACATATATAAATTATCATTGGTAAAGTGCTTACATAAAAAGACTAACCTTTCCCAAAGGGAAAATACTTTTAAAGTTAATATAACTTTATATACTATATTAATGTATAAATATACATTAATTTTAAAATGAGGATTTATTTCTTTTAACTGACATCAAGAAAAATTTGCCCTTACATGCTAACAATGTTAATTATGTAGGAAAGATCCCCAAAATTGTGATTGAGGAGTAAATGTTATATGCTTTAATTTAATGACTCTGCCATTTCGGTTCCAAGTAGTAGCAGTAATTCACACATTCCTAGGGACAAATAAGTGTTTCTTTATTTTAACCTTACTAGCATATTATTTTAAGTTTCTACCAGATTGTAAGATTAGCTTATTTCTAAATTTTTAATATGCACTTATCTAAACTCTAGCAATATTGAACATCAGTTACTTGATTTACTGGCTAGTTGCATTGCCATTTTTGTGAATGCCTGCATATCAGGTACCTGTTTTTTAAATTTTTGCTTTATTTTTTTATTAATAGAAGCTTTTTGCAAACATTATTAAAAGTACTGAGAGGTTAAGAGTAGAATATCCAATTGAGGAGAGTGACTATGAAGGGAAAGCAAGAAAAGGACAGAATCTAGATGAAGAAATGGGTCAAAGAAGGGTTGTTTTTATGTTTATTTATTTTGCATTTTTTCTCATTACAAAGATAGTAAATGATTTATAATGAAAATTTGGCAATAGACAGATCATTTTTAAAGAAAGTATGGTACTGACATAAGGACAATACCATATAAACATATCAAAACCAATGAAATAGAATAGAGAACCCAGAAATAAACCCTTGTATATATATGGTCAAATGAGTTTTGATAATGATGACATGAATTCAATGGGAAAAGGGAAGTTCTTTTCAACAATGGTGCCAAAAAACTGGGTACCCTCACACAAAATAATGAAGTTAGACCGTTACTTATTACCATATGCAAAATTTAACTCAAAATAGGTCAAATACCTAAATTTAAGAGCTAAAACTATAAAACGTTTAGAAGAAAATATCAGGGGAAATCTTCGTGAGATTGGACTTCACAACAATTTAATAGATTTGGCACCAAAAGCAAGGCAACAAATTAAAAAAAAACAGACAAATTGGACACTATCAAAATTAAGACCTTGTGCATTAAAGGATACTATCAAGACAGTGAAAGGACAACCTACGCACAGGAGTAAAGGTCTGCAAATCATATATCAAAGCAGGGATTAATATCCAGAATATATAAATAATTCTTATAACTCAACAACAAAAAAACAACTTAAATCAAAAATTTGCAAAGGATTTGAATAGACATTTGCCAAAAAAGATATACTACTGGCTAATAAACACATCAAAAGATGCCCAACATCATTAATCACTAGGAAAATGGAAAGAAAACCACAATAAGATACTACTTCACTTACTAGGATGGCTATAATAATGAAACAAAACAAACACACAACAACAAACTACAAACAAGTTCTGAAAAAAAGGTACAGAAATCAGAACTCTCATGCATTGCACAAGAAATGGTGCAGCCCCTATGGAAAAGAGTTTGGCAGTTCCTCAAAAAGTTAAACATAGAACTAATATGTGATCCAGTGATGAATCATTTACAGGTGTACATACAAAAGAAATGAAATCAGGGACTTCAAAGGGTATTTGTACACCCATGTTCATAGTGGCATCACTCACAATAGCCAAAAGGCAGAAGTGTCCATCAACAGATGAATGGATCAATACAATGGGATTACTTAGCCATAAAAAGGAAAAAAAAATTTTGCTATAGGCTACAATATGAAAAAAGCCTTGAAAACATTATGCTAAGTGAAATAAGCCAGACACAAAAGAACAGATATTGTATGATTTCACTTATATGCAATTCCTACAACAGGCAAATTCATTTAGACAGAAAGTAGAGTAGAGGTTAACAGGGGTTGGAGGAGGAGGGAAAGGGGAGTTATTGTTTAACGGGTACAGAGTTTATGTTGGGGATGATGAAAACTATGGATCCAGATAATGGTACTGGTTATACAACTTTGTGAATGTATTCAGTGCCACTGAATTGTACATCTAAAAATAGATAATGATAAATATTATGTTATGTGTATTTTACCATAAAAAGTAACAAAAAAACAAATACTTGACTTCAGTAAAGCAGTAATTGCAGGCTGTAATTTCTACTGTAACCAGCAAAAGACTTGTGTAAGAATGTATAATGATTAAATTAGTAAGTGGAAAATATAATAATATTACATAACATTAATCCAAAAGAAAGCAAGACAGCAGGGAAAAAAAGGTTCTATTTACTAGAATTGTTTTTTAAATAATCTCCACAGTTCTGTGGCTCAAAATCTTCTGGCTTCTTCAGTTTTGAAACTTATTTTTATGATTTCACCTAACTTCTTGGTGATAGTTGTGTCAACTGACCTCTGTTATGGAGAATCCCATCATCTCCATTGTTATCACTGAGCCCAGCTCTATATCTCTCCAAAGGTGACTCCTACTGTTAGCCTTGGCCTACAGATGAAAGCCTCATTTACCTTGATAGTGATTCTGGTTCCCCTGTCATACATTCTTTATTGCTTTAGTAAACAGAATATTCTCTATAGGCCCCTACAGAGCACAGTTATTTGTGGGATTTCCATCCTTACATTGTATATCCATGACCAATTCTCTAACTTTCCCATTCCTCCTTTCACTGCCATTGACAGACAGCAATTCTGGTATTCCTTCCTTACTGTTTTTCATCACTTTCTCCAAGTTTCTAGAAGCCATTCTGGCAGGATGTTCATATCATTTCTTAGGGCTCTTGCCCATTTGTTAAATTCTGAATCCGAGGAGAAGGCCCCCATATCAGTAAACTCTTAATTGCCCAACTTTATATTCCACTCCCCTTGATCTGGAACTGTCCAGACACATGCATAGTATCATGGCTGATGCTGGTCTTGCATTAACTTCAGGATATATTCCCTTTTGTACCTTAGCAGGTTCAGCACTTTCCTGGGTGGATTATGATGTGACTAACACCTAAGTTATTGGTCTAGAGTTCAGATGTGGAGAAAGGGACACAATCACAATTTTTTTTTTTTCCTAGAAGGAGAGATGCTACTGAATCATCTTAAAGCAAGGGGTTTGCTGTCTTTACCTAGGGAGAAAGATTACTTCTGCAGGCACAGAAGTTTCATAGAATTATGGAGATTCAAGGTTTTCAAGTGAAACATCCTACATTTCCTCATCCCATGTATTATGGTTTCATTGTTTCCTAGTCCTGAACATATGTACTTGAAATACGTGTCTTGACTAGTTTGAAAAATTTAGACTTCTTTAGAACTTTGCTGTTCTTATGGTTAAGTCCTGGTATGGGTGCTCAAGGCTTCTCTGTATTTTGGCTGGAGGAAATAAGATAATTTTTATGTGGCCAAGGGGACCCTTTGGCTTTCACATTTAGTCTACTTAATGATTAACTTCAGCCCTTTTAACTTCTTCTGTAGTACATCAGATGACCCTAGCAATGACCATGCTATTCTATTAGGCTTGTAATTACTACTTCCCTCATTTTTTTTTTTTTCGGTACGTGGGCCTCTCACTGTTGTGGCCTCTCCCACTGTGGAGCACAGGTTCTGGACGCGCAGGCTCAGCGGCCATGGCTCACGGGCCCAGTCGCGCCGCGGCATGTGGGATCTTCCCGGACAGGGGCAGGAACCCGTGTCCCCTGCATCGGCAGGCGGACTCCCAACCACTGCGCCACCAGGGAAGCCCACTTCCCTCATTTTTTAATCACATAGATTTACTAGTGCAATTGCTTCCATTAATATAACAACTCTTCACACTATAAATGAGAGTTTTAACAACTGCACTCTTATTTTATGCCAAGGACTATCAGTAACTGACCTACTACCAGTGAAATAGTCCTTATCACCACAAAGAAACAAGTGGTACAGATCCAAAATCCCATTTTAGTATCTACTTTCTCATACCACTGGGATACTCACATCTGGACTTCAGTTACCTCAGAAAGAAGACTCAGAGGTGGACATTAGTGGGCAGGACAAGTTTCACACAGTTATTTTGGGACCAACATCAGTGCTAGGAAAGAAGAAGCCAAAATTGGGCAGGAAGAGACATAGTCAAAAGTCCTTAGCCAACAGCTAAGGGAGTTCTGCAGTAGCGATTGTGCTACACACTTGTTCTAGTTGGGGCAATAGATCAGGTACTGAACAGGCATTAAATCCAGGCTGCCCTTGGGAAGAAGGGATGAGGTTGAGTGAAGCAGTTCTCTTTAGCTGAGGGTAATATCATAAGAGGGCTGACAGCTTAGGATTGACAGAAGCACATCAGGCAGTGGTGTCATTGTGTCATGAAGGGACACAGGCTGACACAGCACAATGTCTACTACACTGAATAAGTAGAGGTATTAAAAAAAATCACATCCACTATTAAATATATTCTAAAAAGAAAATCCAGATCCAGATGATTTCACTCAAAATTATTCCAAATACTTAAGAAATAAATAACCTCAATATTTTATGCATATTTAAAGGGAAAAATTCAAGAAAGAACTCAGAAATAAATGAAAAAGAAATGAAGGAAACGATAGCAAAGATCAATAAAACTAAAAGCTGGCTCTTTGAGAAGCTAAATAAAATTGATAAACCATTAGCCAGACTCATCAAGAAAAAAAGGGAGAAGACTCAAATCAATATAATTAGAAATGAAAAAGGAGAAGTAACAACTGACACTGCAGAAATACAAAAGATCATGAGAGATTACTACAAGCAACGCTATGCCAATAAAATGGACAACCTGGAAGAAATGGACAAATTCTTAGAAATGCACAACCTGCCAAGACTGACTCAGGAAGAAATAGAAAATATGAACAGACTAATCAAAAGCACTGAAATTGAAACTGTGATTAAAAATCTTCCAACAAACAAAAGCCCAGGAACAGATGGTTTCAGAGGTGAGTTCTATCAAACATTTAGAGAAGAGCTAACACCTATTCTTCTCAAACTCTTCCAAAATATAGCAGAGGGAGGAACACTCCCAAACTCATTCTACGAGGCCACCATCAGCCTGATACCAAAAACAAACATGTCACAAAGAAAGAAAACTACAGGCCAGTATCACTGATAAACATAGATGCAATAATCCTCAACAAAATACTAGCAAAAAGAATCCAACAACACATTAAAAGGATCATACACCATGATAAAGTGGGATTTATTCCAGGAATGCAAGGATTCTTCAATATACACAAATCAATCAACGTGATACACCATATTAACAAACTGAAGAAGAAAAACCATACGATCATCTCAATAGATGCAGAGAAAGCTTTCGACAAAATTCAACACCCATTTATGATAAAAACCCTGCAGAAAGTATGCATAGAGGGAACTTTCCTCAACATAATAAAGGCCATATATGACAAACCCACAGCCAACATCGTCCTCAATGGTGAAAAACTGAAACCATTTCCACTAAGATCAGGAACAAGACAAGGCTGCCCACTCTCACCACTCTTATTCAACATAGTTTTGGAAGTTTTAGGCACAGCAATCAGAGAAGAAAAAGAAATAAAAGGAATCCAAATCGGAAAGGAAGAAGTAAAGCTGTCACTGTTTGCAGATGATATGATACTATACATAGAGAATCCTAAAGATGCTACCAGAAAACTACTAGAGCTAATCAATGAATTTGGTAAAGTAGCAGGATACAAAATTAATGAACAGAAATCTCTGGCATTCCTATACACTAATGATGAAAAATCTGAAAGTGAAATTAAGAAAAGACTCCCATTTACCACTGCAACAAAAAGAATAAAATATCTAGGAATAAACCTACCTAAGGAGACAAAAGACCTGTATGCAGAAAATTATAAGACACTGATGAAAGAAATTAAAGATGATACAAATAGATGGAGAGATGTACCATGTTCTTGGATTGGAAGAATCAACATTGTGAAAATGACTCTACTACCCAAAGCAATCTGCAGATTCAATGCAATCCTTATGAAACTACCAATGGCATTTTTCACAGAACTAGAAAAAAACATTTCACAATTTGTATGGAAACATAAAGGACCCCAAATATCCAAAGCAATCTTGAGAAAGAAAAATGGAGCTGGAGGAATCAGGCTCCCTGACTTCGGACTATACTACAAAGCTACAGTTATCAAGACAGTATGGTACTGGCACAAAAACAGAAAGATAGATCAATGGAACAGGATAGAAAGCCCAGAAATAAACCCACACACATATGGTCACCTTATCTTTGATAAAGGAGGCAGGAATGTACAGTGGAGAAAGGACAGCCTCTTCAATAAGTGGTGCTGGGAAAACTGGACAGCTACATGTAATAGTATGAGATTAGAACACTCCCTAACACCATACACAAAAATAAGCTCAAAATGGATTAAAGACCTAAATGTAAGGCCAGAAACGATCAAACTCTTAGAGGAAAACATAGGCAGAACACTCTATGACATAAATCACAGCAAGATCCTTTCTGACCCACCTCCTAGAAAAATGGAAATAAAAACAAAAATAAACAAATGGGACCTAATGAAACTTAAAAGCTTTTGCACAGCAAAGGAAACCATAAACAGGACCAAAAGACAACCCTCAGAATGGGAGAAAATATTTGCAAATGAAGCAACTGACAATGGATTAATCTCCAAAATTTACAAGCAGCTCATGCAGCTCAATAACAAAAAAAACAAACAACCGAATCCAAAGATGGGCAGAAGACCTAAATAGACATTTCTCCACAGAAGATATACAGATTGCCAACAAACACATGAAAGAATGCTCAACATCATTAATCATTAGAGAAATGCAAATCAAAACTACAATGAAATATCATCTCACACTGGTCAGAATGGCCATCAGCAAAAACATCTAGAAACAATAAATGCTGGAGAGGGTGTGGAGAAAAGGGAACACTCTTGCACTGTTGGTTGGAATGTAAAGTGATACAGCCACTATGGAGAACAGTATGGAGGTTCATTAGAAAAATAAAGATATAATTACCATATGACCCAGCAATCCCACTACTGGGCATATACCCTGAGAAAACCATAATTCAAAAAGAGTAATGTACCAAAATGTTCATTGGAGCTCTATTTACAATAGCCAGGACATGGAAGCAACCTAAATTTCCATCATCAGAAGAATGGATAAAGAAGATGTGGCACATATATAAAATGGAATATTACTCAGCCATAAAAAGAAACGAAATTGAGTTATTTGTAGTGAGGTGGATGGACCTAGAGTCTGTCATACAGTGTAGTAAGTCAGAAAGAGAAAAACAAATACCATATGCTTACACATATATATGGAATCTAAGGGAAAAAAAAAAAGGTCATGAAGAACCTAGGGGTAAGACGGGAATGGAGACGCAGACCTTCTAGAGAATGGACTTGAGGATGTGGGGAGGGGGAAGGGTAGGCTGTGACAAAGTGAGAGAGTGGCATGGACATATATACACTACCAAACATAGACGAGATAGCTAGTGGGAAGCAGCTGCATAGCACAGGTTGATCAGCTCTGTGCTTTGTGACCACCTAGAGGGGTGGGATAGGGAGGGTGGGAGGGAGGGAGACGCAAGAGGAAAGAGATATGGGAACATGTGTATATGTATAACTGATTCACTTTGTTATAAAGCAGAAACTAACACACCATTGTCAAGCAATTATACTCCAATAAAGATGTTAAAAAAAAAAAAAAGGAAAGAACACATACCCAGCCAATTTATGAGGCCTGAGTAACATTGGTATTAAAACTGTAAAGGGACTTCAGAGGAAACAAATTTCCAAATTTCTCTCATGCATATAGATACAACAATCTTAAACATAACACTAGTAACACAAATTGGACAATATTAAAGATGGCAATACATCAATAACAATATAATTTATTCTGAGAATGTAAAATATATTAAAAAGTTCATTGTGGGAAATAAAGAATTTACAGCTGATTAGTTACTCCTCTATAACACTTGAAGAAGTTGTGACCAAATCTTTCAAGAAGCATGAAAATGAAATTTAAAAGTAAATGAAGAGTTCAGTCTATAATTTTTATGAATATTGAATAAAGCATCATCAGATGGATTTCTGCTCTTATCCATAGTAATATAACTAGCACTAGTTATATTATCCTCCATATATAAACAGAAAGAACACTGTACACAATACACAAGTCAACTGTTTTTTGTTTTTTGGTTGTTTTGAATTTAAACTATAGGTAGCATAAGATTATGATCCCTGATATGGGATAATAATAAAACAAATGATGTCAATTTCATGATTGATCCAAATTTCTTCCAGTATTCACAGTTAATAATGTAGTGCAAAGTAGAGGGTCCAAGCAAAAGTTAGTAGTCTTGGTGATTTGAATAGAAAGAATTAGAGTTCTAGATGTCTGAAGAGTCTGCAATATAAAGGACTACGTGCAGGACAGAAAGGAGCTATGTAGAAAAAATACTGCAGAAATCTGTATAGTGTTTCTCTTGAGTCTATGGCTAAATACCAAGCCGTGTATACTTAGGATGAAAGGCCACTAGAGTCATGGAATCAAATGGAAATCTACCTGCTTAAAAATATCCAGATACCACACAGGACTAGAGACCTTTAATGTTCAACCAGCCTAAGTTGGGAGTCCTTGTTAATCACTGAGGACATTCTACAACACTTAACCTTAGAGCGATTTGTAACTGCCTAAAAGGCCAACTTCAAAGTATTTATTTGATCTCCAAATAACGGATCTGACAAATTCTGAGATTCTTAAGATAATAAAATACAGCTCTCAAAAATGTGAAATTTATAATATCCAGCATCCGATTCAGGAAAATGTGACAATACAGGAAATATGTCTTGCATTCCCAGGAGAAAAGACAGTCAATAGAAACAAGCACAGGTATGATACAATGAAAATGTGCACATGGAGTTAGCACACATAAAGACCTTAAAAGAGCTATTGTAAATATGTTCAAGTATTTATTGTGAAATGCATAAATAATTGGAGATGACAGATTAAAGTATGGAACTTATAGAGATGAATCGTACAATAAGTAATGTCTTTATTCTTTAGTCGTTTTAAGATTTTCTCCTTATCACAAGTTTTTAGAACTCTGGTGTTTATTTTAATGAAATTTTTCGTTTCAAAACTTATGTACTTACATAAAAATTTAGAAAATAGTTTCCTTATACCCCATACCCAGTTTCCCTTATTAATATTTTATGATAGTATGGTATATTGATTACAATTAATGAACCAATATCAACATGTCATTATTAACTAATGTTCAAGCATTATTAAAATATTCAAAATTTTACCTAAGGTCCTTTTTTTTTTTTTTTTTTTTTTGTGGTACGCGGGCCTCTCACTGTTGTGGCCTCTCCCGTTGCGGAGCACAGGCTCTGGACGCACAGGCTTAGCGGCCATGGCTCACGGGCCCAGCCGCTCCGCGGCATATGGGATCCTCCCAGACCGGGGCACGAACCCGTATCCCCTGCATCGGCAGGCGGACTCTCAACCACTGCGCCACCAGGGAGGCCCCTAAGGTCCTTTTCATGTTCCAGAATCCCATCCAGGACACCATGATTAACCATCATCTCCCTCGGCTCCTCTTGACTGTGACAGTTTCTTAGACATTCCTTCCTTCTTTCAATAAATTTGACAGTTTTGAGGCGTGCTTGTGCTTTGCAGAATTCCCCTCAATTGGGTTTTGCCTGATATTATTCTCATGATTTGACTGGGGTTATTGTGGGAAGAAAGACCACAGAGGCAAAATGCCGTTTTGTTCAAATCATATCAAAAGTGCATATTATCAATATGACTTTCCACTCTCCATGTTGAACTTAATCACACACCTAAAGTAATATTAAAGTTTTCTACAGTAAAGGTTCTCTTTTTTCTCCCTTGTCATACTATATAGTCTTTGGAAGAAATTCCACACTATCTTCTACCCTTAAGGAGTGGGGAATTATGCTCTACCTCCTTGGAGGTGAAGTATCTCCAAGAGTATTTGGAATTCTTGTACACAGTAGATTTGTCTCTTCTCCTTCATTTATTTAATTATTTTTTCATGTTTCTGTATATCAGTATGGACTCATGAGTAATAAGGAGTCTGATTTTTTTTTTTTTTTTTTTTTTGCGGTACACGGGTCTCTCACTGTTGTGGCCTCTCCCGTTGTGGAGCACAGGCTCTGGACACGCAGGCTCAGCGGCTATGGCTCACGGGCCTAGCTGCTCCGTGGCATGTGGGATCTTCCCGGACTGGGGCACGAACCCGTGTCCCCTGAATCGGCAGGCAGACTCTCAACCACTGCGCCACCAGGGAAGCCCTGATTTCATTTTTTGATGGGTGACTGCTGATAGCGTTAAAGTCACCCCCTCCCCTTCCCCTTGTGCTCCCTTCCCCCACAAGGGGGAGCTGTTAAGAAAGCCCAGGTACTCTTTTTTGGCTCAGTTGGAAGATTCAAATCTTGCAAGCCCCAGTCCACAGCCACAAACCCTCAGTGGACCCCATCCCCTAACCACAATAAAAGCCCAGAGCCAGTCTCCTTATCTGGTTCTCACAAGCTATTTTGGATCTGCTTGAGCGCCTGCCCTGGTCTCCCCAGACAGTCTCTATTATGTAAGCATATGAAACAGTCACAAACTGTTTCATATGCTTTTGGCCTGTATCATCAGCTGCAACATCCAAAATAAATTTAAATGTCTGAATATCTCTTCAGGGTGTGCAAAAGTTTCTCAAGGGTGGGCAAAACAATATGGATATATATTTTATACTTAAAGGTTTATAATGCAATACTAATATATTTAATTTCTTACTCAAATTGTTCCAGCTTTGGCCATTGGGAGCTCCTGTCTCTTTGACATACTGTCACTGGTTTTATTTTTTAGCACTTCCTTACTTTCTGGCACTGAAAGATGCTCCATGTACATCTTGATAATTCTGGCCTAAATCCTAGAATGGCCAGTTCTTCAAGAACTGAAAGAAATAGACAGATGTAGTAGCGATACCGTATAAGAGAACATTCTCTAATCCTCCCTTCAATCTTTATGATATTACTATCATTCATTTCACTTACTCCTATGGTATAATAACCCAGTAAGTTTTTACTATTATTGCTTTAAATGGTTACTTTTAGATATATGAATAAGAAAAGTAAAAAATTTATTTTACCCCAATTTTTTCCTTCTCCTATGTGACAAAATTCATGTAAATCTAGGTATCTGTTGTATATTATTTCTTTCTGTCTCAGGAATGTCTTTTAATATTTTCACAGGCAAATCTGCAGAATTCCCTCAATTTTTGTTTCTTGAGAGTATATTTCTTCCTTTTTCATTTCTGAAGTATAATTTCAATAGACACATAATTCTAGTGTTTTTTTTTAAACTGTTTTGCTGCAGTTACTGACAAGAAGCCCACTAAAATACTTTGTCTGGATTTTATTTCGGTTTGGATATAGTATTCCTATGAGTAGTGTTTTGTTTTGTTTTGCTTTTAGTCTGCTTGGTGTTATTTGAGCTTCCTGGATCCATGGTTTGGTGTGTATTATTAACTTTGAAGAATTTTGGCTATTATTATCTCAAATATTTCTTGTGCTCCAGTTTCTCTTTCTTCTATTTTGGTATTCTAACTATGTATATGTTACACCTGTTTAAATTGTCACACTGTACTTTGATGTTCTGTTTTGTTTTTTGCATTCTCATTTCTCTTCACATTTCAGCAGGAGAAATTTCTATTGACCTTTCACCAAGCTCACTCCTCTTTCTTTGGCAATTTTTAGTACATTGATGTGCCCATCTAAGGTGCTTTTCATTTCAGTATATTTTTTTCCTAGCATTTTCTTTATCCTTATCTTAGAGTTTCTCTCTCTCTGCTTATCTATCTCTGTTTACATTCCCCATCTGTGCTTGCATGCTCTTGACATTTTAGTTTAGGGTCCTTAATATATTAATCATAGTAATGTTAAATTTCCTGTATGATAATTCCAACATCTTTGCCATATCTAAGTCTCATTCTGATACTTGCTTTGTCTCTTCAGACTGTGATTTTTCTAGCCTTTTAACATTCCTCATGATTTTCTGTTAAAAACAAGAAGGGATGTATAGGAACTGAGGTACACAGGCTTTTGGTGAGAGGTTTTATTTTAATCTGCTGAGGAGTTTGGCTGTGCTTAATGTTTGTTGTAACTGTAGATGTCAAAGGCTTCATATTCATCTAATGTCATTGTTTGTATCTCCCTTGTTGACTTTGGGCTTCCTAAATACTTCTCCACAAAGAGTGCTCGTATCTTGTATCTTGTAGCCATAATTCATTGTTATTATACTGGAGCCTTGTTGATGTGGTGATGAAGACTGTGAATGGGCATGTACTCTAAAATTGCATGATTAAATCTGTTTTTCAATGTGCCTGTGTTTCTTGGGTATGACCTTCACAAGAGTTTCTTAGTTTTCCCCTTATCCCTAGGCATAAAAAGAAAGCTAGAGGAAGCAGCTTATCCCAGATGGGGTAAGATTCTGGTCAAGTTTTCTCTTGAAAATTAGCTGTTGGTTATACAAAATGCTCTGAAATATTTTACAATGACTATTCTGCCCATCTTTCTGCCATAATCATGGGAGACTTCTTCCAGCTCTGTGAGACCTGATGTGGTTCCTGGAGGTAAAATCCACAAAAGGGTAGGGTCCCCAAGACTGTGGCCCCAAGTAGTCTGTCATTCTCATTCTGGTCTACACTCAGGTTCCAGCAAGTCACCAAAATTACCACTTAAGTATTCCTACAAGTTTATGCCTTCAGCTGCTTCTGTTCCAGGTAAGTGGATCTGGGCTGTGACTCTGGATTCACCCAGTAAGTAATCTGACTCTCCAGATTTCAGTGTGGTAGTTTGCCCTGCAACTCCAGTTCTCTCATGGGTGGAAGAAAAGTCATTACTTCAAAGTTGTTCAGCATTTCCTATTTTTAAGGGTGGGAGTGACAACTTCCAACATTTTTACATGTAGGATCTAGTTACATGTAACTAGAAGTCCAGCAATTTGAATTTAATGTGATTTTCTATGGTTTTCTTTGGATTTATCCTTAGATTTTTTGAGTATCTTGTATCTGTGGGTTTATTTTTTCATAAAATTTTGAAAACATTTGATCATATTCATTTTTTTCTCTTCCAATTGCACATATTTTTGATTGCTTGATAGTGTCCTATGGGTCATTAATTCATTGTTTTTAATTTTTCTCTAAATTCATCACTACTTCATCTTTATTACTTTAACCAGCAAATTCCAGTTGACTCAATCAGTTGCGATTGCTATCCTCTGTTATGAGTCTCATTCCCTGTACTGTGGTATACATAATGACTTAAAGCAGAATGCCAAGTAGTAATATAGCTCACATCATTCAGCCTCTTCCCTCATAGATCACAGGCATTCTCTTCCTGTGGTCCAATGTCTAAAATGAAATGTTTGTGTATTTCATAAAGTTGTCTACTTAATAGCAGGAGGCAATTTCAGTTCTAGTTATTCCTTTATGGTTAGAAAAAGAAATGCCTTATGTGTTTTTTGCCCAACTTGTAAGTAACACTTAATTGTGTTTAAAACTGCAACTGCATATAAAGTGCTGTGTTGTATTTCCTCCTTTTCCCATTCTAGATCCATTTGTCTCATTTTTGCAGTACTTGGGCTTTGGATCCTGCCCTTCAGGCAGTAAATCAGCCTGACCTCCATGTCCATTTTCATTAGGTCAGAAGACAAGACGAGAAAATGAAGTCTAAGTATTATCTGTTTGTCTTTATGCTTCTTTGACTAGCATTATTGGCCACTGTCAGCGTTTTTCAAATGAAGGTCATAGCTGATATCAGGTAGTCCCTCTGCCCTGACTAAAGGTCTTACTGATCTCTGGCAACAGCTTCTTTCCCTTAACACTTCCCTCATAGCAACTCCTTTTGATGGTTCCTGACTCAATTCCAAAAAAAAATTATAAATTGTTACTTAATAAAAGTTTCCAATTATTCTTTTAATTTTATCATGTGTGAGCATTTGACCACAAAAAAAGGTTGTGATTGAAATGTTTTGAGATAGGTATATGAGATTATTCTTACCTAGAAACATACAGCAAGATCTTTATAAGAAACTAGACAATGTCCTAGAAATGAGCTATATGACACTTTATCATTCTTTTGTGAGAAAAAACAATAAAAATTATTTTTAAGTCAGTCCCTTCAATGTAATATGAAATGAAAAATGATCTTTTACAACCAATGAAGAAAACACAGACTATTTTTCCCAGTGCCCTTGATCTTGAATAATAGCTACATTTCACAGCCAACTACTGCTTAATTTATATATTTTGTGTATAGCACTGTATTCAATTTTGCCAAGCCATATTACACTGAGTGAGAATAGACATTTATTGTGAAAATCTCAGGTAACAAAAACAGGTATTTTCCTTACCCTTAAATTTTTGAAAAAACATAAGTCAAAAATAAAAATTATCTAAGGAAGAAAAAAATGTACCCAAATTACACTCAAATATTAAAAAATGTAAGGAAGTATTATGAAAAATAAATTACATTGTCATTAACTTTTTCCCCCTTGGAAGCCACATTTTTCAGGTGAAAAGCCATTGGGATTCCGATTGGTGTGAACTTGCTATTCAGATAGGAGTATTTACTTGTAGCATGTTTCCTTAGAACTCATGATAAAAGTAAGATTTCTTCCCTGGGTGATCACTACATGATTAAAAGAACTGTTATTCACATTAATACTTCAATCATCTAAATTTTTTTTTTTTTTTTTTTTTTTTGCGGTACGCGGGTCTCTCACTGTTGTGGCCTCTCCCGTTGCAGAGCACAGGCTCCGGACACGCAGGCTCAGCGGCCATGGCTCACGGGCCTAAGCACTCCGCGGCATGTGGGATCTTCCCAGACCGGGGCACAAACTCGCGTCCCCTGAATCGGCAGGCAGACTCTCAACCACTGCGCCACCAGGGAAGCCCTAAAGATTTTTTAATATATTACTTTTTAATTTGAATATGCCCTCCATCTAAGGAATTTTTATAAAAATAAAAAAAGCAGAGGAAAGGAAAACCTAATATGATCTGACAAAATAATATCTCACATGTAAGAATATATTTGACTATTTCATTCTCTCTGTATATGTTACCTCAAACATTTAAAAAGTTGAGACTGTTAGAACACACACAAAAGGAAAATGTTCAAATACAAAATATTCTTGTTTCTCAAATAAGAAATAAGCTATGAAAAGAGAACAAAAAACAAAACACCCATAAAAGGATTAAATTCTAAAAGTTGTTTTCTTTTGTATTGAACATACTTTCCTTCATAATATTTATTATTTAATCTATGCCATAGGAAATTGCAATTGTTATAAAACACTAAGCATTTTTTCTAAATGAAAGTAATAATTTCATACATATGAAAAGTGTGGAAAAACTAATTTTAAAAATAATTAGAAGAATATGTGTGTGCATTTTGTGCTTTACTGGTGTTGTTCAGTTCTTAACATGATGCCAATTAATATTATCTTTATCCATTTATTTGAGGTCCATTTATATTTATTATGGCCATATGTAGGAGCTATCAGGCTATCAGTTAGTAGAGAATTAAGAAATATTTCTGGCTTAAAGAATGTATCTCAGTTCACTATTAGGAAACAGAAACCCAAAGTTAATAGGGTATGTGACAAACATAGTTTGTATAAACTAAGCTAGAGAAAAAAGAATTATTGTGATGGAAAGTTTTAGTATGTCTGAAGTTGAGTATCTTGGAGAGCTGGGCAGCAGCCCAAGGGCATTGATGCCTGAGACAGAAAAATTAAAGGAGATACCAGGATACTGAAAGAGCTTGTCCCACTTCACATTTTTCTCCAGGTTTTTTTTTTTTTTTAAACATCAGCAATTCCTATTTTAAGCAGTTTTAACATTCTTAATCATATACCCGCCACTATCTGAGAATCTGATTAAATGAAACAAACAAATAAAAAATCAAAAAAAACCTCCGTAGAACCATACTGGGTATAAATGACAAGGTCTTTTAAAACATATTTGAAGTCCCCAAAGTGGTCTCTGCCACATAGTATTACTAAAATTATGGTGCATGTGATGCTTTCTTCAGTTATAATTTAAACTGTAGCCTTTGTTATCTGCTCAGATAAGCTACATAATTCACTTTCTTATTGTATGAAATATAAATTAATAGTAATTTACTTTTAATTTTTTTTGTTGCAAAGTACCCAACATGAAAATAAACACATTGAAATTTATGAGGTATATACAAATTTAATCTTATTTGTATATATAGCATATATTGTGGAATTTGTTTGAAAAACTTTGCTAATGAATTTTATATAATGGAAAGAAATAACAAAATAGGACAAAACCTCATGATTCTTATTTTGCCTTTTTCATCCCATTGTTTGCCCTCTGATTATAAAAAGCATTATGTGTTTCAATTCAGGCATTTTCAATAACTCCAGAAAGCCTGATTAAAACTTTGCTAGAGTCAACAAAAAGTTTAAACATTTTGACTTGGCAACATTTCCAAAGGCTTATTAATTTATTTTCTATAGAAACATTTCTTTCTAAAACAAAATCCATTTATATCTCTACAAGTGATTATATTGTAAAAGGGCTATAATTGAATATAAAACTAAATATATTAGACTAGTTATTATGCATTCTAATATTTTGGAATTTTTCTTACATACGTATTTTACATATTTTGCACTTTTTAGTAATTTAGTAATTACATAACTTTATTTAAACTACATGCAAAGAAATATTACAATACTGAGGTAAAGCTAGACTTAAAAATGTATGTACCATCAATATTTTGAAAAAAAAAATATATGCTCTGGAGTCTATCATTATTTTTCTGCAGGCACTAATTAACAATTTATTACTTCACAACTTCACTTTATCCACCAACAAATGTGTGTTGAGTTCTTACTATGTTCAAGGTGATGTATGTGTGTTTACATACCTGTGTATTATATGTATATTTTTTCCTTATAATTCTTTCCATATTTTTAGATGCTTTTATGAGTTCAGTGACTTCAGTTAGTGAATGTGATCATGATGAGAACATAGGTAAAATATGGTCCTGACAGTTACATTTTAAATGTAGAAACTAAGAAAAGGATAAAATTGTATATATTGATAATGCTTCCATAATATCTATTTATAACATTGAAACACATGTATGTGCTTAAAAGATAATATGTTGTCAAAAAGGAATAATATAAAGTACTAAAATATAATGTGTAAATTATAAATACTTAAGTAAACATTAGATTATTCAAAAATGTTGTAATGGTGCTTTGTGGAGTCCTCAGTATTGTTATCTATGCACATTTAATTGCATGCTTCCAATATCTAAGAGTAGAGCTTTGATTTTCATGTTGAGGAACCTATTAACAAAGACCAAGAAGAAGAATTAATGGACTAATGATATCAAAAGACTGAGACACATCTAGGAGAAGTCAGTAATGCGTTTCAAACAACAATTTTCTCTAAATCAAGTGTGTGAATTTCCAAATCAATGTACTAAATTTGGATAGATGTATTAGTCCACATGAGGCATAGTAATCAGTTACTGGGTTAAATTAACAGAATAAAATGTAGATGGGCTCCCAGTAAGAGGATATCATCAAACCTAACATACTAACGAACCTAAGATCCACAGTTGTTTGCTGACCCTAAGATATATCTGTGCAAAAAACACTGACTTATTGTTGCCAAAGAATCAATGTGACAGTCCTACTCCTGAGAATTTAGCAAACTGAGTATACTGACATATTGCTTCTACTCCTCACAAAGCTGCCTTACTGCACTGCAAGGAGTCAGATTATAGCTAACACCTCCCACCCAGAGTCATATTCTGTGGAATCATATAATGCTGAAAACAAAATTATTGTTCTATCATGCATTCAAGTTTCTCACAAGTACATCTGCTTCATGCAAATTTGATCACAAGAATCCTACCTGCAAGTAAACATGAGAAATGTATTGCGTTTGCCAAAAGTTTTGTTTGTCTTTTTCGGTTAGATGGCTCTAGTAGCACTTATTTGCCTTTAATTTCATTTAAAACAATTTCGTTAGATTGTATGTGACAGCTGTCACATCAGTGTGCATTTAAAAAAAGACTTATCAAAATTGGTGACTTTTTGTTTAGCCATTTTAATATTGAAGATGAAAGAAAAAAAGCAACATTTTCAGCCTATTATGTTTTATTATTTCAAGAAAAGTAAAAAATCAACTGAAACTCAAAAAAGGTCTGTGCAGTGTATGGAGAAGGTGTTGTGACTGATCGAACATGTCAAAAGTGGTTTGCGAAGTTTCATGCTGGAGATTTCTCACTGGACGATGCTCCACAGTTGGATAGACCAGTTGAAGTTGATAGTGATCAAACTGACACATTAATTGAGAACAATCAATGTTACATCATGCAGAATATAGCTGACACACTCAAAATATCCAAATCAAGTGCTGAAAATCATTTGCACCAGCTTGGTTATATTAATCGCTTTGATGTTTGGGTTCCACATAAGTTAAGCGAAAAAAACCTTGACCGTATTTCCGCATGTGATTCTCTACTTAAATGTAATGAAGATGTTCCGTTTGTAAAACAAATTGTGACAGGTGATCAAAAGTGGATACTGTACAATAATGTGGAATGGAAGAGATCATGGGGCAAGAGAAATGAACCACCAACAAGCACACCAAAGGCCTATATCTTCATCTGAAGAAGGTGATGTTGTGTATATGGTGGGATTGGAAGGGAGTCCTCTATTATGAGATCCTTCTGGAAAACCAAATGATTAATTCCAACAAGTACTGCTCCTAATGAGACCAACTGAAAGCAGCACTCAATGAAAAGCGTCCAGAATTAGTCAACAGAAAACGCATAATCTTCCATCAGGATAATGCAAGACTACCTGTTTCTTTGATGACCTGGCAAAAACTGTTACAACTTGGTTGAGAAGTTCTGATTCATCCGCTGTATTCACCAGACGTTGCATCTTTGGATTTCCATTTATTTCGGTCTTTTCAAAATTCTCTTAAAGGAAAAAAAAATTTCAATTCCTTGGAAGACTGTAAAAGGCACCTGGAACAGTTCTTTGCTAAAAAAGATAAAAAGTTTTGCAAAGACGGAATTATGAAGTTGCCTGAAAAATGGCAGAAGGTAGTGGAAAAAAGGGTGAATACATCGTTCAATAAAGTTCTTGGTGAAAATAAAAAATGTGTCTTTTATTTTTACTTAAAAACTGAAGGTACTTTTTGGCTAGCCCAATAGTATTTAGGTTGTTTGTCTTTACACTATAGGAAGGCAAGCCAGGAAAGAGAAGTTTGCTTTTTTGTGTTTTGTAATAGTCCGTATTTCTCACCATTAATTTCTTCATTTCTCAAAGCCATCGCTGTGGCTTCTTCCACAACCACTTATCCTCTGAAAACCAAAAGTGTTTTATTTCAAATGCAAATGTAATGATATAATTTCCATGCTTAAAACTCCACACCAGGGGCCTCCCTGGTGGCGCAGTGGTTGAGAGTCCGCCTGCCGATGCAGGGGATACGGGTTCGTGCCCCGGTCTGGGAGGATCCCATATGCCGCGGAGCGGCTGGGCCCGTGAGCCATGGCCTCTGGGCCTGCGCGTCCGGAGCCTGTGCTCCGCAACGGAAGAGGCCACAACAGTGAGAGGCCCACATACCGCAAAAAGAAAAAAAAAAAAAAAAAAAAAAAAAAAAAACTCCACACCATTTCCCCACTGTCCTTTCAATAAAGAACAACATCTTTAGTATGGTCCAGAAACTCTGCTTGGTCTGTTCCCCACTCTGTGAGGTCCTTTGTACACACTGTCTCCTCTTGTTTAGAAAACCAGAACTAGGTCAACCTTTCTACTCCACTTAGTAAAGTTCTATTTTTCAATAAAGTACCTTTCAATAATCAGGTCAAACATCACTTTCTTAATAGATAGTAGGGCATAACATCCAAGACTGAGTTAGAATCCCAGCTCCAGCATATAATCTGGTGGAGCCTTAGGCGGATTACTCAAACATTTTGTGCCTTGGTTTCTTAATCTGTAACATGGGGAATTCATGCTATTTTTCTCATAAAATGATTGTGAGTATTGAATGAATTAGTACATAGTAAGGGCTTAGAATGTAGAATAAGTACCAGATAAATAGTAAAGAGTCAGTAGTGGCTATTTTAATTAGTATGCTTCAGAAAAAGCTATCCTGATCTTAATGACTAGGTATATTTTCTATTTTTAAGAGGTGCCTAGACCTATCTGAGATGTAGATTTTACACTTATTTTTTCCTTGTCACTATAGAAATTAAGATTTTCAAGGGTAGCAACCATGTCACTATTTTAACTCGCTTAAATGCTGAAAAATGACCTGACACATAATAAGTAGTTAATAAATGTTTGCTGAATGACTAAATGGAACTGAGGGTGAGGAACTTTGTAACGTCATAACTTTTTTTTCATTCCTTTTTTTTTCATTCTTTTTTTTTTTTTTTCTTTTTGCCTTCCACCTGGGAACTTTTTATTCCTTTATGTGCAAGCTCACTGATTCAGCTGGGTCCATCTTACCAGTGATCCATCAAAGATGTTCATTTCTGTTACACTGTTTCTGATTTTTTAGTTTTTCCTTTTGATTCTTTCTCAGAGTGCCCATCTCTCCAATTACATTACCTATCTGTTCTTGCACAGTGTCTCTTTTTTCATTAGAGCTCTTAACATTTTCACCCTGATTATTTTACACTTTACAGAGACCCAAAATCTGTATGCTATATAGGTCTCATTCTAATATTTGCTTTGTCTCTTCAAATTTTTTTTCTTGCATTTTAGTATGCTTTGTAATTTTTTGCTTTAACTCAGAAAGGAAATATTTGATAATAGGGACTAAAGTTAATAGGCCTGTAGTGTGAGGTTTTATGTTATTTTCGTAGGAGTTGAGCTATGTTTAATGTTTTCTGTAGCCAGAGCATTCAAATTCCTCTAATGTCCTTTTTCTTGTATCTCCTGTTGTCTTTGTGCTTCCTTAAGAACTTGTCCTTAGGTAGAGTCTGCCATGCAGGTCTTTCAGCTATATCTTATTTTTATAATACTGGGGCTTTGTTGGAGTGCTGGTATGGTGTGGTGTAAAGAAAGCATTCAGTGAGCTTATGATTAAATTTTAGTCTTTAATGGGCCTGTGTCCCTGGGCTGTGACTTTTACCAGTGTTTCTTAGCTCCCCTTTCCTTAGGTGAGACAGAAAACTTGTTGGGGAAGGCCTAGATTCAAGATAGTGCCTTCTCCCAGGTAGGATAAGGCTCTGGTAAAGTCTTTTCCCCTATAGTATAGGCCTTATTAAATGGAAAATGCTCTTGGTGTATTGTGTTTCTCAACTATTTATTTCCCCTCCCATGCTAGAGCTAACAGAGGATATTTCTTGGCTGTTCACTGTGAGAACTTGGTGAGGTTACCGGAAGTAAAACTCCGTGAAAGTGGGGGCCTCCCTTAGACTGTGGTTCTTAGAAAATGTTTTAGTCTTATGTTACTCTACACTTAGCCTCCAGCAAATTATCAAAATTAGCATTTAAATAAGCCCAACAGTTCACATTTCCAGTTCCTTCTGCTGCAGGTTAGCTGATTTTGGCAGTTACTATCAAAGTCCTCTGTTTCTCCAGATTTTTAGGTGGCAGTTTGTCCTGCAACATCAGCTATTAGATAAATTCAAGAAAAAACATTGAGTTTCATCTTTTTATTTGTTCATTTTTATTTTCTGGTTGTAAAAATGAGAGTGACCCTTTAAATGTCAGAGCTGAAACTATAAGTTCTATGCCTCTGTAATTTTAAATAATATACTTGCACCTCAATTTCTTGTTCCATGATCCATCAATTAGAGGAAACACCTATTGATTTTCCACCTTATAAAATGAAATCGTTAGTGTCTTCCTTCTCTTACTTTCATCTCCTAACCTAGTAAATCACTTATATGTTAAATATGTCTATTGCATAGAGTGTATATCAGGAGTCCCCAACCCTCAGGCTGCGGACCGGTAACCGCTCCACATCCTGTTAGGAACTGGGCCACACAGCAGAAGCTGAGCGTCAGGCAAGCGAGCTAAGCTTCATCCGCCGTTCGCTCCCCATGGCTCGCATTACCGCCTGAACCATCTCCCCCTCCCGCCCCGTCTGTGGAAAAATTGCCTTTCACGAAACTAGTTCCTGGTGCCAAAAAGTTTGGGGACTGCTGGTGTATATGACATACACTATAATGTATGCTCTTGAGGGCAAGGATTTTTGTTTTGTTGTGTTTTGATTCACAGCTAATCCAGAAGAACGTCTGGAATATAGTAAGCCTTCAAATAATATTTATTGAATAAGAGAATGAATGAATGCAAAGTGAATAAGAAACTAGCTGTACTTTCAAGTAGTTGGCAACTGTATTACAAGAGATGAAACATAAACAAATTCAGAGAGACTGATATTGGAGTAAATGTATGGCCCACAATGATTTCAGAGAGTTTTTAGAAAAAGCCAAATGACTGTCTCCCAAAATATTTCAAGGGTATTCATCTTGGTTTTGCAGACATAGAAGTACAGCTTGTCAGAATGCTGCTGGTAAGTCATCAGGGACAGGATTATATGACCCATATGTACAAGAATAATAAATATAAATAATTTACTAATTGAATAGTAAAATATAATTGGCAAAGAAGCAGAAATTAAATTTCTCTTCTAAATATTTTCTCTATGAAATCATATCATGTGTGGAAAACTAAGTTATAAATAGAAGATTGCTTACTGAACATAAAATCAAAATAAAATGATTTTGCTTTATAATTTACATGCTTACCAGTATCTGGCTAAATCAACTGGATGAACATATGTCCAGAAATGTAATATTTCCAATCGAGAGCCGTTGGGTCAGAAATCCCTATTCCCTAAGAGATGTTTCTATCAATCTAGTCTCTGCCTCACTACTTTGATAATTTTTATTGTATTTCCATTTTTGATCAACATTCTCACTCTGATTAATGCAATTCTTAAAGTTAGGTTTTCGTCATAGTTTGTTTACTGTAGAATCTCAAACTTGTTGGATTGTACTTGTCTCTAATGTTATTCTGCATGTTCTGGTTTGACTCATTACCTATTATTTCTAAATTTTAAACCCAAAGTAGACCTTATCCCCAAATTTCCATGTTTACAAAGATGCTGTATAACCTACAACACTGTCAACTACATGTTCACAAGTAATTACAGCATACAACATAAGATGTACTAAAAGAGAAGTACAAAAGAGTGCTGTGACATATGTGAGAGGGGGAAACAATAGAGGAACAATAGGGAAATCAGAGGAGTCTTCATAGACAAGACAGATTTGCATTACTTTTTAATTTTACTCAACCTCCATGGTGTTATAAAGTCCAATATTTAAGCAGGACATTTAAAAACAGAGAAAGAAAAATGATGATAATTGAATTTTACCCTTTCAAAGAAATAAATAATTACACAGAGAAAAGTAAACATGATGTTAGCAAAATGCATTTTACACATGCATGTATATATGTTTACATGTGTGTGTATCTTTTCCCTAGCCAAGGAATTTCTCAATTCAAAAGGTGACTACTTGGTATGGAAAAAATTGGCGATTCAATCCCGAGAATGGTGAAAATTCTCATCAGAATCTGTGAGATTAGGCATGATTCTCAAAAACTTGTAAATTCCAGTCAGTCTTCAGAAATTCCAGTTAGTCTCCATTGCTGCATAGCTTTGAAATCCCAGTCTCCATTGCTTCTTTATGGTCATCCCTTCTTAGAATAGAGATGGGGATTTTAAGGGATATGGAAAACTTTTGTCAAAATTACCTGAGAGACTTTTTTTTTTTTAATTACTGCACCTACTTGTATTTTCTTGTGGAAAAAAAAATAGGATTGTTGGAGTAGCTGCATATTTGAATGACCAAGTTGTCTAAAAATCCGATTTTCCCCTTCAAGACTGAAAATAAGGCTCCTAGCTATCTATTTGGTGTTTTAATAACAGTAACTTGAGGTACAAAAGAAAAGCTGGTATTGTAGCTAGATATTATGAGGAGCAGATTGCTCCGTTCCAGCTCCTGCCTCCACACATACCCAACATACTTCCGTTACTAAATTACTGTTTTTCTCTGACTTTAGAATGTGCACTGAGGATACTAAGTAACCATGGAAGAAACGAGAATAAATAAACTCAACCTTGCATATTAATGCCATATTTCTCCTACATGCGTGCTTTTCTATTTCAGCTGAGCCTTAAGGTTACCTAGGAAAGCTTTATGTTGCCCCTACCTACCATCCTCCATAATTTTCTATAATGATTATTTGAAATTTTCAGCTTTCTCCTGCTTCCCACAACCCCAGTATGTCTGTATTTACACCAGCCTACTTTCAAATTCCAATAACTTCTTGTGTTCTCCATGTACTACTTTCAGACATTTCCTCTGCAAAAATAGTCCAAAGTACCCATTTCCATTTCTGTTCATTTCTCTGTCTACTACAATAAATGTTCCATATAACTAAAAAACTTAGCCTTTCCTAAATGACTAATATCCCTCTCTATATTAAATTAAATGAACAGTTTTGCAGTTATTATTTCATTTCACTTCATTGCATCAATTTATACTGTCAATTCCTTCCTTCTCTTTATAATTTTACTTCAGTTTTCAAAATATTTTTGTGAGGGGGTGCCCCTGTATTCTAGTTGCTACATATTATCTTCTTTTGTGATTTACTCTTTCCCCACTTATTCTTTAAATTTAAGGCCTCTGACATTATCCCTTTGTTCCTCATTTCTTTCACTCTGGTCATGGGATAATTTATTAGTGCCCTTGTATTCAAACTCCTATGGGTGACTGTCTCTGAAGTTTATGTCCCCAGTCCAATTCCTCTTCTAGACTTCATATCTACATTCCATTTGCCTACTAAACCTTCCACTTCATATCCCACATTTTAGCTCATTTCTAAAATGAACAAATTAAAACTTACATAGCATTGGGAAGAATGGGAATGGGGAAAACACAATTCACACTTTTGTCCAATCTAGAAACCTGGTAGTTAAAAATGACTCCTCAATCCCCCTTAAAAAGCATGTAGGTGATGATACCTCTCTTTTATTTTTACACATCATTATCACCAGAATCCAACTAATCTTTTTCAATCCATTTCCAAATTAGCGGCATTAGATCCTCTCTCACTAGTATTAGCATGTGAGCCTCCTAAGTGATCTTCCAGACTCCTGAATAATCCTTTTTAACACTTTCTCATATGATTCTATCTTCCATACTACTTCCAGATTGGAATATAACACAAGAATGATTATTATTAAACCTTGTTGAAATTCTTCAATGTTTCTGATTTATTCAGTATCAATTGAATGTATTCAGTAATGACTACAAGTACCTCTATGATAGAGATCTTTCACATCTACTGTATCATCTCACCTCTTCTCTTCTTATACTATATGATTCAGTCAGCCTAAATTGCAAACCCATTTACAATGGCATCAAAGACAGTAAAATACTTAGGAGTAAATTTAAGCAAAGAGGTGAAAGATCTGTATGCTGAAAACTATAAGATATTAATGAAAACAACCGTAGAAGACACAAACGGAAATGTACACCATGTTCTTGGATTGGGAGAATAAATGTTGTAAAAATGTCCAGACTACCCAAAGAAAGCTACAGATTCAGTTCAGTGCAATCCCCATCAATGTTCCAATGCCACATTTCACATAAATGATAAAAAAATCCTAAAATTCATATGGAATCACAAAAGACCCTGAGTAGCCAAAGTATACTTAAGAAAGAAGAAAAAGCTGAAAGCATCGCACTTCCTGATTTCAAACTATATTACAAAGCTATAGTAATCAAAACAGTATAGTGCTGGCATTAAAAAAAGATAGACCAATAGAGCAGAATAGAGAGCTCATCAGTAAACCCACACATACATAGTCATCTAATCTTTACCAGGAGTGCCAAAGACACACAATGAGGAAAGGATAGTATCTTCCATAAATGTGATGAGAAAACTGGATATCAACATGCAAAAGAATGAAACTGGACCCTTATCTTACACCACTCACAAAGTTAATTCAAAATGAATTAAAGGCATATATAAGACCTGAAACAATAAAAATCCTAGGGGAAAAAAAGTATAAGGAAAAAGCCCCTTGAAATTGATCTTTAAAATTTATTTTTTGGATATGATTCCAAAAACACAGGCAGCCAAAACAAAAATATACAAGTAGGACTACAGCAAATTAAAAAGCTTCTGCAGAGCAAAAGAAGCAATCAAGAAAATGCAAAGGCAACCTACAGAATAGGAGAAAATATTTGAAAATCATATATATATAAGGGGTTAATATTAAAAAATATATAAGGAACCCATAGAACTTCATAGCAAAAATAATAATAATAATAATAATCCAATTTAAAAATTGACAAAGTACCTGAACAGACAGTTCTCCAAAGAGCATACAAATAGCAAACAGGTACATGAAAAGGAGCTCAATATCACTAGTCATCAGGGAAATGCAAATCAAAATCACAATGAGATATTACCTCACATATGTTAGGTTGTCTGTTATCCAAAAGACATAAGGTAAGTGTTGGTGAGGGCAAGGAAAAAGAGAATCCTTTTACACTGATGGTAGGAATGTAAACTGGTACAACCATTATGGAAAACAGTATGGAGGATCCTCAGAAAATTGAAACTAGAACTACCATGTCATCCAGCAATCCCACTTCTAGGTATTTCTCAAAAGGAAACAGAGAGACCTTTAAGATGGCAGAGGAGTAAGATGTGGAGATCACCTTCATCCCCACAAATACACCAGAAATACATCTACATGTGGAACAACTTCTACAGAACACCTATGGACGCTGGCAGAAGACCTCAGACTTCCAAAAGGCAAAAAGCTCCCCATGTACCTGGGTAGCACAAAAGAAAAAGAAAAAGCAGAAACAAAAGAATAGGGATGGGATCTGCACCTTTGCGAGGGAGCTGTGAAGGAGGAAGAATTTCCACACACTAGGAAGACCCTTCACTGCTGGAGACAGGGGTGGTGGGGGGAGGCTTCAGAGCCACAGAGGAGAGCGCAGCAACAGGGGTGCAGAGGGCAAAGCAGGGAGATTCAACACACAGAGGATAGGTGCTGACTAGCACTCACCAGCCTGAGAGGCTTGTCTCACACCCTCCAGGGCGGGTAGGGGCTGGGAGCTAAGGTTCCGGCTTCGGAGGTCAGATCCCAGGGAAAGGATTGGGGTTGGCTGTGTGAACACAGCCTGAAGGGGGTTAGTGCACCACAGCTAGATGGTAGGGAGTCTGGGAAAAAGTCTGGAGCTCCCTAAGAGGCAAGAGACCATTGTTTCAGGGTGTGCAAGGAGAAGGGATTCAGAGCACCATCTAAATGAGCTCCAGAGAGCCGTGGCTATCAGCACGGACCCCAGAGACAGTCATGAAATGCTAAGGCTTCTGCAGCAGCCACCAAGAATCCTGTGTGCAAGCACAGGTCACTATCCACACCTCCCCTCCTGGGAGCCTGTGCAGCCCGCCACTGCCAGGGTCCCATGATCCAGGCACAACTTCCCCAGGAGAACACACGGTGCGCCTCAAGCTGGTGCAACATCATGATGGCCTCTGCCACTGCACGCTCGCCCCACATTCCATACCCCTCCATCCCCCAGCCTGAGTGAGCCAGAGCCCCTTAATCACATGTTCCTTTAACCCTGTCCTGTCTGGGCGGGAAGAGAGGCCCTCAGGCGACCTACATGCAGAGGCTGGGCCAATTAAAAGCTGAACCCCAGGAGCTGTGTGAACAAAGAAGAGAAGGGGAAATTTCTCCCAGCAGCATCAGGAGCAGCGGATTAAATCTCCACAATCAAGTTGATGTACCCTGCATCTCTGGAATACCCGAATAGACAACGAATCATACCAAAATTGAGGGGGTGGACTTCAGGAGCAACTGTAGACTTGGGATATGCTTTCTAACTCTAATTGCTTTCTCATTTTATGTTTATCTTAGTTTAATATTTAGAGTTTATTATCATTCGTAGATTTGTTTATTGATTTGGTTGCTCTCTTCCTTTTTTTAAATATATATAGATATACATATTTTTTCTCCTTTTTCTCTTTTTGTGAGTGTGTATGTGTAAGCTTCTTTGTGTGATTTTTGTCTGTATAGCTTTGCTTTTACAATTTATCCTAGGGTTCTGTCTGTCCATTTTGTATTTTGTTTCTTTGTGTGTGTAGTTTTTAGCACTTGTTATCATTGGTGGATTTGTTTTTTGGTTTGGTTGCTTTCTTCTTTCTATCTTTTTTGTTTCTTTTTTTAATTACTTTTTAATTTTTTAGTTTTTAATAATTTTTTTTTAATTTTAACAACTTTATTTTACTTTATTTTCTTTCTTTCTTTCTTTCTTTCCTTTTTCTCCCTTATCTTCTGAGCTGTGTGGCTGACAGGGTCTTGGTACTCCAGGCAGGCATCAGGCCTGTTCCTCTGAGGTGGGAGAGCTGAGTTCAGGGCATTGGTCCACCAGAGACCTCCCAGCTCCATGTAATAACAAATGGCAAAAGCTCTCCCAGAGATCTCCATCTCAACACTAAGACCTAGCTCTACTCAATGACCAGCAAGCTACAGTGCCGGACACCCTAGGCCAAACAACTAGAAAGACAGGCACACAACTCCACACATTAGCAAAGAGGCGGCCTAAAATCATACTAAGGTCACGGACACCTGAAAACACACCACTGGATGTGGTCCTGCCCATCAGAAAGACAAGATCCAGCCTCATCCACCAGAAAAAAAGGCACTAGTCCCCTCCAGCAGGAAGCATAAACAAACCACTGAACCAATCTTAGCCACCAGGGCCAGACACCAAAAAAAAAATGGGAGGTATAAACCTGCAGCCTGTGAAAAGGAGACCCCAAACACAGTAAGTTAAGCAAAATGAGGAGACAGAGAAACACACTGCAGATGAAGAAATAAGGTAAAAACCCATCAGACCAAAAAAATGAAGAGGAAACAGGCAGTCTACCAGAAAAGAATTCAGAGTAATGATAGTAAAGATGATCCAAAATCTTGGAAATAGAATGGAGAAAATACAAGAAACATTTAACACGGACATAGAAGAACTAAACAGCAAACAATGATGAACAGGAGAATAAATGAAATTAAAACTTCTCTAGAAGGAATCAATAGCAGAATAACTGAGATAGAAGAATGGATATGTGACCTGGAAGATAAAATAGTGGAAATAACTCCCATAGGGGAGAATAAAGAAAAAAGAATGAAAAGAAATGAGGACAGTCTCAGAGACTTCTGGGATAACATTAAACATGCCAACATTCGAAATATAGGGGTCCCAGAAGAAGAAGAGAAAAAGAAAGGGACTGGGAAAATATTTGAAGAGATTATAGTTGAAAACTTCCTTAATATGGGAAAGGAAATAGTCAGTCAAGTCCAGGAAGTGAAGAGAGTTCCATACAGTATAAACCCAAGGAGAAACATGTCAAGACACATATTAATCAAACTATCAAACATTAAATACAAAGAAAAACATTAAAAGCAGCAATGGAAAAAAAATAAAACAAAAAAATAATATACAGGGGAATCCCCCTAAGGTTAACAGCTGATCTTTCAGCAGAAACTCTGAAGGTCAGAAGGGAGTGACAGGACATATTTAAAGTGATGAGAAGGAAAAACCTACAACCAAGACTACTCTATCCAGAAAGGATCTCATTCAGATTCCACGGAGAAATCAAAACCTTTACAGACAAGCAAAAGTTAAGAGAATCAGCACCACCAAACCAGCTTTACATCAAATGCTACAGGAACTTCTCTAGACAGGAAACACAAGAGAAGCAAAAGACCTACAATAACAAATCCAAAACAATTAAGGAAATGGTAATAGGAACATACATAATGATAACTTCCTTAAATATAAATGGATTAAATGCTCCAACAAAAAGACATAGACTGATGAATGGATACAAAAACAAGACCCATATATATGCTCTCTACAAGAGACTCACTTCAGACCTAGGGACACATACAGACTGAAAGTGAGGGGATGGAAAAAGATATTCCATGCAAATGGAAACCAAAAGAAAGCTGGAGTAGCAATTCTCATATCAGACAAAAGAGACTTTAAAATAAAGACTATTACAAGAGACACAGAAGGACACTACATAATGATCAAGGGATCAATCCAAGAAGAAGATATGATAATTGTAAATATTTATGCACACAACATAGGAGTACCTCAAGACATAAGGCAAATGCTAACAGCCATAACCGTAACACAATCATAGTAGGGGACTCTAATACCCCACTTTCATCAATGGACATATCATCCAAAATGAAAATAAATAAGGAAACACAAGGTTTAAATGATACTCTACACAAGACGGACTTAATTGATATTTATAGAACATTTCATCCAAAACCAAGAGAATACACTTTCTTCTCAAGTGTTCATGGAACACTCTCCAGGATAGATCATATCTTGGGTCACAAATCAAGCCTTGGTGAATTTAAGAAAATTGAAATCATATCAAGTATCTTTTCTGACCACAATGCTGTGACATTAGATATCTGTTACAGGAAAAAAAATCTGTAAAAACTACAAACACATGGAGGCTAAACAATACACTACTTAATAACCAAGAGGTCACTGAAGAAATCAAAGAGGAAATCAAAAATTACCTAGAAAAAATGACAATGAAAACATGATGACCCAAAAGCTACGGGATGCAGCAAAAGCAGTTCTAGGAGGGAAGTTTATAACAATACAATCCTACCTCAAGAAACAAGAAACATCTCAAATAAACAACTTAACCTTACACCTAAAGCAATTAGAGAAAGAAGAACAAAAAAACCCTAAAGTTAGCAGAATGAAAGAAATCATAAATATCAGATCAGAAATAAATGAAAAAGAAATGAAGGAAACAATAGCAAAGATCAATAAAACTAAAAGCTGGTTCTTTGTGAAGGTAAACAAAACTGATAGAGCATTAGCCAGACTCATCAAGAAAAAAAGGGAGAGGACTCAAATCAACAGAATTAGAAATGAAAAAGGAGAAGTAACAACTGACTCTACAGAAATACAAAGGATCATGAGAGATTACTACAAGCAACTATATGCCAATAAAATGGAAAACCTGGAAGAAATGGACAAATTCTTATTAGAGCACAACCTTCCGGGATTGAACCAGGAAGAAATAGAAAATATAAACAGACCAATCACAAGCACTGACATTGAGACTGTGATTAAAACTCTTCCAACAAACAAAAGCCCAGGACCAGATGGCTTCACAGGCAAATTCCATCAAACATTTAAAGAAGAGATAATACCTATCCTTCTCAAACTCTTTCAAAATACAGCAGAGGGAGGAACACTCCCAAACTCATTCTAAAATGCCATCATCACCCTGATACCATAAACAGACAAAGATGTCACAAAGAAAGAAAACTACAGGTCAATATCACTGATGAACATAGATGCAATTATCCTTAACAAAATACTAGCAAACAGAATCCAACAGCACATTGAAAAGATCAAACACCATGATCAAGTGGGGTTTGTTGGAGGAATGCAAGGATTCTTCAATATACACAAATCAATCAATATGGTACACTGTATTAACAAACTGAAGGAAAAAAAACATATGATCATCTCAACAGATGCAGTAAAACTTTTGACAAAATACAACACCCATTTATGGATAAAACCATCCAGAAAGTAGGCATAGAGAGAACTTACCTCAACATTATAAAGGCCATATATGACAAACCAACAGCCAACATCGTTCTCAGTGGTGGAAAACTGAAACCATTTCCTCTAAGATCATGAACAAGAAAAGGTTTTCCACTCTCACCACTATTATTCAACATAGCTTTGGAAGTTTTAGCCATAGCAATAAGAGAAGAAAAAGAAATTAAAAAATCCAAATTGGAAAAGAAGAAGTAAAGCTGTCAGTGTTTGCAGATGACATGATACTATACATATAGAAAGCTAAACATGCTACCAGAAAACTACTAGAGCTAATCAATGAATAGGAAAAGTAGCAAGATACAAAATTAATGCACTGAAATCTCTTGCATTCCTATTCACTAATGATGAAAAATCTGAAAGATAAATTAAGGAAATACTCCCATTTATGAATGCAAAAAAAAGAATAAAATACATAGGAATAAACCTACCTAAGAAGAGAAAAAAACCTGTATGCAGAAAACTATAAGACACTGAAGAAAGAAATTAAAGATGATACAACAGATGGTGAGATATACCATGTCCTTGGATTTGAAGAATCAACATTGTGAAAATGACTACACTACCCAAAGCAATCTGCAGATTCAATGCAATCCCTATCAAACTACCATTGGCATTTTTAACAGAACTAGAACAAAAAATTTCACAATTTGTATGGAAACACAAAAGACCCCAAATAGCCAAAGCAATCTTGAGAAAGAAAAATGGAGCTGGAGGAATCAGGCTCCCTGACTTCAGACTATACTACAAAGCTACAGTAATCAAGGCAGTATGGTACTGGCATAGAAACAGAAATATAGATCAATGGAACAGGATAGAAAGCCCAGATATAAACCCATACACAAATGGTCACCTTATCTTTGGTAAAGGAGGCAAGAATATACACTGGAGAAAAGATAGCCTCTTCAATAAGTGGTGCTGGGAAAACTGGACAGCTACATGTAAATGAATGAAATTAGAACACTCCCTAACACCATACACAAAAATAAACGCAAAATGGGTTAAAGACCTAAATGTAAGGCCAGACACTGTAAAACTCTTAGAGGAAAACAGGCAGAACACTCTATGACATATATCACAGTAAGATTCTTTTTGACCCAGCTCCTAGAGTAATGGAAATAAAAACAAAAATAAACAAATGAGATCTAGTGAAACTTAAAACCTTTTGAACAGCAAAGGAAACCATAAAGAAGATGAAGAGACAACCCTCAGAATGGGAGAAAATATTTGCAAATGAAGCAACTGACAAAGGATTAATTTCCAAAATATACAAGCAGCTCATGCAGCTCAATATCAAAAAAAAAAAAAAACCCAATCCAAAAATGGGCAGAAGACCTAAATAGCCATTTCTCCAAAGAAGATTTACAGATTTTCAACAAACACATGTAAGGATGCTCAACATCACTAATCGTCACAGAAATGCAAATCAAAACTACAGCGAGGTACCACCTCACACCAGTCAGAATGGCCATCATCAAAAGATCTGCAAACAATAAATGCTGAAAAGGGTGTGGAGAAGAGAGAACCCTCTTGCACTGTTGGTGAGAATGTAAATTGATACAGCCATCATGGAGAACAGTATGGAGTTTCCTTAAAAAACTAAAAATAGAGCTAACATATGATGCAGCAATCCCACTACTGCACATATACCCTGAGAATACCATAATTCAAAAAGAGTCATGTACTACAACGTTCATTTCAGCTCTATTTACAATAGCCAGGTCATGGAAGCAACCTAAGTGTCCATTGACAGATGAATGGATAAAGAAGATGTGGCACATATATACAATGGAATATGTCTCAGCAATAAAAAGATACAAAATTGAGTTATTTGTAGTGAGGTGGATGGACCTAGAGTCTGTCACACAGAGTGAAGTAAGTCAGAAAGAGAAAAACAAATATCGTATGCTAACACATATATAAGGAATCTTAAAAAAAAAGTTTCTGAAGAACCTAGGGGCAGGACAGGAATAAAGATGCAGACGTCGAGAATAGACTTGAGGACATGGGGAGGGGGAAGGCTAAGCTTGGACAAAGTGAGAGAGTGGCATGGACTTATATATAGTACCAAATGTAAAATAGATAGCTAGTGGGAAGCAGCTGCATAGCACAGGGAGATCATCCCGGTGCTTTGTGACCACCTAGAGGGTTGGGGTAGGACGGGTGGGAGGGATATGCAAGAAGGAGGAGATATGGGGATATATATATATATGTTTAGCTGATTCACTTTGTTATAAAGCAGAAACTAACACACCATTGTAAAGTAATTATATTCCAATAAAGTTTTTAAATTTAAAAAAGGGAAACAAAATCATTATCTCAAAGAGGTATCTGCACTTTTATGTTCATTGCAGCACTATTCACAATAGCAAAGATATGGAAACAACCTACATGTTCTTCAGTGGATGAATGGATGAATAAATAAATAAATAAATAATAAATAAATATTTCTAAATATATATATGTATATAGATGTATATAGATCAATATATCTATATCTATACAGGAATCTTATTCAGCCGTGAGAAAGAAAAAATCCTGTTATTTGCAACAACATGGATGGACCTGGAGGGCATTATGTAAGTGAAATACCCTGATAAAGACAGACAAATACTGTGGAGTACCACTTATACATGGAATGTAAGAAAAAAAACTGTTGAACTTATAGAAATAGAGTGGTAGTTGCCAAGACCTGGGGAGAGTGGGAAATGAGGAGATGTTGGCCAAAAGGTACAAACTTTCAGTTATAAGATGAATAAGTTCTGAGGATCTAATAGATAGTAACTATAGTTACTAATACTGTATTTTATACTTGCAAATTTTCTGAGAGTAGATCTTAAGAATTCTTGCCACAGCCACAATTAACTATGGGAGGTAATAGATGTGTTAACATGATTGTGGTGATCATTGTACAATGTGTATGTGTAGCAAATGATTACCTTGAACACTGCAGGTTTACACAATTTTATGTCAATTATACTTCAATAGAGCTGGGAATAAAATTACTTGTAGTCACTATCAGTGCCTTGTCCCTCAAAGAGGGTTAGTTCTTTTTTTCCCCTTTTGGAGCATACTTATCCTTAGTCTCCATCTTTACTTGGCTAACTACTATAGATACTTATAAACTTAGCCAGATATGGCTTCTAAAGAAGTTTATTTGATATTTCTAGACTGACCTATGTATGTATGTATGTTTTATACTTCTATTGCCATCAGTCATTACCTCTTTTATAACTTCTCAACCAGTTTGTGAGCTCCACGAGAGCAGAAATTATGTATACTATCATAGTGCCTAATAGTATACCTAAAATCTTATGGGAACTCAACTAGTATTTGTTGAAAAAAGATTAATTCATCAAGACAAAACACATGCCAGAGGGAGGGAAAAACTATGTTTCCATTAGAAAAGGTTAAGACAAAAATCTAACCAATAATTCCATATCTATTCTATATTTGATTTTTAGGTATCTCAAGCTACTTATAGAGATAATTTTAAAGGTGCAAATATCTATGTGTCCTTCCTACTGCTTAACATAGTTTCTAATAATTGTAAGTTGATTTTCTATCCTTTAAATATCGAAAAAATTAAAATGTAACTTGTACACAGTCTGTTTTAACAATTCTTTACCAGACTAAATTTCTTTCTTCCCTTTAGGAAAATATAAAATATTTAGTGTCTTAGTTTTCTCTTTTTATTCCATCAACACTTTCCATTACATAACCAGATTAGCTAATATTTTCCCAGAAACAAAACTGGCTTGATCATTTCAGAGATGGACTCAAAGCAATTTTGACCAAACACGATTCTTCAAGGCTACTATGTTTCATTTAGAATCAAAGAAAATTTGATGAAAATCCTCTTATATTATGTGATACATATACACATTAAGTTGTGCATTAGAAACATGGATAATTGTCTCAACTAGAAAACAACCAAAGGTTTGGCTGGAGGGTAGCCAGTGGTGCTTTGTGGGGAGGGGTCTCCTAGGTGCCTTACTTGACCACACGGCTATGAAAAAAAAAAAAAAAGAAAACTACCAAAGAAAATTAACTCACAATTATAATTTGTAATTGCCATATTTTTCATCAATAATTGCCTATACTCCCAGTTTATGTTCTCAATTCTTTAATGATCAAGCACATTTTTATAGAAAGAATGGCACAGAACAACAGGACAACATCACTTTCTTAAAGATGCCAAACAATTTTTTTTGAGTATTTGAGAAAAATTGTGCTTAAAAATTACAACTGACCAGTGGTCCCTACTGCTGCCCAGTTTTTAAGTTTAGATTCTGTACACAGTTTACTTGGGTTTGAGTCAAGCTTTTGTCACCTATACATTGGGAGATTTGTGGCAAATTCTTTAATTCTTTTTCCTCAGTTTCCTCATCTGCAAAATAATATAATAAGAACACCTACCTCACAGGGTTATTGCATAATATGACTTATGAAAAGAGCACAGAAAATCACCTGACAATGGAACTTTGAAAACATTTTAAAAGGCAATAATTATTATTAATTTAATAATTTTAATTTCTGATTAAACTATTAATAATCACAGTAAATATTGAAAAAATACATACAAATTATAACAAAAAAGTCATTTAATTGATTTGTAATTATATGCTAAACACTATTTTATTCCAGGACTTGTAAGAATAATAGGGCTTGCTTTGTTGTTTTGTCTATTTTTAATTATAAAAAAGCATTTTAAAAATAATTCTCTAAACAAAATGACATTTATAGAGAAATAATGTGAGTAGACTCTAATTCAACTACAAAGTGCCTAATCAATCAATTTGGGCAAAAATGATATAACTATTCTACTTATCTAAACACTAACTCTGATTCTAATAATCTATGATTTCCTTTGTCAATGTTTTTATAACTAGCACAATGGGACAGTGTTGTTGAATCATGATGACTATAGTTATTATTTGTATGAAAGATGGCAGTGACAACTTGAGTTAAAAGAAGAGAAACAGTGTGGGGTTTATTGCTTTTATCAATGTTTTCACACAGAAAAAGGGTAAAACAGAATTTATTAAATGGGAAAATAGAAGAAACATCAGAAATTGGTGGGTAATGGATTTTGTTTATAAAGCAAAAAGAATGAACTGAAATAGGGGCTAATAAGGGGTAAAGCAATGAGTAGATATGTGATAGCATACCTTTCTCTTTTTCATGGAAATGATCTAAGTGAACATTGATCTAAGGCAAAGGAATGAATAAGATAACTTCATGATCCTGCCCAGAGCCTAGATACTGTAAATTCAAAGCCCTGTGGTGAGATATACAAAAGGAAAAGCAGATTTATTTGTAATAATTGCCTATCATATTAGATCATTTATTATATGGTGGATAAAACAGAGGGATATATGTTAATAAAACTCATCATTATGTTACAAATTTCCTTCTTATAACCATACAGAATCAGCTGGACTGTATTGGGTTTATCAGTAGAAGCATTTGGAATTCTGATATTTTGAATTACTCAAATCCCCCATTGTACCCAGATAGAAAAGAAGTGTTGTAAAAATGCCTATTGTGAAAAAGCAATTTTCAGAACAATGCTGAGTATATAGGACTCATTTATCACCACCATCATATTCATGTAGTTCCTTCTGTTTTGAATTTGTAATGTTTATATTATTTCTGTGTGCATTAACCTAATAGATGTTTAAATGTATAAATCTTCTTTGTCTGATATTTCAACACATATGTTAAAATTTATTCTCACAATTTTATATGACGTTTTGATATAATGATGTATTTATTTCTTCAGCTAAGTTTAACACTACAGGAAAATGTAGCCTCTTATCCTTTTTGTAAATTGTAAAAAAAGATCATTGATTTCTACAGGAGTTCTTAGCATAATTTTTGAGACTGTTACCATGGATATTTAATATACACAAATCTTACTTAAAAGTAAAAAATGTAAAATCTTCCTAAACAACACATATGTTAATAGATGGAAGAAAGAACATACATGGAATAAATGTTTTCCTGTGATTTTATTATTTAAATCAGCATAAGGGAGAAAATATATTTTTGTTCTGAATTTCAGTTTCCTGATAACTCTTTATGTGTAAAATAGTATCAGACATGATTACTCATATATAATTAAATAAAAATGTTAACACATATTGGAAAATTAAAAGCTTGTTAGAGCTGTGTTTTAATTTTGCCCTGAAAATTAGTTAAAATGTTGTAAAGTATCTCAAAAATCTTCTATTAATTAATTCATATTTTTATTTTATTATATTTTAATAATTATGTATTACATTGTTCATTTTAGTAAACAATAGCTGAAGTTCTTTTATGCTGTTTATGGATAAAAATAAAGACTTATTGAATGATCAGAAATGACGTGTTTAATTTTTAAATTTATTCTTATAATAAAAATTTATTATTAAAAAGTAAATTTTGAAATTTATTCTCTTAAAAAATCAACTGAAAATATTGGTTTTATTTTGTTCAAGATGTCTTCAATGGAAACTTTTGCCTTCCTAGTATACATGACAAGTACTGGAGACAATGAGGTGAACTAGTCATCTGCTGACACTAAGCATATATTTTAGAGAGAAGAGGACATAAACACATACACAAATCACTGAACAATATCTGTTGTTGAAGAGAATCTTAAGAAAATGTAAAAAATTAGTGTAATTTAAAATGATTGTCAGTGGGAAGCTAGAGAAATATGCCGTGTGAGAGACATGAATACTGACAAAGAGCCAGACATGATAATCTGGTGTAAAAACAGTTCAGATGCAGATTACAAATGCAAAGTTCTTGAGATAGGAATTAGCTTTGCATGTTTTAAGAAAGTTTGGCCAGAGAAGAGTAGAAGTCAATTATATCAGTGTTCATGTTTCAAAGTTTATTGAATAAATAGTAGATGTATTTGTTTTAATCTTCCTATCCAGACTAATCCTTACAATGTGTCCCTCAAGTGCAGTGCATGCTCCAGCAATTTGAGAATATGGGACTTTTTGATACTATCAAGTCATTGTATAAGCATCTGTGCTTCATGGGAATCCCTCCTCAATACACTAGCTGTTCCTATGCCTCAGAAATTTCCACTTCTACTTCAAGTCTCAATTTAAATCCTATGTCTTTTGTAAAGTATTGCATAAATTTCAACAATTAATTTAAGGGTACTGTTTTTTTACACTCCTACTGGGTTTTAAAATATATTTTCATTATAACACATATAATTTTATAATAATCATTTGGAGTTGGAGTAGATGTCTGACTATTAGATATGTCTCTGTATATATATATATATAGAGAGAGAGAGAGAGAGAGATGTCTTGTTTACTTTGTACTCCCAGGTATGCTGTACATAGTAGATGCTCAACACATACTGGTTTAGATAAATTAATTTGATTCAAACACTATGTTTGAATATATGTTGTATGTTGTGATTATAAGTCATGAGGATGGAAAATAAAATTGTGGTCTACCATTGAATGTTTTGAGCAATGTACCAAGGATTTTGAAACTAAAGAAGGTAGGGTGTAATCATGTCATTTCAGAAAGGAGAGTACAGGCCTAAACTATTGTGAAAGCACTGCCTTTAATTTTTGCTCCCTGGATATCATTCAGCATATGGCTTTTCCTATGGAAATAATAAACACCATTATTTTCCTAGTAGAAATAAATGTTTACAGTTTTCAAGAGTGGTGTGAAATTACACAGAAATATCTATGTTGAAAATAAACTATGCATGACATTTCTACATTTAATTACTTAGAGAGGCATTAAATATCAATGTAGTATTAAAACAGGTCATATTTTTTCTAACATCTCATTTCTACATACCAATTTAATGACATGTATGTTTTCTTCTTATTAGTTCAAACTATGATACACTGGTGCTTGTGCCTGATATTAGTTGTAAATCAAGGATACGCCTTTATACAACATTAGGTATGTGAAATAAATAGAGGGAATGACTTTTGAAATCTTAGCATTTCTATTCACCTTCACCACTTTATATATTTTAAGCTAAGAATCTGCACTATGTAATTACCTTGGATCAATAAACTAGAGTAAGAAAGCAATATTCTTATGTTACATTACAATTATCTTCACCTATTTCACTGGTGTAAACTTGTTCAATGGGAACAGAAGAAGTTTTCCCACAAACAACTGAACTATTTTCACCAGTATCCAAACATTTTGACAAAGACTACAAAGCAATACTCTAGGGAGTGTCACTGAGTGCCTGTGAGCAATGCAAGCTGTTAATGTGTTGTCTATTTTGGAAACTTTTCCATGAACTTTCCTTTCACTATCTTGGATGAAATGCCTGTAAGTGTATTTTTTCTAACAACAGTATAAACTTACATTCAATTTTGTAGGCATTTTACTATAACAAAAATATTTGTCTCTTTTTTTAAAGAGGAGATTCAAAGATCTGCATGCTTTTAAGAATAAGCAATTTCCTTAAAGTGATTCCAAAGTTGCTGTTGTTTTTGTTTTCTTTAAAAGCATTACAAAGCTTGTAAGGACCGTTAAGACAGCCAAAAAGGACTCTGAAATAAAAAGTTGTAAAAGTAAAGCTACTTGAAATTTTGCAGTGTTATAGGACTACTAGGTGTGAAATGTGGTACTTGAAACAAACAAACAAACAAAACAACAGGTAGGTAGTTACCAAGTAAAAAAGCTGCTAAACTGGAAATTATACCAAATTTTGTTTTTCTTATAGCTAAATTCTTTTATATTTCATTCCACCTCCCACATTATGACAAACAATGTCCTAGGAGCACAGGATCTGAAATGATTGTTAAAAGCAAGTAAAATATTTATATTCCCTTAATCTCTCAGCTTTTAATGTAGTAAGGATTCTTTCAAGCATAAAGACTTATTGCTCCCATTCAGAGGCTTATATTATACAGAGTATTTTTCATTATAAATATACTCCTGAAATAATTTTATCTTTAAATTTTCAATGTTTAACTTATTTTTTGTAATACAATATTGGAAGTTATGATAAAGCCCTCTCTTGTTATATAATATATCCAAGCCATTATTTTATCCTACCATTGAGGGTCTGGTCACAGTCTTTATTTTTGTTCACTTTATTTCTTCACTCTGTATCTTTCTACATATTGAATTTATACACAAAATTAATCTTTGTCTCAGTAATCTATTGTATTATTTAAAATAATTCAGGACTTTTATTTTATCTTTCAACATAATCTAAAAATGGAATCTTATTTTTTGCTCTCCTTTCAACTATGTACACCTCTTAAATATACAGACTACCAGGAACATCCTTTAAACTGATTTTTAGAGAGGAAGTAGAGGCCTTGGAAAGTTAACACAGAGGTGACAATTGATTGAATATGAGAATTATAACTGGTAAAGCAGAGAGACAAGAGCATCTTGGGTAAAATAATAACAAGGTTAGAAATTGTATTAGTGCAAAGCAATTTCCAATAATATGACACAGTTCTTGTGTGGTTCAAATAAACATTATGATGGCTGGACATGGAGGGAATAAAGCTAATATTATAAGAATGGAAATGTAGGCTGGAGTCATATTGAGGTCATGAATACTTGAGGATTTGAATTATATACCATAGTCCATAAGGAGCCCTAAAAGTTTTTGAGTATGGGACAAACACTTTAACATCAGTGTTCATTTTGACAGTGGTATATAGGAAAGATTGAGTGATGAGGACACAACTGGAGAGCAAATAATTTCAATAACATGATCAGTATCTATGGAGGAGAAAAAGAGGGGAAATGAAAGGGACAATCTTGAAACAATTTTGATAGAGCTTGACCTACTATTATGTGGGTGTTAAAAAATCATTTTGAATGACTGTGCTGTTCTATGGTAGTTGGAAAAGCAAATAATCAATCTCATACCATTACTTATTGTGCATTTTATATTGATAATGGTTTAGCCATCTATGTTCAGTCATAAGGCCTCTATGTTTATTTATTTTATTTTTTTAAATGTCACCTCTTTTTTTAAATTAATTAATTTTATTTTTGGCTGCATTGGGTCTTCATTGCTGCACGTGGGCTTTCTCTAGTTGTGGAGAGTGCGGGCTACTCTTTGTTGTGGTGCAAGGGCTTAGCACACGGGTTTAGCTTCTTCGCGGCATGTGGGATCTTACCAGACCAGGGCTCAAACCCGTGTCCCCTGCATTGGCAGGCGGATTCTTAACCACTGTTCCACCAGGGAAGTCTGGCCTCTATGTTTATAGCAGAAGAACCTAGAGTACCCCACAGGGATATTTCAAAGTTTAAGACTGACAAAGATACACATTACTTCCAACATATTTCCTTGGTCAGAAAGAATCATTTGTCCCCATGTAATTGTAAAGGGGGCTGGGGAGTATCTCTCTGCATAGGAAAAAAAAAGGAGAACCAGATATTTGTAATCATTAGCAAAGTTGGCTGCCAATCAAGAGTTTTTTCATGAATACAGATAAAAGACATACCAAAATACACAAGACAAAAAGATGTATTTAAGTTAAATATTATTTGAAAATAATATCAAATACTCTTAAAGAGGGCTGTACTGTGGGAGCTGTGGATTTAGAAAAAATACACATACCAACACACGTATACATATAAATATAAACACATTAATGACTTATATACAATGAATTGCATGATGTAGAGTTATATAACGGGAACATTTCCAGAAATACATGAAAAGATTTATAGAAAATTAGTAAGGACTGATATTAGCAATATTTCAATCCTCAAATCTCAGGGTCAGATGTTTAATAGTGTGTGTCCCTTTCAGTTATTTTCTAGGGAATCTGCATTTTCCTTGGAGGGTATGATTTGTATTTACAAAAGCAGCCTTCTTTTCTCTTGTACATATTTTGCATATTTGTTGTAGAATATTCATAGTGCCTCTGGTAGATGACTAAACCATATTCTGTATTCATATCAATTGTGGAGCTTTAAAATTTAAAGAAAAAAATTAGAGATAAATCTATCTATCTATCTACCTACCTATTACTATCCTCATCGATACATTTTTCTAACTCTAGTCATATGTCCACCTATCATTTATTTATTTATGAATCATTTACTTATTTATGAGTGAGTCATTCTTACTTTCTTTGCTATCTTAATTAGAAGTCCATTTGCCTTTTGAAAAATATTAATGTGTTTAAAACATCTTCATAAATTATTAAAGGTAAAGTAAAATATTTTAAAAACTATATAAAGCAATTGTTTGGGGCTTAATTTCTTTACTCATTTCCTTGTTTCTGAATATTTGGATTTTATATAATTATTTCAATTAATATCATAACTGAAAATTTATAAATCTTTTTGTTTCCACATATTTAGTGAATGTCTACATTAGACTCCTAGAAGTTGAAATAGTCAATAAAAGATATATATTTCTAAGATGTTTGTAAGAAAATTTCATCCTAGCACTATGTAAAGTTGCAAATCTTTAGTAATTCCTGCTCATGTTATCTGTTTTCAGTTTTCTTTAATACTCAATTTAACATTTTTAAATATCAGCATTTTCATATGTCCTTCATTATTAGTAATATTAAAATTTTCACTTATTTTTTACTAACATTTTGTCTTTAATTCTTTGAGAATTGACTGTTCACATCTTTGACCAACTTTATCTTTTTGGTGTTAGAATTCTTTATATAATACTGTTTCACTATAGTTTTCAATTGCTTTCCCAAGCATTGCCTCCTTTTCATATTCTCAATGATAATATTTGGATGTTCAGAAGATAAGTTTTACAACATGCACACACACACACACACACACACAGAGACTTGTTTTGCTGTATAATTTTGGAACCATTTTCCCAATTGATGTCCATTTCACATTCTTTCTGATATTGTTACTTAAAGGATGACACTATTATGTTCTCAAATTTATTCATCCTTTCCTTTATTATTAGCTGTGTAGTTGGAAAAAATTACTTATATCAATACTACCTATGCTTTATCGTAAATAAGAGATCTTAATTTTCCTACCATATGGGGTGTGTTAAATGAGTTGATACATATAAAGTACTTAGCACAGTGCCTGGAACAAAGTAAGTACTATGTGTATTTGCTACCATCATCTTTTATACATTCTCCATTATTTTTATGCTCAGAAATATTTCTTTGTTCAGATAATTACTAAATAATAAGATAATTTTTGCATTCATGTGTCACTCTAAAACTTTGATAATTTCTATGACTTTCTAGACTAATTATCCTTTGAAAATAAAGCAATAAAATAGAACTGCTGTCATAATGTCAACTATGATAATAGCAATAGCAGCTCTTCAGTGTAAATTTTCTATAATCAATGTGTCCAGTGCTTGTTAAACAGAGAAAGTAACACTAATCAACATAATTTATTTTCTGGCAGAACTGTGATCTATTTAGAAGTGACTCATAATAAAATACTTTCATTCATTATTTAAAAGAAGAATTTTACATTCAACTGGTTTTGCACAGTGATATTATTTTGAGAGTAGCTCTTTCAAGATAATGCATTTACTCAAAAATATGGAAAGACTGCATTTATATAAATATTTGTATATTTTAAAGAGTAAATACTGAAAGTAAAATGAAGAAATAAATTGAAATAGAGACCTAAGATAAAATTTGATAATTTCAAGATATAGAGAATAATAAGAGAATTATAAGTATCTAATACACATATCCATTTCTTAGAATCAAAGAAAAACAAGAGACCATATGTGAGAGTGGATATAAGGAAAAAATCTCTTTGGTTGTTAGTGTAAAATATATAAAATTATGTATTTAAAAATTCTGTTTGTTAATGAACATTTAAAAATTAATTTATTACTTTTTTCCAGAAATTAAAACTATATGTCTTGCTTTTCCTGCCTTCTGTTCCAGTCCTATATTTTCAACTAATTTTTGGTAATGATGACAGAGATTGCTTGATTTCACCCTGTATCTATTTTGACCTCTATATAATGTTAGTATTCGATTGAGAACATGACTACCAAATCCTTCTGCAGCTAGACTTGGTCATGTGACAAGATGGTGGACAGTAGGATGAAAGAGAAATGGCATGTATCAGTTTCCATACACTTTCTTAAGAACTAGCTGGCATTCACAGTTTTCTCTCTATTGCTTTGTTCTTTTCTCTCTTCTAGGGCCTGAAACTTGGATGTTACCATCTTGTATCTTGGTGACTTTGGCCAAATGTCAAGAATAGTTGTGAAGCAAGCTGGAAGAAGCTTGGATCCTTGAGAACTTTGAGAAATGGCACTAATACTAGCCTTGGATTACTTATATAAAGATATATACATGGGCAACAAATTAATCTCTTGTTTAAAGCAATGATATTTTGACTTACTGATATTCACAACTAATTTTAAATTAGCTAATTCATAAAACTTCTTTATAATTTGATTAAAATCTATATAGCAGTGACAATCCCAGTCAAATATTTAGTATGCTTTCCTGTATATTTCAAACTTGATTATACATGATTTGGGACCACAGGCTTAGGTGTGACCAGTGACCCCTGGGTTGAAGTAATATATGTGTGCCTCATCCCTTCCCCTTTCCTCTGGCACACAGTCTTTAGGGAACAAATGTTCCAGACAATCCAGTAATAAATCAAGGAGGGTCACACAAATTGCATCAGATATTAAGAGACTGAGAAATAAGTTTCTATTGATTTAAGCCATTGTTAACAAGAGGAATGACTATTCTACTGATTGATTTAAACATATTTGCTTCATTTGCTGACTTTATTCAGGTCTATATCTAAGAAATTATTGAAGGCCAGAGGAAATTCAAACCTTGAATATCTTCAACAAAGTGCTCTAATGTTACAGAAAGAGTCAACATGGGTTGCAACTGTATGGGACAACAAGAAACAGTAACAAACTATTACTCCATTACATAACCATGACTGCCAAAGTTCTAACCCTATGCAGTGGTGAAGTCAATGTTCCTTGCTCCACATCTTCAGATAAGCTAGTTTTCCTGTTAGTGTTTCTTTCTTGGAAAACTGTACTCCTGGTATTAAATTCTAATAGTAAGGAATATTTGAATACAGGGAGCCAAAAGACATACTCAGCATATATTTAAGTTGCTCATATTACACCAAAAAATGTTAGGAGTTAGATGTCTGAATCTGGGTCATGCCTCGTTTTTTTTTTTTTTTTTTCCCCTTTGGTCTTCTCAGCTCAGTCATCTTCCATTCATAAGCTCTGCTCTGTGTGTGTATAGCCACTGACACTAAATACCTTATTGCTTAGCTTGATAGAGAGAAAAGATAACAAATCCCAGCATTATTAAGCATAAATACAAAGATTCATTCCTTGCACAATCTGTGACTCTGTCAATCTGGTAAAGATATGCCACGATCTTGTTGGTTTAGCCATACATTTCTTGTCCAACCCAATCAATTTTGCAAAGAAGACAGGGATTATCTTGATTGGTTTACACTAGTGTTGCTCTATATGCTTTTAGCATTTGAAGTGGTGCATTTCAGAACATTTAGCATCTCTACTTTCTGGGTTTTGAATATCACTAGCAAATTTTAGTCATTGTGAAAGCCAAAGATGAGTACACTTTCTAAACATCTTCAGGGGCTACGTTATTTTCAAGGCCCAGTGCAAGATGAAAATACACACTCTATGTTAAAATATCATTAAGAATTTCAAGATGGTAACAACAGAGCATTAAGCCAAGCATGACCTCTTCTAAGCAAGGGACTCCAAATCTGACACTCATGAAGTGGTAGATGGTGGTGAAGTATTGCCTCATACTGACAATCAATGTTTTAGAAAAGCCAGGGCCTAGCTTCAAATCAATGGTATGGCTCAATACAATCTGATCTCAAAACTTCTATAACATGGGTGGGCTAAAATTGATGTTGGGATGACAAACAAAATATTCAATGAACATCCTCATCACTTCTTACTTTGGTTTGAATATAAGTACTTAATAAATATATTTGATTAAGAAACTCATTGAAAAGTTTAAGAAACTAGTTGATCATTTCAGGTATTTAACATGGGATGTTTCTTGAGGCAAGTCACTATAGGAGGTGACTTCATGAGGTACATTTCTCTGACTCTATGAGGTAATTCAGAGTAAAAGAGAAAGGGAGGGAAGAAAAGGAAGAATAAAAATAAGGAGAGAAAAAGAAAAAAATGCATTATTTCATGAGTGGCAAATTTCAATAATGGCAATAATTTTAGATTTTTTTAATTTGAAATAAAAGCAATTAAAGAACATATCTATATCCTACTATGTCATAAGAATTGACAATTTTTCTAATGAACTGGATAAATACTTTCATGCTGAATAAAGTATAAAGGAATATTTATCTCCATTAACTGCCAGCTCTAATTGTTTCATCTTTTTGGCTATTTTACTCCTTGCAATTACATTTTATTTTCATGATAGAAAAATTGCGACCTGACTTCTAAAGTGACCATTAACTGCAGAGATACCAAAATATAACTATTGCAATGTTTAAATAAGACCTTAACTTGGTACTTCCCAATGGAACTATTAAGCACATTGAATACTCTCATGCACAGTATTCCTTGAATATTGCTTGAATAAAACAAATAATCCCTGCAAAAAGTTGAATATTCTAATATATTAATTTCAAGCTGAAGTTAGTAAGCTGAGTATTTTGAAACAGAAGCAGAAAAGAATGGAAGAAAATCACAAGAAAAGAAGGAATAAAAATCTATTTAATGTAGACTTTTCAGTGACCAGGAAGAATACGAAGTAATTCAAGATAGTTTATTTCTGTTTGGATAGAATCAATTAATTCAGCAATAAAGTATTAATTGCCTAGAATCAAATTTGGTTTTGGTGATGATACAGTTAATGACTATGAATAAAACAGTAGCTCTGATTCCATAATTGCAGCCTTATGGCAATCAGCAAATGAAAACACCATATTTTAGGAAAGGATGTAAAATTATAAAAGGTAAATATTGTTATTGGACTATTATAGTAAGATGTAAAATAACTATTTTATTTGTGAAAACCACTACATCAGATTATATACTTCCTATGTGAGTCTTTTATGTATAAGTCCTAGCAGTATATAAATTACTAAAAACTGCCCTTTGTTTTCCATTAATTTTGTTTTTATAAAATATTCCCTATAGCAAGAAAAACAATTATTGGTTCCATGGTAGCTCTGACATTTGAAATGACCTGAAAGTAGAGTGAAAGATCTACAAACTGGACATTTCAGTGGAACCTTTACCTGTTTCTTCACTTTCCATAAAACTGCTTAAATTGACTATAGGGTCTATTACCTAGAATACTTATATTTACTCTCATATGATAGATAAGTAGATTAAACAGAGTCCTGTTTAGAAACTGAGGTCTGAATGTAATGATGATGCTGGCACAAGGGGAAATAACAAACACACACACAAAAACCCAACAGAGCTGATAGTGCTAACTCCTTCATGTGCTCTTCTCAGAAATATTATGGGATTAAAAATAATGACAATCTAAACTGAAATCTCAAAATGAGATAAAGCATTCAACATTATCAAAAAGATTACTTGTAATACAGATTTTGTATAATCTACTAGTGTTAGCAATGACGTGCTGCAAGTAAATATTGAATCTTGATATTTTAGCTAAGGATGATATGAAGTCAACACTGTCAGCATGATATTTAAAAGATTCCATTTAATCATTTTACAAATGTATATAAGTTATAAAGTATAATAATAAAATAAACATCTAAAAAAATAACTCCGTGAACTGGAATACCACAAATATCATTAATCTACATATTTTCCTCATTACTTCACCGTTAAATTTCCCCAAACTCATGAGTTTACCGCTAATCTGAATGTTGTGACTAACCCATACTTTACTTTTTATATTTTTAATTTCATCACATGTGTATATATCTTCAAACAATATTTTGTTTATATTTTCTTGTTTTTTGAGCTCTGTATAATGTATGAAGTCATAAAAATACCTTCTTCTCTTGACATTTGTTCTTCAAAAATATTACTGTTGATTCATATAACTAGAATCCATTTTTTCTTAGTGCTATACAGACTTCCATTTTATTAAAATAACACAATTTAGTCATTCATTTTCCCCTAAATGGGCATCTTATTTAAGTCTCTCTTTTTTTCTTAGTGATCTGTAGATCTTTGTGAATTCAGAAAGCTAACCTATGTCTTAAAAATATCTTTTTCTAATTTTAATTTGCATTTTATTACATTTTAGGTGATCTTTGATGGGCAGAAATTATTGATTTCATCTGAATTTAAATTTATCTTATTTTATAGATAATATATTTTATTTCTTATTTAAATAATTGTCCCTACCTACAGTTAAAATGTTCATTTTTCCTTAAGACTATTAAGAGCTTTAAAATCTTGCCATTTAATTTTAATTATTTAATCCATCTAAAAATTTTTGCCTAGTTTTCAGGCAAGATCCTCTATATGGTAAACTAATTATCCCAGCATTATTTACTATGTATTGAACTCTTTACTGAGTGAACTGTAATACATTTGTCATAAATAAAGTTTTGGTAAATGTTAATTCCTCTTGGTTTGTTCTCTGTTCTATTAAATTGGTAAATCTGTCTTCTCTGTGAGAATCCACAAATGTCTGTAATTCTACAATATTTTAGTGAGTCTTGATATGTAGTAGGGCAATTTCTCCAAAGCTTTCTCCCTCAGATGCATTTTAGCTTATCTTGAGTTATTTAAAATTCACATTCTAGTACCTAGAAAAAATTGTAGATATACTGATAAAAATTGCACTAAAACTATTGATTAACTTGAGAGGAATTTACAACTTTATAATTTTGAGTTTCTAGCAATAAAATTACCTTCTTTATGTATTTATCAATTAAACATGGGTTTTGAACATTTTGCCAGATTTATTACTGATGACTTCATCATATTTTCTTCTATAATAAATGATATTATTTAAAATATATATTCAAAATATATAAAATGTATAGCAGTATAATCAATTGATTCAAGATAATTTATATGGTAAGTGTATGTTTAATTATATAAGAAGCTTCCCAAATGTTTTCCGAAGTGACTGTACAATTTTATATTTCAAACAGCAATGTATGAGAGATGAAGTTGTTGATATCCTCATAATAATTTAATACTCTCGATCTTTTTAACATTAGAAATTCCAATAGGTGTGTATAGTGATATTTTATTGTTTTACTTCGTTTTTCTCTAATTATTAATGATGATCACTTGGACATGTGCTCATTTTTCATATGTATTATTTTGTTTGTTGAAGACTATATTTAAATCATTTGCCTTCTTTTTTGGGGGGGAAACTGAGTTGCTCACTTACATTGGTTTGGAAGTTTTCTTTATATATACTGGCTACCAGTTTTTGTTTTTGTTTTTAACTTTATTTTTTTAATACATTTATTTATTATTTTTGGCTGTGTTGGGTCTTCGTTGATGCACGCGGGCTTTCTCTAGTTGCGGAGTGTGGGGGCTATTCTTCATTGCGGTGTGCGGGCTTCTCATTGCAGTGGCTTCTCTTGTTGCGGAGCAACGGCTCTAGGCACGTGAGCTTCAGTAGTTGTGGCATGTGGGCTGAGTAGTTGTGGCTTGCAGGCTCTAGAGTGAAGACTCAGTAGTTGTGGCACCTGGGCTTAATTGCTCTGCGGCATGTGGATCTTCCCAGACCAGGGATCAGACCCATGTCCCCTGCATTGGCAGGCAGATTCTTAACCACTGTGCCACCTGGGAAGCCCCAGTTTTGGTTATTTTTTTTCTTTTTAATCATTTATTTTTAAGTTAAACATAATCACCTTAGTCCTAGTATTTATTGAAGAGAAAGGAAAACTTATGTTCAAATAAAAATATGTAAACTAATAATGATAGTGTCTTAGTATATAATTTATAAAACTGTAAATAATCCAAATTTTCTTCACCTGGTGAATGGATAAACAGTGATACATTCATACAATGAAATTCTAATTAGCACTAAAAAAGTAATAAACTGGCAATACATGCTACAGCATGAATGAATCTCAAAGCATTATGCTAAGTGAAAGAGTCCAGACTCACAAAGCTACATACTATATAGTTCTATTTATAAGAACTTCTGAAACAGGCAAAATTGTAAGGATTAAAAATAGATTAGTGTTTTCCAGAGACTGGCAACTGGGCAGGGATTGACTACAAAGAGGCAAGAGTTTATTTTTGTGGATGATGGAACTTCTATATATCTTGATTTTGTGTTGGTTATTAGACTGTATATGCTTATCAAAACCCAGAGTGTACACTAAAAGGGTTAGTTTTGTTGCAGGTAGATTATAATTTGATAAACCTGAGAAAGAACAAAACAAAATAAGGTGACTATATATCTGTTGGTCTCTCTGGACTTTCTATTCTATTTCATTGATTTATTTGTTTGCTGTCATACCAATACCAAACCATGTAAATTATTGTATCTTTCTTATATGCCTGGATACATGGTAGTTTAAATATTTCATAATTGTTCTTCTTTTCCAGAAGCCCTAGATATTTTATTTTTCCATTTGTTCTCTTCTGTTTTTTAAGGGCTCCAACTATGTACAAGACAGATTTCCTATGCTCGTGTCCTCTCCAACATACTTTAAAAAATCTCTTATTTTTACCTTATTTTCTTAATTTTTCTCATTCCTATCATCTCTGTTTCTTATAGTGCTTTCTCTTGTGTATGTTCTTCCTATGTGTCTTCTAATCTAGTCTTCATTTTTAAAAAATCTTTATAGCTACTATATACAAAATAGATAATAAACAAGGACCTAGTATATAGCACAAAGAACTATACTGAATATTTTGTAATAAGGGAAAAGAATCTGAAAAATATATATATATCCATATACATATATCTGAATCACTATGCTGTACACTTGAAACTAACACAATATTGTAAATCAACTATACTTCAATAAAATTTTTTTTAAATTAGAATAAAATATGAAATCAAAAGGCTTTGTCTCTTTCTTCTATCTTCATTCTAAGGGCTGCTATTTCCTATGTGTGGCATTGTCACCTATTGTTTGACTATCTCCTTGAGTTCCTGTGTCTGATATGTGGGCTTTCTTCATAGCCCTAGTTGCTTCATAAGTTTGTTGGTTTTAATTTCATGGTGGAATTTTTGGTTACAATTTCCATAAGCTTGTGGCATTTGCTTGGTACTTTCTGTTTATGCTTTTTCAAAAGAATCGCTCACATATACTCTGCCTTCTTGTGAAAGGTCTGACTTTCTAGTATTTTAGCTCAAGAACGCACTCCTTTATGATTACCCTGACAGATTATTTTGGTATATTATACCTATATCTGGTCATAACTTTTACGCCTATGAAAACCTTACCTTATTCTGAACGGCTTCTCTCATGAGGCCTACACTACATCTTTCCTTTACCAGCTTCTTCCACAAAGAGAACTAACTCCTCTGGCCCTTAAAGTGATGACTTTGAAGTGATGACTCTGAACACTCTGTGGTACCTTATGTCTCTTCTTTCTCAATCTCCCCAAGTGCTTAGCTCTTAGTTTAACTGTAGATCTACTCAAAGTATTTCTTGCTGCAGGTGGAGACTTCTTCTGGAAAGTTATTTTTTCCTGTGTTTTTTAGTGATCTGCTCCTAATAGGTTCTATCTCAAATCACCATTCTTTTATGTTCCTCCCACCAAAACTGTATCAAGAGGCTTCATATATAGCTCTGCTGCTTTAAGCTACTGCTTTTTTTAAACAGAAGCTAATTTTGGTTTGCTGGGAGTTGTTAATTCATTTTTTAAATTTTATATTTAATTTTTTCAGGTAATTGAAAATTAACACTTTTCCCCCATTATTTTATTTTATCTGAGTGGGTTCTAGGAAAGGTGGCAAGATTCTAAACTAAGTAGCTACCATTTTCCTATTGGAGTTCCAAGGTAAATAAATTGGAAGAAAGCATTCCGTTCTCTTTATATTCATTCATGTTTATAAATTATGAATACATACATATAGCATATATACATATGATAAAAGTTACTAAACATGGTTTTTTAAATTGGTCTTTGCTTTTAAAAGTCAATAGAATTATAAACATTGTGCAACAAATTATATAATGTTTTCTATGTTAAGAAGAACCCTATCCATATTTGTAATGAAAATTACTGATTAATGCAAAATAATATAAAGGAATTATATGGAGTTATACCTTTTCTGCTAATGTATGAAAAGGAAACAGGCAGTTTGTATATAACCAACTTGTTTATTCCAATAAAAAGAGATCAGTTTTTGCTATTTCTTATACTATTCATCTTTCTTCACTGTCTTTTTCTCCCCTGCAACGTGTATAGTAGTTTGAGTTTTTCCTGATTTCTCTTAACGTCTTTCTGTAGAACATTCTCCCTTTTTTCTCTATTTTTTGTGCATTGTACTATATATTTGTCTTTTTCCCTATCAATCATGTTATAGAATCCTATTTATTTTTCCTCAGCAAAGTATCTGAGCAAGGTCTTGCTTCCAGAAAATGGTGTCAGAATCCCAATACTACTAGAAAATCACATGGAATACATTGTTCAACTGCTAGTACTGAAAAGGGTTTTTTTTTTTTTTAACATAACTAGATTCAGCTAAGCAAAAGCTCAAAGCATCTTTCTACTGAAGCTATGTAGATAGATGTGTCATATTTTGATATGCAAAATACTACTTTTGTTACTACAGGGTAGTAACAAAATAGATGGAAGGGGTTGTCAACATTAATATGGGTAGCAGAGAAATACAAGAGTTGAGAGGGTGAGAAATGAGATGGGACTAGATAGAGCAAACTATCCATATCCCAATGATTTTTATCTACTTAACTCAAGTTAAGTAAATTGAGCAGCCCAGCTGCTCCGCGGCACGTGGGATCTTCCCGGACCGGTGCACGAACCCGTGTTCTCTTATTTAGTTCTGGAAATTGGCCAGGTTTCTGAAGGTTCAGGATACCAAAAATCTTAAGGAAACTATATTTACATTGATATGAATTGAAATTGAATCCAAAAAGTGAGTATATATTATTCTTCAAAAATGTGGGGTATAACGGGAAAGAAATTTGGGAGTTCAGGTTTGATATTAGAAATTACTTTACCTTAGATGATGTATGAGACAGGGAGATATGAAGGAAAAAGTTAATCTTAAACTTTTCATATTACAATTTGGAATATGACTTTGCTAAGTATATTATGAACTAGTTTTATAAACCAATGGAAATAGAGGCAATTTCACTAAAATACACACTGCTTTTCCTTTGTACACTTCTGCAGCTCATGTTTGTTCCATAGAGGACTTTATCACATGTGTTCCAGATTCTGCACTTCCTATATTTTAGCTTCTCACGTTTTTCATTTTTGTTTTTTGTTTTTTGCAGTACACGGGCCTCTCACTGTTGCAGCCTCTCCCATTGCGGAGCACAGGCTCCGGACGCACAGGCTCAGCGGCCATGGCTCACGGGCCCAGCTGCTCCGCGGCACGTGGGATCTTCCCGGACTGGTGCACGAACCCGTGTCCCCTGCATCGGCAGGCGGACTCTCAACCACTGCGCCACCTGGGAAGCCCGCTTCTCACGTTTTAATTAACTCCAGAGAAATAATCTTTTTATTTATAAACTAGTACTTGGAAGTTACATGGTTACTTCTCCAGAGGTTACAAAAACCTAAAGCTGATGAAAATTTATCCAATTCTTGTTAGAAAAATAAAACAATCTTCTTATAAAAGTTATAGAGAAAAGCAAATTAATTCTAGATTAAGGTTTTATTTAATTCCATTTTATCTTTAGAAAGTATTTAAGAAAAGTGATTTATTATATTAATTGGTAACTGGTATTAATCAATAAAATTAAATCTTTAACCATCCACACATTTTGTCAAGAAAATCAAACTCTTTCTAATTATGTGTATATAAATTAACAAAAGTTCATTTAAAAAGTTAGGAAACTGCAAGACCATTCATTAACTCATATATTAATTCATTTACTCATTTAACAAATAAATGTACATATCTACTATATGGCAGGTACTACTTTAGTCACTGGGAAAGAGGCAAGGTTTTGAAGAGCATAAAATTAAAATTTCACTATTGTTAATATTGCAGAAAGTGTTACATACAGATATATAATTTGCACATTAATTTAATGTACTTAATGTACAATATATGTCCACCAGAAGTGGAATTGCTGGAAATCTGATAATTCTATTTTTAATTATTTGAGAAACAACAATTACTGTTTTCTGTTTTCTACCAAGGAAGAATAAAAATATTTAGTTACATAGAATGCCTATTGCAGCTTTATTTATAAAAATGAACAATGGATTAATTCAAATGTTCATCAACTGGTGAACAAATAAATATAATGTGATATATCTATATAATAGGATTTTATTCAGCAATAAAATCAAGTGAACTGTAGATATGTGCAAGAATATTCATGAATCTCAAAAAAATAACATGCTGAAAGAATGAACAAGGAAGTCTAAATGCTGTTTGATGCCATTTAAATGATAGTCATTAAAAGTCAAAATTATATAGGAACTTCTGAGAAGTGGCCAGAAACTTGATGTAAGATTAATAGGATCAAAGGGTAAGTTTTGAAATAATCAAAATATTCTGTATTTTGATAATGGTGGTGGTGGTTATGTAATTGTGCACCTTATCAAAAATCAGTGAATGGTATAGATACAAAGAGTATGCAATTTATACTTCCATAAACCTGACATTAAAAATACCAATCATGTAACACACAAATGAGTGAAATATATGTTATGCCAGCCAGTTGTAAATATTCCACAGAAAAATGAAATACACAGAGATTTGTGGCTGTGTTTGTGTTTGTCATGGGAGGTATGCTTGCAATTTAAAATAGTGTGAGCCAGAAATTCATCTGAGAATATAATTTGTAAGTACTGTAGACAGCTAAATGAATATCTTACTACAGATAGCGTATATTATTGCTATTATTGCTATTAGAAGGGAAAATTTTACTTTTGCTTTTTATAATGGCTTCCAGACATAATGAGGAAGTGCTATCTAATGTTCTTAAATACAAGGGTGACCTAGGGAGAACTACAAGTGTTAGACAAGCTTCGTTCAGGCACGAGCTTTAGTGCTTTTGGCAATGAGTTTGATGTTAATGAACCAATAATATGCACATCCAGAAAAAGAAAGAGAAAATTCACCAATATGTACATTAATCCACTTTGCAAAGTGCTAAAGCAACATATATAGTGCATGATGAAGCTCTGGAAAATATAGAAAAGCTACTAAATTTGTGAATTCAAGAAATGGCAACTATAAAAAAGTATACTGAACAGTACTGTTGTGGGTTTGAAGGCCAAAAAATACACAGTCACATTATCAAAGGTCAAAAAAATGCTAAACCTTTCTTGGTCAATGCTGGCTGATTCTTATGTTTCAAAAGGCAACATTGTGCACAAAATAAACCTGTAGGCTGGGCAGGTTCTGTAGATCGGGAGACTACAAAATTATTTTTTTAATGCCTGCTAAATGTTATATAGGAGAAGGGTTATATGGAAGAACAGATTTTTAATGCTGATGAATCTAGCTTATTTTATTAGGACCTTGTTAAGTGAATCTGTGTAACACATGTGGAATTTTGGTTGAGGAAAATGTTGTGACCAGAGGCTTACAAGAATCTAACCCAGTATTTTCCCTAAGTACAGTAGTTCAGTATTTGCTAATTCAGTGTTCATGGTGACGTTATAGAATGTAGCTACCATGAACAGTGAGAGTCAACTATATACTGAGGTGCTATTACCAGACCTACTGAGAAAAGAAAGCAGTAATTCTTCTTCCATCACTGTGATTGAAGGATGGTAGACTTGTACTTTCTCACAAACTGGTATAACAGAGGAAATTTTTATTTATTATTTTTATAACAAAGATTACCTTGATATTGCCTTAAAGAAAATTACTGCTAAATTAAAAGATTCATTTATATGTTGGAGGTTCTGATTTAATGTACATATATTAAGCTCATATACTTGTGTCATTAGTTACATAAGGCAGTGGTAGCCAAGAATGGCTAAATAACTGCCATGAAAATGTTCCAGACATTCTTTACCTGTCTTGGACAACTATCTAATGTAATATGAAGGTCTGATGTCAAAGGTAAAAACAAAGGGATTCAACCACTGCATTAAGTTTAAACTCACACACCACACAATGCTCTGCTGGAAAGAAACTGGGAACATATTTTGTTGAAGATGTTTTTGTAAGAATCACGATATTTTCTATCTTTACATTTCTCAGTGTGTCAGTGATCATCTTTAACAAACAGCAGTCACATAAACCACATTCAGGGAAGAAACTATAATTGGCTATTTTATTTTAAACAGAAGTTTGTAATTGTTGGTATTATTCTTTTGAGGAGTAACTGTGTTTGTGCCCGGTCAAGCACCTAAAGCCTCTGTATAGAATGTCATAGTTATTTATATGTCAAATATCACAATGTCTGTGTGTCAGAGAAGGCCAGCAATATAGTTCTACAAACACTAATAATAACAGCAAACACTTACATAGACTCAACAGCACTTACCAAGTCCCTGGAGCTGTTCTAAGTGTTTTACATGTACTAACTCATTTAATCAACAAAGTAATCCTATGAAATAGGAAAGATCTTTCTCATTTTCAATTTGCAGATTAAAGGAACTAAGACAAAGAGAATTTAACTTATTACAGGTCATCCAGCCAGAAAGCAGCAGAACCAAGCTCTAAACTCAAGGAGTTTGTAGAATCTGTGCCCTAAAACTACTGAACTAGATAATCCTTTATTCTGGAGAAAGCACTTTTATGTATATTGTTTCACTGACTTCACAGTAACCCTGTAAAATAAGCCACTTCAGAAATTCTCTGGAATTCTTCCCTTTGGACTCCAACCTGATTTGTTCTCCCTGAATCTTAGCTTTAGCTTTGCTCATGGTTCACAGCATTCAATTTTCTTGCCTTGAAGCTGGAAACTGAACTTCCTGGTTGATTCATTTTTCTGGGCTGTATAGCACCTGGCCATCCCAGGAACAATGGCCTCTGCTGGCATCTGTGTGGCTGACAGTCTGAGGCTTTAATCAAGGATCTTTTGGTTTCAAGTTTATAACTACACAAATGAATGTAAGCAGGAAAAATAGGAAAGGTATAATTTACCAAAAGGAGGCAAGGATATTCTATGGAACCCTAAGTGAGGAAATACAGTCAGAAAAAATTAAGATCTGAAAACAGAAACTTGTAAAAAAAAAAAAAAAAGTAAGTCCCAAAATTCCTCACTCCCTCTACACTTCTATGACATATCCCACCCTCCACCTCCCGTTTTGTTTATATGCCTCCTTTATTCTTTTATTTCTTCAAAAAGGTTTCTCTCTTTTTTCTGGGTTTGTGGCAGAAGATGGCCATCCTACACCTCCAGAGTTCACAGCTCTCTCGTTTGTGACCCATAGAATCTGACTAACATCTTTGAATTCCAATTATAAATCCTGACTTGGGAGAATATGATCAACCTTTCTGAGGTACATGTGCCCACTCTTGGTTCTATAAGTCATAGAGAGGGCAGTGTCTAGTTTTGTACTTAAATGTGGATTAATACACTTTTCCTCACATGGCTCCTTTAATGTTTTAAGTGTCACTAAAATCTATAATCAAATGTCCAATCTGAATCTAATGTAAAATTAAAAATATTGTATTGTGTACCTTTCCATTATGCTATAGAGAGATAGCCTGCTTTGGGCTGTCATTTTGGGTCTTCATCATTAAGCATGACTATCCAAGTCCACAAGAAATGCAACATTCAAAGCCTTTCTCTTTTGTGATCTGAGAAGGAACTACTATATTCAGAATGTAAGAATAAAACTTGGCAATTATGGAGTTAAGACATAAGTGGTGTTGACTTTTTACAAAAACAAATAGCCTGGAGGAGAATTTTAAAGTAAGGGAAGGAAACATGAGCTGTAAGCAGTTCTGAACTTAAACAGTGAGCAAGAAAATTAGAGAGGCCCTAAGCAGAAGTCTGATTCATGAAAACTATGGAGAAAAATGTGGAGAGTCAGTATATTGTTATGTGAAAATACTGAAATTAAAGTCAAAATTAAAATGCTATCAATTTATTTCTGGATTTGTGTGATAAGAGCATATCTTGTCTATCTCCTCTGTCTCTTCTAACTTCTATTTATCTTGCCCTGAATACTGTTTCAATACGAATCTTCATGAAATATCAAATTTATTAGTTTGCTTGAATTTCCTGTAGCCCCAAGCTGCCCTAATATGTCCTTATTGTGATTAAATTATGTATGAAGGAGAACAAAATTTAATACAATGATTCAGAATTTATAGATACTCAGTTTTACAGTTACTGTTACAGCAAACTACAGGTCAAACATTGCAGTGGTTTTATTAAACATATATCTTTAGAACTGTTATAAAACTATTGCCTTATATTGGCTATGCTTTATGTAAATATTTTCCCAAATACAATTTCAAAAATATTCACTAACTTTTTTTTTTTTTTTTTTTTTTTTTTTTGCAGTACGCGGGCCTCTCACTGTTGTGGCCTCTCTTGTTGCGGAGCACAGGCTCCGGACGCACAGGCTCAGCGGCCATGGCCCACGGGCCCAGCCGCTCCGCGGCACGCAGGATCCTCCCGGACCGGGGCACGAACCCGTGTCCCCTGCATCGGCAGGTGGACTCCCAACCACTGCGCCACCTGGGAAGCCCTTCACTAACTTTTAAATCAATTTATTTTACTAAAATAGAGACTTTCCAAAAGGCAAAAAAAAAAAAATCCTAGGTTTTAGTTTTTAGTATTTGTAACAGTTTAATTGACAGATCTGTACATAAATACAGCTCAGATAATGCTTTAAGGGAACATTCTGGATATCATATTAATAACACAGTATAAATCTGAATAGGGACCTTCTGGAATGTAGATTTATTATAGAACAATTTTTAATCCATCTCTTTAAAGAACAACATATACTTCTCAACAAATCAGAACACACAAATCTTAAATGTTACTGTTTCACTTGTACATCAAGCTCCATAAATCAACTGTAATTAAAGGGTTTTTTCTGTTTGTTTTACTTAAGTTTGGGGAAATTGAGCTGAATTAAGTAAAATCCCAAAGATTAATCAATTTAGTGCCAAATATCCTCTCCACAGCTTTCCCCTGACATTGCCATCTGTTGTCACTAGAGAGTCCTGAAAAAATTTACCTAGAAGAAACAGTATCAGTCCAAGAGGACAGAGCCAAACAGGTGGTTAAGCTGTCTTAACTAGCTATCATGTAAAGATATCATGTCCAGGAAAAATCAGTGGAAAAGAGATATTATCCACTACAACTCCAGAATTCAGGAGAACTTAAATCAGCAAAAGTTAGGGCCTCGGTTTGAGACAAGGACAGAAAAATGAGGATTATCAATGGGGTACACAATTTGAGATAAACATCAGCATACAGTAACCTTATGTTGAGGCCCATTTCTCCAACGCTTCTTGGATGCAGTTTCATGGGGAAAATGCACTTTATATTCAATACCAGTATATGGTGTTTCTTATGTGTAAGCAAAATAATAAGAAACTACAAACTAGATGACAGTTGTGGTCCAAAATATTATAGTTTAAGGATACTTAAAGTAAAAATAAGAACATTATGGTCATAAAGGAAATATGCTCTTAAATGAATTGAAACACACAAATATATTTAGGGAACATTGTTGATTCATGGACTGGTGATAAGAGAAAATTACTGTAATGTATTACAACTATGGTTTTCAAATGTGTGTATTTGAAAAACAATTTTAACTATCACTTAGAAAGTGATATAGCTACTTCTTTCTTCAAATGCCTGAGGTTTATATGTGTCGAGTAGAGTACTAAAGTTGAACATACATTTTTTTACAACAAAATACATGTTCATAATTTTGTTTTGTATTTTAGTATTTGAATTATGATGAATTTAAATGTTTAGCATGTTAAAATTTCTAACTTTGGTAAAACTGAATTAATATCCCCTTCCTTGCATTTTAAGATTTAAGATTAGGAACCGTTTCAGGTGCAATCTATCATACCTTATCACATCCAAGTTAATCCCATGCCATCAGATGAGACTAATAAAGAGTTAAATGAAACTTCACTTTAAATTATAACTTACTGTCTCCTTAGAATTTCATCTTAAAATATTCCTTTTTCTTATTCAGAACAAACTGAGAAAAGCTTTTCTTGGCAAAGTGATTTCTCTTTTACTAAATGTTCTGGGTATATGAGACTTAGAACTTTATGATATGTTATATAATTTGAAAAGGATATTTAAAACAGCTTTTAAGTTGATGGTGACTTTTAGGACTATTTTTTTTTTTCAATCTGCATTTCAAGTGCCAATTTTGTGTGAGGAATACAAGCATAACGCCAACCAATAGGCTTTTGGGAGATCCCTTGCAGGGATATTTTGTTTACCAGAGCCATCTGCATGTTGGCAAGAGGAGCAGCTCCATTAGTGCTTAAGTTTTGCCCTTCTCTTGACAGTGGCAAGGTTTGAACTTTGTCAAGCTGTGGACAGTAACCTCATCAAAGGAAAAAAGAAAGAAAATGACTCAATTCACCTCTTGCAGTTATTTAAAAAGTGGTAAAGCATACTATAGGAAGGAAATGAAAAAATTATCAAATCAAATTTAATATTTTTTGGATTGCTCCAAACCTTTCAAATAGTTTTACTTCCTTTTAACAAAAGCTGGGTTCTTTATCATCTAGTCCTTTATATCACAGATTTTCATAGGGTACAGCTTCTCTGAAGAAATATGAAAGCCACTTTTACTCTGTGCCATGTTCTACCTTCTTTCTCTTCCCAAAGTCAAAAGTATATTACAGTTCATATTATTTTTTCCTATCATAAAACCTGAACCATAAGACATCTAATAGAATTTGAAGTTTTATAACAGAGATAATATTTTTGAACTGTGTTTCATCAGAGTAGAAGTTTTAGCTATCGAATATTGTAATCCCATTGCCTTCCTAGCCCACTGGCTGAATATGATACTATTCATGAACAGCTATTTCCTTTCTGTTAGTATATAGCATTATCATGACTGTATTTTCCTTAATTTATAACTAGAAGAAATTGGGGGCATTTTGCCTGTCCCATTTATTATTTTATAATTAGTTGATTATTTAGAATGTCTAATAATAGAAGGAAATATAAGCAAAATGATATTCACATAGATATCTAATTATCATTATTTGATAGATGTTGACATTTATGTCCGTATTATGACTATAAATACTGATGTATATTGCGGTAATGTTGGTTCTGTCTGGTATATGTAAACATTTTATGTATAAGGCTGAAACTTCTTGTGAAAAATGGCAGGCAATGATCTTCACGAGTGATGGTTTGGTGATACTTTCATCAACATATGTCTCCTAATAAAATCAGTAGTTATGAATTACTTAATTAAAATGTGCAGAAAGATAATTCAGTTCTTTTTAATTCCATTTAGTTCAGTTTGTCAAATATTCAACTGTTTCTGCCCTCCTTATTCTTTAAATATTTGAATCAAAAGAAATGAATGCATAGGCTGTGATGCCTTGATTTTGAGACTATTCTCTTCCTTAATATGAGTAACCAACTGAAAAATTCTCAGAGTTCTTACATAACAAAGACAATAAAGCAGAATGAAACACACATTTTTCCCTCTTTCTCTCAAACTGCTGTCATGGTTATTAAAACTTATGTTCAACTTGTTACATATGTATAACAGGTTTATTCATGATCATTAATGATGGGAAACTACCTAAAGTCCTCCAACTGGTGAAGAGACAAAATTTGTTTTTCTCACACAGGAAAATACTCCTCAGTAATAAAAGTAACAACTAGTGCTATGCACAGTACAGATTAATCTCAAATTTATTTCACTAAAGGAAAGAAGCAGATTCAAAAGGCTACATACTATACATTTGTATGTATGTGGCCTCGTGGCATTGTCAAAACTATAGGGATAGAAAACACAATAGTATTTTTAGGAACTGCAATTGGATGGGGAGGTATTGATTACAAAGGGACATGGAGAATTTCTGGGGATGATGCAGGAGTTCAATATCTTGTTTGTGGTGATAGCTATACAAATATGTGAACCTGTCAAAACTCAACATTGTATACTAATAAGTGAGTCAGAAGTATGTAAATTATACCTCAGTAAAGATAATAATTTGAACATTATCAAAGTCAGTATGCTCACAGTGTACCCTCCTGGGATCTTTCACTCAGGGATAAATACAAATAAATACATATAGAGGAAGAGGTTTTGATGTAACAGTAAAATGCCTAAAAGAAACAGACAATGGATATTGAGGGCTCTACTTGAATGCTAAACAATGTCCTTAATGCTTCATATCATTTAAAACTTACAACTATAGCCATTTTCCAGATACAGAATATCTTAAATAGGTTAAATTAACTTCACATATTCAAAGGGTAGAATTTGGGAAGGCAAGGACTTATTCCAGCCTTGTTGCCAGTCTTGTTTTTGTTTCTTTTACTTAGTACATTTCCAGAAAATACCTGCATTTAGCTAATGATTGAATGAGAAAATGATCTTTTAATTTGAGGAGATTCCACTGAAATTATGTTCATAAAGGAATTGTTAGAACATGTCCTTAAATAAATTTTTAAAATTTTCTTAATGATAGGAAAAATAGTAGAAAGAACGAACAGGAATATGGATTAAAGTTGTTCTTAAATTTTTGTAGACAAAGTTAAAATTTTACAATGGGATAAACACTTGGTTTTTAATGTGACTCACACAATGTATCTACGTGTTCATTAAATGAAAAGCACTGTGCAAAGATTTTGCACTTACCAGTTGGATTAGGGTAATAATTATATGTCAAGTTGATATGCTCTTGAATAATGAGGCTGAAGAAGAGAATAGTATAGATCAAATCAAATTGCAAGAATAACAGAACCACATATATTCAGATGAGACTAAAGCAGGGTCTATGATAAGTGAATCAAGATTTTAGATTTCCAAATTTCATCTTCAACATTTCAAAAGTTTTCTCAATTTTTCTGAAAGACCAGTTTTTTGTTATCAATTGTTTGTAAACAAATGCTAAAAGTATAATTAAAAGCATATAATATTAGCCATGAAAAATCAAAATTAACATTGCAGGTCAATATTACTATATAAAACTTATGACACAGGGATGAAAGTTTTATGTATCCGCATCATCATTAATAATTAATGCTTGCTTTTATTTTGTATCAAACATCTAAAATAATACACATTGATACATATGCCTAAAGGCAAATGGAATACATCTGCTTTAATGATCAACATTTGAAAAAGTTTATGTTTTCTTTTAAACTTTGTCAGGTTTATCTATCTCAACCTATTCTCAGCCTTTTGTACTAATGATAAATAATGAATATATGTTTATGAAATAAATAAAAGTTGTCACATAGTGAACTGACCTGAGCCAATATTGTCTTACACAACTTTACTTTTTTGTGTGTGCTAATATTACAGCCACAGAAAAATTTTGAGGATCTTTAGAATTAGCTATTTCCCTCTAAAAATTTTTAGTGAAAGTGAGTTTCAGACTATTCTGCCAATAATCATACATTTAATTAACTGAACATTTACTAGCAGGCAATCACTAAAGTACTTCCTGCAACCTCTTCATTAAACCTCAACCAAGTCCCAGCTTCCTGTCCTTTCAGGTATTTAGAGAACTACCTATGTAAATGTTCACTCAAAGCTGACACACCAAAATTCCAAAGGCAGAGTTTCACTACTCTCTTAACAAGAATCAGGCATCTAGAATTACCAGGTTCAAGGCTGGCACAGGGCCATTCAGAGGTTAGCCTACGATATCATCTATAAGGGTAATAGGGATAGGTTTTACTGCTGTATCGTCTGTTCAGCCAAGGGCAGGAAGTATCTCTAAAATAATTTACCCAAACTGCATTTTTCACTGACTTTATAAATGAGAGCTCATTTCTAATATTCAACATGCTCATTAACAGTTCACTATTTGCACCATTAAAACCCATTTCTCAAATTCACCATGCTAATTAAGAAAGCACTGATCATGGTAAAGAAAATAGAAACACTTCTAACCACGTCCTGCAGAATATTCTTTAGAAAGCTAACTGCACTTGAGTTATAGTTTAACCTAAAAAACATGCAGTACCACAATCCATGGTGAAGTGCTTTTAAGGATCACAGCTGTCATAATATGACGGGTAAAAATGAATATTAACAGTGCTAACCATATTTTTTTCTGTTCTTATTTAAAATTTAATAACTCTCCTTCAGTTTTCTTTGTAGGAAATGGGCATTCTTACTATCTATAAACTTAGAAAATCTTTCTTGTCTTAAAACAAAAAATTAAACACCAACAAGCTACATTTACCAAAATGGCCAAAATGGTATTTTTAGACTATACATCACTTAGAAATTGCCTTGTTTCTTCAGACTATCACTTTTTCTAAACTTAAAAATAATGAAAGTAAACATATTTTCCATGAACTTACACTAAAAGATTTTCAAATACATGCATGATATATGTTTCAAACTATTTTGCATTTATGAACTGTTAAATATTAATTTAAGGCACACCTAAGATAAACATTGGCATTTTAACTTTTGCAATTTAAGGAAAATATTTGAAATGGAAGAAGCTGTTTTTCAGTCTTTTATAACAAACTGAGAAAAGAACCAAATATATTAATAGTTTCTTATAATAGAAAAGCTATGCCAGTGTTGCTCTACTGCATGAATCACACTGCAGGAGGAAAGTAGAAAGAAATGTACACCTAATAAATAACATTTTCCTTTATAGGTTTGTATAATCAGATCAACTACCACAAGGGGAAAAATAACCTTGTAAAAGTATTCAATTCTTGATAACAGAAGGACAGTCAGAGATACAGCAAATTGCCCTAGTTACATGTGCTTTAGTATTATTTCTTTGTATTTTCTAATTAGTTTCTAGTAAGCAGAAGCCTAAGTAAAAACATGTATGAGAAGTAAAAGATGTGACATGATATATCATCACTGGCATCTTCATTACAAAAACTATAATCTATCTAGAATGCAGTTTCACCACGTGTTAAAAATATGGACTATTGATCAAAGTAACTCAATAAGTTCTCATTCTTCATGTGTCTCCTGTCTTCCAAACATATAGAAATGGTTCATAAAGTTTATAAAAATAGAAAATTAAATGACAGAGATGGGCTCCAAATCAAGATATATATTTCCAGACATCAGAATATACCACAGTGATCAGTGCTAAAGCCACTTCTGCTTTGCTTTCATTACAGAAGTAGGTAGTAGCATGCAGAAATTTAGTGAGGATAAGAAATAAGATCTACTCTCATTTTTTGAAATCAAGGGATGGAGGGCAGGATAAAAGTGGTATGAGAAGGTTCTTCTCATTTTTGAAAGAGGACTAAAAAGCAAATAGACATTGCAAAGCATAGCCCTCACCCAGGCCTGGGGGTGAGATAGAAGGACAGGACCATGCCAAGCCTTATTAGGGCCTGAGGCAAAAGGAAGAACGGTGCCCTGATATACACTTAGCAAAATGTTCTCTACATTTTAACCAAGAGGAAAAAGTGAATTAATACTGGCTAATCAGAAAACATTATGATATACAAAGCCCCATGCTGCCCAATCCATTCTCTAGTCATTGTCAACCCTCATAAATCCAGAAGTACAGGGTTATTGAAAAGATTGTTCCCAATGCACAATAATTTGAGGTAATAAAACAAACCCTCTGTCCTTATTTCAAATTTTTATAGTTTTCACTTTACAGTTGTTCATTATGAACTTTTTGCATTAATTTTGAGTTTTTAAATTTTGTATTCAGCAAAATACTATATGCTTATAAACTGAAAGTATATGCCTAAAGACATGCATGATATGTCAAGTCCAACTAAAACAAGAAATTATTGTTCTAGGCAGAATAATGCTGCCCCTCCTCTCCACAATGCCTAATTCCTAAAGTTCAGAACTTGTGACTACTTTAAATTACATGGCAAAGGGGAATTAAGGTTGCCTATAAAATTAAGTTTGCTAAACAGTTGACCTTAAAACATGGACATTATCCTGGATTACCTAGGTGGCCCCAATGTAATCATAAGGGTCCTTAATAATGGAAGAGGGTGGCAGAAAAGGAGTCAGAGTCAGTGAAAGAGATGTGACAATGGAAACAGGGATGCTATTTTGCTGGCTTTAAAAATGTAGGAAGGAGGCCAAAAACCAAGGAATATGGGTAGCTTCTTGAAGCTGTAAAAAGCAAGGAAAGCAATTTTCCCCTACAGCCTCCAAAAGGGAATAAAATTTTGCAGACAATTGATCTTAACCTAGTGAGAAAGGTATGGAATTTCTGACATCCAGAAATGTAAGAGAATAAATTTGTGTTGTTTTAAGCCATCCAGTTTATGGTAACTTGTTACTGCAGCAAACAGAAAACGAATACACTATTTAGAACTGATTTAAAATCTGTTTGTTGTGTATCAATATTATAGGATGCCACTAACGCAGCACTTAAATAAAAACAATTAAATACAGGTGCTTAGAAAAAAGAATAACAAAGTTTTAGCTTAAATGAATTATATTTTTCAACTCAGGAAGCTCTTAGAAATACTATGCTTTGAAGAAAGGAGTTTTTCCTCAGAAATTGTGTAAAAGTAATAAGAAAATGAGAAATAGAAATGTAACTTTCATTTACAGAAAAATTCAGACACAGCTAAATGGCCCTGAAAAACATATTAAAAAGTGAGTAGAAATGCAGCCAAATGCAATAAGCTTCAAATAGTAGTGATTGTTCTAGGAAACAGAAAGAATTATGGCAATCAATCTCAGAAGTAATCAGAAAAATAGGCTTTTTAAAGGTGATGGCCAAATCTGCAGTGAATTCCTTTTGTTTAACAGGGAAAGACAATGGCATATAGCATCATGAACTTATCTGGAACCAGTTTGCGCCTTAGAAATAGGAGGCAAAGGAAACATGGAGGAAGGCCATGTATTCAGGCTGAAGCCTATCTCCATGTCAGAGGGGTAGAGTTGTTATCCTCTTTGACTGGTGAGAAGAAATGATAAACAAATTTACCTTCAAAATCCTGAGGCCAAAATAAATAAATAACAATTAACCTTTATACTAGTGATTCTAATCATTTTCCTACTTGGAACTCCTACAAATATATAACCTAAGGAATGTTCCCCTCCTTCGACAATGAGCGTTCAGGCAGGCAGTACAAAGATATTACAAGGGAAGACAACTTTTAAGAAAACAGACAAAAAATAGTTACTAAAAATATTCTGTTACATGTTTATGAAAATGGAGAAGTAAAATCATATGCTTAATACAGTCACCATCCCTATGAATCACCAGCATAAAGCAGAAACGTAAGAACTCAAGAAAAAATAGTAAAGTCATAGAGATTTTAAATGTATGAGTGAATGAGCTCAGAAAAAAGTGAATTTATTTCACTCAACAAATATTTTATTTACCACACAATTGCTGAGGTCCTATGACAGGCATTGTTTGAGCAACTTAAGATACATCAGGAAACAAAACTGACAAATACCCTTATTGTGATGGAGTTGATAAGATAGAGAGAAGCTGGAAAGATAAATATATAAATGATGTACTATGTAAGAAAGCAAGAAATAATATGTAAAACAAGGTCAATATATCAGGATAAGGTTGGCTGGCAGTGTGATGAAGTAGGCGAGACTGGAGCATAGACACCAAGAAAGTGAGTGAATTTTCCAAGCAGATAATTGCAAGAATGACATTCTGACAGTGAAGCCAAGGAAAACAAAAATCCTAAGGTAGGTGCATCCCTGAACTCCTTGAGAAGCCACAAGGGGCTGGTATGCCTGGAGCAGAGTGAACAAGCTGGAGATTGATGGGAAATGAGGTCAGAGAACTGTCCATGTTGCTTTCCTCAACATTACTCTTTAGTTTGAAAGGTATTATTTAAATCTATAAAGTCAAAAACATATGTGCGTGTGTGTGTGTATATATGTACATATATATGAACATGTTTGCATATTTAGAAAAAAAAAAGACACTAAAATGTACCATAACTAATTGTTGTGGACCACTAGTTGTTTCCTCAAATCAGTTATCATCTTATTCCTACCACAGGGCAACTGTGGAGTATAACTTGAATAGTGTTAATTTTAAGACTACAGATTACATGCAATGTTGGCTAAGGTGTGTAGTCACACACAGTGACTCTGCCTAGCCACACATTTGACTAACTAGATTCTACGTTTCTAAGTGTATTGGTTAACTCAGTTTGCCATACCAAAATATCACAGGCTGGATGATTTAAATAACAGAAATTTTTCTCACAATTCTGAAGACTGGGAAGTTAAGATCAAGGCAGATGAACCTAGTTGCAGGGCAGGGATAAAGAGGTAGACATAGAGAATGGACTTGAGGACATGGAGTGGGAGGGGGAAGCTGGGGCGAAGTGAGAGTAGCATCGATGTATATACACTACCAAATGTAAAATAGTTGGCTGGTGGGAAGCAGCAGCATAGCACAGGGAGATCAGCTCGGTGTTTTGCGATGACCTAGAGGGGTGGGATAGGGAGGATGGGAGGGAAGCTCAAAAGGGAGGGGATATGGGGACATGTGTATGCATATGGCTGCTTTGCTTTGTTGTGCAACAGAAACTAACACGGTATTGTGAAGCAATTATACTCCAATAAAGATGTATTAAAAAAAAAATCAAGGCAGAGCTGAATCAGTTCCTGGTGAGGAATCTCTTCCTAGCTGGCAGATGGCCACATCCTCACTATGTCTTCACGTGAGTTCTTCTTTGTGCACATGGAAAAAGAGCAAGCTCTCTAGTGTCTCTTCTTATAAGAGCATTAATCCATGGGGTCAGGGCGCCATCCTTATGACCTTATCTAACTCTAATTACCTCACAAAAGTCCATCTCCAAATACCATCACATTGGGAGTTAGGGCTTCCCATATGAATCTGGGGGGGGGGGATACAAACATTCAGTCCATACCAGTAAGTCTCCCTTTAGTTAACTAGATATGACCCTATAAGTTTGAACCATCGGATTATAAGCAGTAGATAGTGTGTGCACTTTGGGGATGCTCTCCAGATTGAAGACAATCTACTTTTGCTGTACATTGGGCATTTGCCATTAACTCTAAGCTTGAATTTAGATAAGGCAGGGGGCCAATTTTAACCATGCCAACAAGGGCAATTCCTTAAGGCTGTGATTTGCAAACTTTATTTTACATTGAAATTGTCAGAAGAGTATTAAAACACAGACTGTTTGGCCATACACTGAGAGCTTCTGACTCAGAAAGGCGTTTATTACTTTATGATGCTTAGGAGAACAGTTTATTAAAAAGATATAATTAATTAATGTTTTCAGGTTAATAATAACATAAATATTAAAAAGCAAAAAATACAGGAGTTGGAGTAGACAAATACTTTAATAGTAGACTTCAATTTCCTCTCAGTCAATGACAGATGAACTAAAAAATTAAAGATATTTAGGTAAGAATATAAAGAAGCTAAATCACAAAATAAATAAGCAGACATCAATAACACAAATGAAAAAAAGAATAAAACTTTTGAGTGGCAAAGGAATATTCATGAAAATTGATCATATATTAGGCTGTAAACTAAAATGAATAAAGAAAAGTTGTAGGTATAGACGATATTACCTTATCAGAATATGACAAAATTAGAGAAAAACGAAAAATCAGAAAAGGCCCTCTCTCAAGGAAGTTACATTAAACAGATTAACTAAATTCCCTCCTATACATATTTTGGGTCAAAGTTAAAATATTTTAAAAAATACAAGAGCTAGAATAATATGAAAACCTGAATATCAGAATCTTGACATAGTTAAATTAGTGTTTAAAAGACAATTTAAGGCCTTGTGTATTAACAGTAATAACTCAAGTAATATAGTTATATTAAACATCAAATATAAGATACTAGAAAAGAGCAACAGAATAAGGGTAAGAGAAACAAAAGGAAGGGATTATGAAAGTAAGAGTAGATGTCAGTGGATTATATAACACAGTTTATAATTGGTAGCTCAAGCACCATAATCACCTTGCAAACCATGATTAACTAGTCACTTAAACCAAGAGCAAACATATATATGTTTCAAAATGAGGAAAGTTACTTACCAAAGAAGGCATCACTCCAGTACCCTAAAGGTCTCCTAGGTACCCCTCTTATTAGTGTTTGGCACATTTTCATTCAGCCCCTTCCTTTTCCACACACATATCAACATTTGATCAGCTGAAACAAAAGGATAAAGTAGCAAGTTATAGACACACTATAGTCTCTATTCAGCGAAGAGCCTCTGCCCTCTAGAGAGCATTCAAACCTGGCAGTCTTGCTGGTTGTTTAATACAGTGTTCTGAACAGTATTCCAAGATGTGATATGTTACCCTCAAATTCCTGAAATGTCAATTGCAACAGCCAATCTTGACAATTTTAGGTTCAATTGGAAATTTCACACTCAGAAGATTGAAAGAGGTCATATCCAGCACTAGATTTCTCAGATTATAGAAAAACACAGAACAGGAAACCCAGCATGCTGGCATCGAGAGCAGTGCTTCTCTGACAGCGCTTGCAAATTCCCAGGAGCTATTTGTTAGCCTTAAAAACTGACAGCTCTATGTGGGGGAATGAGACCATGGAATGGTGTGGGGGATTCACAATGACTTAGAAATTCTGAGAGCTCCATATAGGAATCAATCTCTCTTCTAACAGTTTCATAAGCTTAGCTTCCAATTTACCAAAAGAGGAACAGACTCAATCGCCAAGCTGTGGAAAACCCAAAGCTATGGCTTCACCCAGATTTTTACTAGTTTATTTTTTAATAGTCCCCTAGTCTAGATGTGGTTTAGTAGTCAGCACTTTTTTTTTTTGTCCTAAACAATGTTGCCTGGTGAAACAGTTGAAATTCTACTTTTCTCAGGTTTCTAATAATTAGACAAAGGCAAAATTAAGGCCCATATACACTGGGAGAGAAGAGAAGAGGAGAAACGTTTGTTGTTATCTTTACTTATACCTACCATGCATAGTGACTCTGCATTCATAACTGTATTGCAAATATCCTTTAGAGGGATTATCTACTATGTCCTAAGCCACAGAACTCCAGAATTTGATTGAGATGACAAGCTCAAATGGAGTATTTCCTTGGGAATTACCTTCTAACTTGAGCATACAAGTCTCTCATCAAAACACCAACTTCATTTCCCCAAGGATCTACGCACAAAATATCAGATCATTTACTGGGCCCCCATTATGTTTCACAGAATATGGAGATTAGGAATGTTACTGAGTCCAAGCTCGCTCTGTTTGCTGCACTCACGCCAATAAATCAGAGACGAGGTGTTGAGGCAAGGAATATGACTATCTGGAAAGCCAGGAGATCGAGAAGATGTCAGAATAATGTCTCAAAATAACCATCTTATCAGGGTTTGGATGCCAGTTTCTTTTATAGAACAGAGAGGGGGAAGGAGATGAAGTCAAGTAAGAAGGCCATAAGATTTGCAAATGTCCCCTGCAATGGTCAGCCTTTGGGAGGGGATGTGTTAATTTCTTCTTTCTTGCAACCATCCACAGGTGGACAGGGTCTGGATGTTTCCCTGAACAAAGGCACTTTGATTTAACATTCAGGCAGTGGGGCAGGGTTCCCCGAGGCAGGCCATTATGTATAGACAGTATCCTTTTAGTGAACAAAAGCAGCAGAAAGCAAAGGTTAAAGTAAAATAAACAGGTCCAACATGTAGTCAGATTTGGCTCTTCCCTGTTACAGGGAGGCTCCTTCAGACTACACTGTGTAAGACAGCAGGAGAGTTCATGGAGTCCTGAAGCAAAATAATGATGATGAGCTCAGAGACAGATTTTTCATGAAGCTAATGAAGCTTAATTTCAGGACTCCTCAATTATATAGCTCTTTACATATCCCCGAGAGATGACTTATCAACTCTATATTAATATATACATATACAATTTTTTCTAAGAAAAATGTCCAATTTATAGAAGCTTTAGGAATATAAGTCCACCAAAGGAATTTTAGCTTATTTTAGTAGGAAAAAACAAGGTAACAAGGTAACTTCCAGAGCAATAAAGTAAATAATACTGGCTGTGTTAACTTACTACAATATAGAATACATCCAGATGGAAGCTTCAACTAGGACTACCACTCAATTAATGTATTATAATCCAACGTGTTTCCCAAGCTCTATCCGTATTCTGTATAGTTCCATAGTAAATTAAACAGGGATCTTTGAGGGATAAACTAACCTACAGAGCATAAGCTCCTTCATAGCATAATAGCCCTTGCTCCAGAAATCAGTAAGCTAATATGGACAATATACCAATTACCAAGTGAATTTATTAAAATTCTGTATTCAAGCATTGAAAAAGTAATCAAAGAACATGTTGGAGACTCTGTGGACCAACTATATATCAACCATGAGTAAAAACTCTATCACTAGACCATGCTAATCCTCTATCTTTATCTGTGGAACACAATGTTATTCTGTGTCCCAAGAATTTGCATTCACTTAGACATATGTCCGACAATCCCTGAAATCCCTAGCAATTACAGTGGTACACAACTGACAGGTCACTTTGGGAAAGGCAAAAATGAAGATTTATAATATACACTTATTATGCTAGTGTAGGACCCTTTCTCTTTGTTACTTAGATTCAACTACATTAAAGAGGACCTGGGATTGTGAAATGACACATTTTTGAGAACTGGTTAAGATACTTTAAGTTCCTATTATATTGATTCAGAATAAACCTCTGGTTGCCAGATCTAGATTTATATTGTTTATTTTGTTTATTTTTGTACAACTCTTTACTCCTATAATCCAATTGGACTTTAATGTCTTGCCTCTTTCAGTACCAGGAACTCCACAATTGCTTAATAGTTTTTGCATTTATATGAAGTTTTTTGGCATTTATTACCCTGTGGTTACTTCATCCCAAAGATCAGGGAACATATTTTAAAAAGTATAATCTACTAACAACATCTCTGACTTTCACAGAAATACCACTACAATACATTTCAACAATATTATCATTCTCATAAAAATACAGTTCTTAATGCTTAAATGAAACACCTCTGGGGACATTAGTTAGGAACTAGTTAGGAGTAGACTGCACATCTTAAATCTATTTTGACACTGATAAATATTAATTTTTCTATTTCTTCCACTACGTTAGACCAAGGAATTTCTAGCATCTCATCCTCATTTAGTGAGAGATAACTTTGAGTTCAAAGAACAGTAAACAAACAGCTAGAACCATTCCTGTTTCCAGGTGGAATATAAAGTTCTCAATCAATGTACTCTTTAAAAAATCAGCTTTACTAAAATTATGTTTCTTTCTCTTTGGGCAAATGCTCTTAGAATCCATACACACAAATATCATGCATGGATTTCATCCAATATAAATTAACAAAGCTTTCCAGTGTTTTTACTTTTTTTCTCCCAGGTTACCTATAACCGGCCCCCTGGGGAATGCTAGATTCTGTCTCATTACAGATCTGGATAAAATGATAAAATTAGAGTTAGTGGAGAAGGTTTGATTGCTCCACGGGTTGTTTAAGAGTCTTCAACAAGGCAAGAACAGTCTCATGAGACCCTGGGGAGGTAAGGCTGCTTCTGCTGATAAGGGAGGTGTGGTTGGTGGGGCTTTGGAGTACTCCAGCAATCTAATTATTCCCCTGTGCAGCCATTTCTCTTTTCATGTTTATACTCTTTCATATACTTTATTAGTAACCTAAGTTTAACATATAATAATTTCTGTAATTAACAATGGCTAAACATTCTCTTTCTTTAAGATCCAGTATAAGTAAAGGAAAGCTCAGCACACACATTCCTTGGATTCCTCGTGTCTTTATATTTTTCTATGGAAACAGCTTCACTTGGACTTTATTCCAGTTATCCATAGATGGTAATTTAGTTACTTGCTGATGCATGCCATGGGTTGTTGTGAGTCACATAACTTAATACGTTTATAAGTGATAGAATTCCAAAGTAGGTCAGAAGACCAGTTCTAGATCTTCAAAAGTACCATGAGAGTGAGTTACTTTCTATTCATACCTGCCACCAAATTAAACAGATCCAGAGTAATTAACTTTAATAAACATATATCATTTGTGGTAGCCAATTAAACAGAAAAGGGTATTGCATAGCTTGTTTAATCACTGGAAAGCTGAAGTAGAAAGCTTGAATTTAGCTACCATGTATAATACCCAAAACAATGCTATGAAATTGCCTTGATAAGATGACTTCTTTTCTTCTACCACCGTTGATACTGAAACTTAGGTACTTCTGCCAACAAAATATATAGAGATTCTGAATATTCAAGTTGCTGACCTCACAAAAGTCTTTGGAAGTAGGTGTATTGATGAATTCTTAGTTCTGTGTGACCTAGACCTAAAATTGGTCCTCACTAAGTAACTAAGTCTTGTGGATTCTAATATGGTAGGGGATTGTTATCATAAAGACTGAGAATTCCCCCAAATGAGAGTATCAAAAGATACTAAGGAGTCAGAAAATGGGACATGACAAATATTCTAAAGAGAAGAAAGAACCATATGTGGTCTATTTCTATATATTCTGGAGAGACGTTTTTTATTATCCCTCATTAGGTTATTGATGAGAAAGAAAAAGCTAAGTAAAATACTAACAGAAGAATGTTTTAAAAATAGAAAACATATTTAGTTTAACAACAGCAACAACAAAAATGCTAATGTCATGCTTAATTACAATACCAGAAGCAGTACCACTGAATTTAGAACATAGATATGTTTTGCAGCCATTATTATTATTATTCAACAATGCCCTGGAAGTCCTAGACAGTATCTTCTGTCAAGACAATGCAATGAGAGACATAACAGTTGGAAAGGAAGAGTTTTAATGTTTATTACTTGCCTGTAATTTTTTTGATAATTGGAAAATCAAAGAGTATTAACTAAAACAATTAAAAAAAAAAGATTAAGAGACTAGAGGAAGCTGGCTGATTAAAAAATACTACTACTCAGGAATCAACAAGCTTCTCATGTAGAAACAACCAAGAATTAGAAAATAAAATAAAAATTTTATTTATACTAATAAAACAAAAAAGGATAAAATACATATAAAGAATAAATCAATAAATAGAATTATATGTCTATATAAAAATCTATAAAATCTTTTAATATCTCCTAAAATAAAGAACAGCACAAAGATGTACATAAATTAGGTTTATAGACAGAAAGATTCAAAACAACTAAAATAACAATTCTCCCTATATCAGTTAATACATCTAATGTACTCTCAATGAAACTTACAGAAGAGTTTTTGACTAGAAAAGATGATTCTAAATTTTGTGGGAAAAATAAAACCAAGTAAAACCGTCTGGGAAAATTCTGAAAATTAAGAATAATAAAGCTATGCTAGTCATAGCAGACAACAAAATATATTATAGTTCTATAATAATTAAATCATGTGATACTGCTACATGAATAGACAGATTAGTAAGCTAAAGAATAAAGATTTTAAGTATCTCCAGATGTATAAAGCCATTAATATATGATAAAGTTGATGCTTGTGATCAATGGGAAATGAAGAAACATTTACAAAAATAGGGTAAGTCCTTTTGGGTATTAATTTAACAAAAAGGATATTGTGAATACATATCTCAACCCCAAACTAAGATAAATTCTAATTAGATTAAGGCAATGTTAAAGAAAAGAAGGAGAAGGGGAGGAGAACTGTAGAAGAAGACAGAAAAAGAAAGAGGAGAGGAGAAGACAAATAATTAAAAATATGGAAGAAACCATGGTAAAATTATTAATCTCAGAATGTGAAAGGCTTTTCTCACTAGACAAAAATAAAAAAAATTACAGAAATTCTAAGATTGAAAAATTTAATGTATAATATTTTTTAAATAATTGCATATGGGGAATAAAAGTCACAATACTTGAAGTAAGAGACAAAAGCAAACTGAAAAAACATTTGCAACATACACTAAAAAGGATAATTTCACTAAATGATAAAGAATTTGAAATCAATAAAAAAAGGTCAATGGGTGAATAACAAGTTGAAAATGGTTTTAAACAGTAAATTTACTAAGAGGCAAAGATGGCTCTTAAATATGATATGATAATACTTAATGTCACTTATGAAAGAGAAATGAATATTTTTTAAAAACTGAAATATATTTTCAGCCAGCTAGAGCAACTAAGTTCTAATTGTTTGGTAGCATATTAAGTTGGAAATTAGGTTCCCTTGTATATTGCTATGAATAATAACAGTATATTGTTACTATTTCATGGTACAACATCCATGAAAGTAACATGGCAAAATTTTAAAAAGACTAAACATATCTCATTTGACCCAGAAATATTTCTTGGAATTAATTAGAGACTATATATATACATATACATATATACATACATATATATATATACAAAATACACACACACACACACATAAATTACTCACACTTAGGTCTTTCAAATACATTTTTGAGGATCTGAGGACATAAAAGAAGAACTGAAAAAATGGAGAATTAATTGATGGGAAGATTTAATGACAAATAACAAAAGATATTAGTAATCTGTCAATTTAAAGTAATTTAAATAATATTTAGTATCACTGTCAGAAAAAAATTAAAGCCCTTAGAAAAATATAGATGATTTCATTAGAACAATTCTTAAACCCACCATCTACCTTTAACAAATCCATGTTATTATACACAGAAAGTTTGCTCTTTTTCATTGCTTGTGGCACTTTGTTTTAATGTATCACATATAGTTATGAGTTTTACTAGTTTTACTATTAAAATCTTCTGATGAACATAAGCACTCATTACTGTTTGGTATATACCAGGGAGTGAAATAGCTTTAAGAAAGACTGCCTTTAGTAGATAAAGCTTTAGTAGGTACCGGCACCACCACTGTCTGAATCTGTGAGCTTGCACATATTTTTGTCTGTGTCTGTTTATCCTCTGTATAATGAGTACCTACTTTATGAAATATATGTGAGAATTCAATAGGATAATATATGCAAAGGATTAAGAGCAATGTCTGGAACTTTGCAACTGCAATTAGTCACTTTACACTACAATCACCTTCTATAAGATAGTTCTATTATTCTTTATATAAGGTACTACAGACAAATAATGAGCTACACAAGAAAATACTGACATGTTATCTCCTATTATAATAAAATCATTTTCAAATAAGCATGCCTTCATAACATATTGGCTTTCAATTTCTCCACCTAGCAAAGCGACACTTCCATTTTTTTTTTTAATTATTTTATACTGCAGTATAGTTGATTAATAGTGTTTGTGTTAGTTTCAGGTGTACATCAAAGTGATTAAGTTTTAAATATACATGTATCTATTCTTTTTCAAATTCCTCTCCCATTTAGGTTATTATAGAATATCGACTGGCTCTAGGAAGTCAAGTATACTAGGTTCTCTTTGTTCATTTTCTCAGGTAATCCCCAGAGAATGCTAACTCATTGCAAAGATCCTATGTCTGTTGCCATTTGCTACCTGGCCAGCTGTTGTGCTTAAGAACACAGCTCTACTCTTGGTCAAATCAACTATATCCATCCTGATATGACTGTCCAGGTTGTAGTAGTTTCCTCTAATTTACCAGTATGTTTAATTCTATTCTATGAATTTTATAGGCCCCTGAAATAATATTTTGGAATGTGGTTACATATTAGAAATAGATAAATTAGGTAATGATTTGATAAGATTACTAATTACTTAAGTTTTCTTTTATTTTTTGAGCACCTACTAGTATATGGCATTTTGTCATCTCATTAAAGATTCTGTGATAAATAAATGTACTTTCTATTTCAGAGGGTCTTACAATTCCCTAAAAATCATGCAAGACTTCAAGCAAGATACTAATTTTTGAGTAGTCTGAATCTTTTTGAAATAATGTATTCCTTCTATAACATCTTAAAAAACTTTTGATGTATTAAAATTGCATAAACGGGGCTTCCCTGGTGGCGCAGTGGTTGAGAGTCTGCCTGCCGATGCAGGGGATACAGGTTCGTGACCCGGTCCAGGAAGATCCCACATGCCGCGGAGCGGCTGGGCCTATGAGCCATGGCCGCTAGGCCTCCAGGTCCGGAGCCTGTGCTCTGCAGTGGGAGAGGCCACAGCAGTGAGAGGCCCGCATACCGCCAAAAAAAAAAAAAAAAAATTGCATAAACATATGAATAGAGAGTATATTTTCCAATCTATTATCCTCTTTCAGAATTATGTTAAAGTGGACTAAATATGAATCTTAATATGCTTACTTATTTTTCTAGTGTTCTTAACTTTATTCATACTAGTAACTAGTGAGGCAGTGATCCTGCATGGATCACAAAATATGGTTAACTGAAAGTGTTAAGTGTTCCAAGCAAGACACATGGCTCCAGTGAGTGACGGGACTTGTGACAAACTGGTGTCCACCTTTGAATAAAAATAGACAAAAAAATCACCTACAGAGGAAACTCTACTGGACAAATTTAACCTTCCATGAAGTGGGAAGGTGAACATGCTAAGTTTTGAATCCAGGTCTATTTGATGCTGAAATCCATCCATCTTAAACTCTTCATCCAGGTCTTTAACTGTAGTTCATTCCTAAACCTGCACCTGAGAACACTGTCTTGAATTATTGCAAAATCTTCACCAACCACACATTCTCCAGCTTTTTCTTAGAATGAGTTTCTTAGACAGATGCTTAATGCTATCTGTAATTCCTTGATTCTTGCTTGCTTCACTCGCAAATGTTGATTTTAATTCCATATTCTAAAGGTTCCTTCCTGTAAGTGCTATATTAGGATTGTAGTAACATATTTAAAAAGGTCTGCTGTGTAGTCAATTTTTCACCTCACCCGATTACATGATAAGCAAAGGGCTTCTTGTCCATATAACACTTAATTAACCACAATGCTATGGCATTTATGTTTCATGCACAGAAGGAAAGGAATCAGAAGAGTCAGGAATGTATAGAACATATTCTAGGGCAGTCTATTTTAACAGAAAAAGAAATGGAGCCCAGGATGATTAGATCATTTCCCAAGGTTACTTTAAATATTAGACAATAAATTAGTAGTGAATAAATAAATGAATAAATAAATCTCAAATCAGTTTCTCCTTTACTCTTTAAGAGATGTATATCACTGTCATTTCATCACACTGTATCATTTCTTCTTCTAGTATAGAATGTTAATGTAAGGTTTTCTAAAACTATTAAAATGAATTTTAATAAAAGTTATTTTGTGGAGAAAATACTTGATTATCATTCTTTCTGTAAATACTAACTTGGAAGATAGAATATGATACTCCTCATTGTTTACTTTTTATTTATTTAATCTGTGTCAGTATCAATAAAATGTAGTCCAGCCCAACCAATCTTCTTTCTGGAGGAGCCATGAAGTATCATATGTTATTAACTAGGTAAATAAAGTCTGTCTCTTTAGAGTGTAAAATTTCAGAATTCTTTGGTGATTTGCAGGGGTTTTTTTTCTTTTTTTTTCTTTTTTTTTTTTTTTTTTTTTTTTGATTTTCAGGTTTTAATGCTACTGCCAGCAAGTCTCTTTGCTTAAAAGAAAAAAATTGGGGCTTCCCTGGTGGCGCAGTGGTTGAGAGTCCGCCTGCCGATGCAGGGGACACGGGTTCGTGCCCCGGTCTGGGAGGATCCCACATGCCGCGGAGCGGCTGGGCCCGTGAGCCATGGCTGCTGAGCCTGCGCATCCGGAGCCTGTGCTCTGCAGGGGGAGAGGCCACAACAGTGAGAGGCCCGCCTACCGCAAAAAAATAAAAAAAATAATAAAATTAAAAAAATAAAATAAAAAAGAAAAAAATTGATTTTCCAATATATGTCAAGTGCTGCTCAGAGTTGAAAAACAATTTGAAAAAGACAGTACCTGTGAAAAGCTGAAGAGAATGTGAGTGAGAGGGAATAGCAATTTATTTTACCCTGGAAAATGATTTCTGCAGAGTAAATAGTATAAAAAATCCAAATTTTGTCAAAAGTTCAAAAAATATGGATAAATGCAAGTGTAAAAAGCCAAAATTAGCTTGCCAAAGTAAGACTAGGGAGTAGTTATCAAATACATTTTGTCCAAGTTAGTCAAAGAGAAGTGGAAAAAACATCCTTGCTCTTTGGAAATTATAATTTAGTACTTTTTTCATTAGCAGCAGCAAAATACAATTTCTTATAAGACTTTTAACAATTAAGTTAACTTTTTCCACTTAATTAATCCAACAGTTTTCCTGTATAAACTGACCTTTCCATTGCCTAGGCAGTGAAATGGTTATGAGAACTGGCTTTAGGCTCAGGTAGGGACTCAGTTTGAATCCTTGCCTTGTTATTTCTAGATATATGACAATTAAGTTACTTGAGCTCTCTATGCCTCATTAATATAGTCATAATAATAGTTCCCATCTCAAACAGTTGTTCTAAGGGTAAAAACAGATATTAATGCAAAACACTTAGCATAGTGCCTGGCAAATGGTAAGCATGGTAAGCATTCAATACTTGTCAGCAAGGATAAATATGATGATGAGGAGGAGGAGGACTATGACTTAAACACTGTATACATATATATTTAGCATAATGGTCATACAACATTAAAGTGTAAATGTGTGTGTATGTATATGTGTGATATTAAATATTTGGTGTCTGTCATCAAAAAAGTCGTCTTCAATTAGGTGGTGCTACCCAGTGCCTTTACTAAGGTGGAGAAGCACTGCTGATGTGCTGTCAGCAGCTTTTCAAGCACGCACCATACATCAGAAAACAACTATCACTTCTTGAGCACTTACTATGTGTTAAGTAATAAGAGATTTAAAATCTTAAATTATTTAATTCTTGCAATAAACCAATGAAATAAGTTACTATTGTTACCTCTGTTCACAAATGGAGAAACTAAGAATTGGGCAGTTAAGAAACGTGCCAAAGTCACACAATCAATAGATGGAGTGCAGGGACTGCATTATATGCTATCTGGCTTCCAGTCTCTTTGTTCTTATGCATTATTCTCTATTGCTTTATAGGGAACAATTTGAATTTTTAAACCTTCAGAATACAATATCAGAAGGAATCAGCAACACTGTCTTTGCATTTAGTTTTCAGCAAATGAGATTTTTATCGGCATTCTTTTCACAAAGGGGCAGATTAAGACTGAAGATTGTGCATCTCCAAGGTAGTACGTTTGGAAAGAATTAGTAAATATAGTGAAAGAAATGTTGTGTCCAGCCACCCTTCATTATCTCTTTCAAAAAAGCATTCTGGGGGCTTCCCTGGTGGCGCAGTGGTTGAGAGATCGCCTGCCGATGCAGAGTACAGGGGTTCGTGTTCCGGTCCGGGAAGATCCCACATGCCACGGAGCAGCTGGGCCCGTGGGCTATGGCCCTGAGCCTGCACCTCTGGAGCGTGTGCTCTGCAACAGGAGAGGCCACAACAGTGAGAGTCCCGTGTACCGCAAAAAAAAAAAAAAGGAAAAAAAGCATTCTGGGGAGGAGGACCTTCAAAATGGCAGAGGAGTAAGACGTGGAGATCACCTTCCTCCACACAAATATATCAAAAATACATCTACATGTGGAACAATTCCTACAGAACACCTACTGAATGCTGGCAGAAGATCTCAGACTTCCCAAAAGGCAAGAAAACACCCACGTACCTGGGTAGGGCAAAAGAAAAAAGAAAAAACAGAGCCAAAAGGATAGGGATGGGACCTAAACCTCTGGGAGGGAGCTGTGAAGGAGGAAAAGCTTCTACACACTAGGAAGCCCCTTCACTGGTGGAGACGGTGGCGGGGGGCAGGCGAGGGTGGCGTGGCAGAGGGGAAGCTTCGGAGCCACGGAGGAGAACGCAGCAGTAGTGGTGCAGATGGCGAGGCAGATTCCTGCACAGAGGATCGGTGTTGACCAGCACTCACCAGCCTGAGAGGCTTGTCTCCTCACCTGCTGGGGCAGGTTGGGGCTGGGAGCTGAGGCTCGGTCTTTGGAGGTCAGATCCCAGGGAGAGGACTGGGGTTGGCTGCATGAACACAGCCTGAGGGGGCTAGTGAGACAAAGCTAGTCGAGAGGGAGTCCAGGAAAAAGTCTGGAACTGCTTAAGAGGCAAGAGACCATTGTTTTGAGGTGCGCGAGGAGAGGGGATTCAGAGAATCACCTAACCGAGCTCCAGAGACCTGCGTGAGCTGTGACTATCAGCACGGACACCAGAGACGGGTATGAAACGCTAAGGCTGTTGCTGCAGCCACAAAGAAACCTGTGTGCAAGTACAGGTCACTATCCACACCTCCCCTCCCGGGAGCCTGTGCAGCCCGCCACTGCCAGAGTCCTGTGATCCAGGGACAACTTCCCCAGGAGAACACATGACATTCCTCAGGCTGTTGCATGTCATGCTGGCCTCTGATGCCATAGGCTCACCCCGCATTCCATACCCCTCCCTCCCCCCACCCCTACCGAGTGAGCCAGAGCCCCCTAATCAGCCTCTTCTTTAACCCCCTATTTGGGTGAAGAACAGACACCAGAGGGTGACCTACATGCAGAGGCAGGGCCACATCCAAAGCTGAAACCCAGGAGTTGTGAGAACAAAGAAGAGAAAGGGAAAATTCCCTGTGCAGCCTCAGAAGCAGCAAATTAAATCCTGACAATCAACTTGATGTACCTTGCATCTGAGGAATTACCTGAATAGACAACGAATCATTCCAAAATTGAGGCAGTGGACTTTGGGAGCAACTGTAGACTTTGGGATTGCTGTAGGCAACAGACTAGTTTCCGATTTTTATGTTTATCTTAGTATAGTTTTTAGCGCTTGTTATCATTGGTGGATTTGTTTATTGCTTTGGTGGCTCTCCTCTTTTATTACTTTTTAAATTTTTTTATTTTAAAAATATTTTTTATTTTAATAACTTTTATTTTATTATTATTTATTTATTTTCTAACGTTTCGTCTGAGCTGTGTGGCTGACACGGTTTTGGTGCTCCTGCCTGGTGTCAGGCTTGAGCCACTGAGGTGGGAGAGCAGAGTTCAGGACACTGGACCACCAGATAACTCGTAATATCAATATCAGCCCCACATAATATCAATCAGAGAGAGATCTCTCAGAGATCCTTGTCTCAACGCTAAGACCCAGCTCCACTCAATGAGCAGCAAGCTCCAGGGCAGGGCACCCTATGCCAAACAACTAGCAAGACAGGAACACAACCCAACTCATTAGCAGAGAGGCTGTCTAAAATCATAATAAGGTCACAAACACACCAAAACACACCAACAGATGTGGTCCTGCCGACCAGAAAGACAAGATCCAGCTTCATCCAACAGAACACAGGTACCAGTCTCTTCCATGAGGAAGCCTACACAACTCACTGAAATAACCTTACCACTGGGGGCAGACACCAGAAATAAGAGGAACTACGAACCTTCAGCCTGGGAAAAGGAGACCCCAAGCATAGTAAGTTAAGCAAAATGAGAAGACAGAGAAACACAACAGAGAAGGAGAAAAGTAAAAACCCACCAGACCAAACAAATGAAGGGGAAATAGGCAGTCTACCTGAAAAAGAATTCAGAGCAATGATAGTAAAGATGATCCAAAATCTTGGAATTAGAATGGAGAAAATACAAGAAATGTTTAACAAGGACCTAGAGGAACTAAAAGCAAACAAACAATGATGAACAACATAATAAATGAATTCAAGATTCTCTAGAAGGAATAAATAGCACAATAACTGAGGCACAAAAACAGATAAGTGACCTGTAAGATAAAATAGTGGAAATAACTACTGCAGAGCAGAATAAAGAAAAAAGAATGAAAAGAATTGAGCACGGTCTCAGAGACCTCTGGGACAACATTAAATGCACCAACATTTGAATTATAGGCATCACAGAAGAAGAAGAGAAAAAGAAAGAGAATAAGGGGCTGAGAAAATATTTGAAGAGATTATAGTTTAAAACTTCCCTAATATGGGAAAGGAAATGGTCAATCAAGTCCAGGAAGCACAGAGAGTCCCATACAGGATAAATCCAAGGAGAAACATGCCAAGATACATATTTATCAAACTATCAAAAATTAAATGCAAAGAAAAAATATTAAAAACAGCAAGGGAAAAGCAAATCATATACAAGGGAATCCCCATAAGGTTAAAAGCTAATCTTTCAGCAGAAACTCTGCAAGCCAGAAGGGAGTGGCAGGACATATTTAAAGTGATGACAAGGAAAAACCTACAATGAAGATTACTCTACCCAGCAAGGATCTCATTCAGTATTGACAGAGCAATTAAAAACTTTACAGACAAGCAAAAGCTAAGAGAATTCAGCACCACCAAACCAGATTTACAACAAATGCTAGAGGAAATTCTCTAGGCAGGAAACACGAGAGACGGAAAAGACCAACAATAACAAACCCAGAACAATCAAGAAAATGGTAATAGGAACATTCATATCAATAATTACTTTAAATGTAAAAGGACTGGGCTTCCCTGGTGGTGCAGTGGTTGAGAGTCCGCCTGCCGATGCAGGGGACACGGGTTCGTGCCCCGGTCTGGGGGGAACCCACATGCCGCGGAGCGGCTGGGCCCGTGAGCCATGGCCTCTGAGCCTGCGCGTCCGGAGCCTGTGCTCCACAATGGGAGAGGCCACAACAGTGAGAGGCCCGCATATCACAAAAAAAAAAAAAAAAAAAAAGTAAAAGAATTAAATGCCCAAAAGAAACAGACTGCCTGAATGGATACAAAAAGAAGACCTCTATATGTACTGTTTAAACGAGATGCACTTCAGACCTAGGGACACATACACACTGAAAGTGGAGGGATGGAAAAAGATATTCCATGAATATGGAAAACAAAAGAAAGCTGGAGTAGCAATTCTCAAAGCAGACAAAATAAGACTTTAAAATAAATACTATTACAAGAGACAAAGAAGAACACTACATTAAATGATCAAGGTATCAATTCAAGAAGAATATATAGCAATTGTAAATGTTTATGCACCCAACATAGGAGCCCCTAAATACATAAGGGAAATGTTAACATCCATAAAATGGGAAATAGACAGTAACATGATCATAGTAGGGGATTTTAACACCCCACTTTCACCAAAGGGCAGATCATCCAAAATGAAAATAAATAAGGAAAAACAAGCTTTAAATGACACAATAAACATGATGGACTTAACTGATATTTATAGGACATTCCATCCAAAAACAACAGAATACACTTTCTTCTCAAGTACTCATGGAACATTTTCCAGGATAGATCATATCTTAGGTCACAAATCAAGCCTTGGTGAATTTAACAAAACTGAAATCATATCAAGTATCTTTTCCAACCACAACACTATGAGAATAAATATTAATTACAGGGAAAAAATGTAAAAAATGCAAATACATGGAGGCTAAACTATACAGTACTAAATAACCAAGAGATGACTGAAGAGTCAAAGAGGAAATCAAAAAATACCTAGAAACAATGACAATAAAAACACGACAACATAAAACCTATGGGATGCAGCAAAAGCAGTTGAAAGACGGAAGTTTATAGCGATACAATCTTACCTCGAGAAATAAGAAAAATATCAAATAAACAACCTAAGCTTACACATAAAGCAATTAGAGAAAAGAGAACAAGAAAACTCCAAAGTTAGCGAAGTAAAGAAATAATAAGAATCAGATCAGAAATAAATAAAAAGAAATGAAGGGAAAAAGAGCAAAGATCAATAAAACTAAAAGCTGGTTCTTTGAGAAGATAAACAAAATTAATAACACATTAGCCTGCCTCAACAAGAAACAAAGGGAAAAGACTCAAATCAACAGAATTAGAAATCAAAAAGAAGTAACAAGTGACACTGCAGAAATACAAAGATTCATGAGAGATTACTACAAGCAACTATATGCCAATAAAATGGACAACCAGGAAGAAATGGACAAATTCCTAGAAAAGCACAAGCTTCTGAGACTGAACCAGGAAGAAATAGAAAACATAAACAGATGAATCAAAAGCACTGAAACTGAGACTGTGATTAAAAATCTTCCAACAAACAAAAGCCCAGGACCAGGTGGCTTCACAGGCGACTTCTATCAAATATTTACAGAAGAGCAAATAACTATCCTTCTCAAACTCTTCCAGAATATAGCAGAGGGAGGAAAACTCACAAAGTCATTCTATGAGGCCACCATCACCCAGATACCAAAACCAGACAAAGATGTCAAAAAAAGAGAAAACTACAGGCCAATATCACTGATGAACATACATGCAAAAATCTTCAGCAAAACACTAGCAAACAGAATCAAAAAGCACATTAAAAGGATCACACACCATGATCAAGTGGCGTTTATCCCAGGAATGCAAGGATTCTTCAACATATGCAAATCAATCAAAGTGATATACCATATTAACAAATTGAAGGATAAAAACCATATGATAATCTCAATAGATGAAGAAAAAGCTTTCGACAAAATACAATACCCATTTATGGATAAAATCCTCCGGAAAGTAGGCACAGAGGGAACTTACTTCAACACAATAAAGGCCATATATGACAAAACCCACAGCCAACATCATTCTCAATGGTGAAAAACTGAAACCATTTCCTCTAAGATCAGGATTAAGGCAAGGTTGCCTACTCTCATCAATATTATTCAATAGAGTTTTGCAAGCTTTAGCCACAGCAATCAGAGAAGAAAAAGAAATAAAAGGAATCCAAATCAGAAACAAAGAAGTTAAACTGTCATTGTTTGCACATGACATGATACTATACATAGAGATTCCTAAAGGTGCTAAAGTTTTCTAACTACTAGAGCTAATCAATGAATTTGGTAAAGTAATAGGATACAAAATTAATCCACAGACATCTCTTGCATTCCTATACACTAATGATGAAAAATCTGAAAGAGAAATTAAGGAAACACTGCCATTTACCACTGCAACAAAAATAATAAAATACGTAGGAATAAATTTACCTAAGGAGACAAACGACCTGTATGCAGAAAACTATAAGACACTGATGAACGAAATTAAAGATGATTCAAACAGATGGAGACATATACCATGTTCCTGGATTGGAAGAATCAACATTGTGAAAATGACTCTACTACCCAAAGAAATCTACAGGTTCAATGCAATTCCTATCAAACTACCACTGGCATTTTTCACAGAACTAGAACAAAAAATTTCACAATTTGTATGGAAACACAAAAGACCCCGAATAGCCAAAGCAATCTTAGAAAGAAAAACGGAGCTGGAGGAATAAAGCTCCTGGACTTCAGACTATACTACAAAGCTACAGTAATCAAGACAGTATGCTACTGGCACAAAAACAGAAATGTAGATCAATGGAACAGGATAGAAAGTCCAGAGATAAACCCATGCACATATGTTCACCTTATTTTTGATAAAGGAGGCAAGAATATACAATGGCAAAAAGACTGACTCTTCAATAAGTGGTGCTGGGAAAACTGGACAGTTATATAAAAGAAAGAAATTAGAACACTCCCTAACACCATACAAAAAAATAAACTCAAAATGGATTAAAGACCTAAATGTAAGGCCAGACACTATAAAACTCTTAGAGGAAAACATAGGCACAACACTCTGTGACATAAATCACAGTAAGTTCCTTTTTGACCCACCTCCTAGAGAAATGGAATTAAAAACAAAAATAAACAAATGGGACCTAATGAAAGTTAAAAGTTTTGCACAGCAAAGGAAAGCATAAACAAGTGAACGGACAACTCTCAGAATGGGAAAAAATATTTGCAAACAAAGCAACTGACAAAGGATTAATCTACAAAATATATAAGCTGCTCATGCAGAGATCAATATAAAAAAAGAAACAACCCAATCCAAAAATGGGGAGAAGACCTAAACAGACATTTCTCCAAAGAAGATATACAGATTGCTAACAAACACATGAAAGTAGGCTCAACATCACTAATCATTAGAGAAATGCAAATCAAAACTACAATGATGTATCACCTCACACTGGTCAGAATGACCATCATCAAAATGTCTACAAACAATAAATGCTGGAGAGGGTGTGGAGAAAAGGGAACCCTCTTGCACTGTTGGTGGGAATGTAAATTGATACAGCCACTATGGAAAACAGTATGGAGGTTCCTTAAAAAACTAAAAATAGAGCTATCATACAAACCAGCAGTCCCACTACTGGGCATATACCCTGTGAAAACCATAATTCAAAAAGAGTCATGTACCACAATGTTCATTGCAGCTCTATTTACAATAGCCAGGACATGGAAGCAACCAAAATGTTCATTGAGAGATGAATGGATAAAGAAGATGTGGCATATATATACAGTGGAATATTACTCAGTCATAAAAGAAATGAAATTGAGTTATTTGCAGTGAGGTGGATGGACCTAGAATCTGTCATTCAGAGTGAAGTACATCAGAAAGAGAAAATCAAATACCACATGCTAACACATATATATGGAATCTAAAAAATAAAAATGGTTCTGAAGAACCTAGGGGCAGGACAGGAATAAAGACGCAGACACAGATAATGGACTTGAGGACATGGGGAGTGGGAAGGGCAAGCTGGGACGAAGTGTGAGAGTGGCACGGACATACATACACTACCAAATGTAAAACAGATAGCTAGTGGGAAGCAGCCACATAGCACAGGGAGATAAGCTCAGTGCTTTGTGTCCACCTAGGGGGGTGGGATAGGGAGGGTGGGAGGGAGATGCAAGAGGGAGGAGATACGGTGATATATGTATATGTATCGCTGATTCACTTATAAATTATAAACCAACACACCATTGTAAAGCAGTTATACTCCAATAATGATGTTAAAAAATTAAATTTAAAAAATATGTTAAAAATAACAAAAACGAACAAACAAAACCTACAAACAATAAATGCTGGAGAGTGTGTGGAGAAAAGGGAACCCTCTTGTGCTGTCGGTGGGAATGTAAATTTATACAGCCACTATGGAGAACAGTATAGAGGTTCCTTAAAAACTAAAAATAGAGCTACCATAAAATGAGCAATCCCATTACTGGGCATATACCCTGAGAACACCATAATTCAAAAGGAGTCATGTACCACAATGTTCACTGCAGCACTGTTTGCAATAGTCAGGACATGGAAGCTACCTAAGTGTCCATCAACAGATGAATGGATAAAGAAGATGTGGCATATATATACAATGGAATATTACTCAGTCATAAAAGAAATGAAATTGAGTTATTTGTAGTGAGGTGGATGGCACTAGAGTCTGTCTTACAGAGTGAAGTAAGTCAGAAAGAGAACAACAAATACCGTATGCTAACACACATATATGAAATCTAAAATAAAAAATGGTTCTGAAGAGCCTAGGGGCAGGACAGGAATAAAGACGCAGACATAGATAATAAACTTGAGGACACTGGGAGGGGGAAGGGTAAGCTGGGACGAAGTGAAAGAGTGGCATTGACATATATAAACTACCAAATGTAAAATAGATGTCTAGTGGGAAGCAACCATAGAGCACAGGGAGATCAGCTCTGTGCTTTGTGACCACCCTAAGGGGTGGGATAGGGAGGGCGGAAGAGTGATGCAAGAGGGAGGGGATATGGGGATATATGTATACGTAGAGCTGATTCACTTTGTTATACAGCAGAAACTAACGCAACATTGTAAAGCAATTATACTCTAATAAAGATCTTAAAAAAATTAAAAAGTAGAAGTTGACTCAGAAAAAAAAAATGAAGACGATATGTGCTTTTAGGAAAATATCCCAAATACACTAGTAAGTGCAAACAAAAGCAAATTGGAAAATAATATATATAATGGTATGACAACAGTTTTGTTAAAAAAAATCAATATAAAGATATATGAACACTTGTTCATATATGTTACTGAACACGTACACTGTTTAAAAAATGGTTACTTCTAAGAAACAGTGGACATTTCACTTTTTATTTTATATACCTCTATGTTTTAAGATCCAGTAAAGAACCTGTTTTATTTCTAAAAACAACCTACAACTGAGCAATAATTCAGGACATAAAGAGGGACAATTGAATTTTCTGGTGTTTATCTCAAATGGCTGCTTAAAAGGCCCTTTTCTACCACACTGGCCCAACCTCAAGCAATGGAATATAAATTCACATTAAGGACAAAATAGTAGCTTTTAAATAACTTGATCATATGAAGGGTTTATAGAAATGATCAGAGAATTCCTAAAGGGATGTCAAAGGCTTGAATTGTGAGGATAAAGCTGAGCTGAGGATCATCATCTGGGCACTTCAGGATTATTTGTGCTTTTGTGAAAAGTTAAATTATTGATCTAAACTCTTCATGACTCTTATCCTTTAGCTACTGACATTTCAAGAAAATAGAATATTAAACCAATGCTGTATTCATTATTATACATATTACACAAAAATTTAAATTCTTAAGGGCTTTTAGATTTTAAAAAAAAATTCTTTCTACAGTGTTTTATTACCTGAGCTATAAATAATATATAATCTGATAATATAGTTATATTGCTAATGTAATTTCCAGTTAGTATTGTTCACTTATGGAATACTTAAAGTAGAAAGAAAATATTTTAAGGCATCTGTTACAGGACAAACTATCATTTGACCAGTGATGAATGTCCTGTCCTGAACTTGTGGAATTTTTAGGTAGTAAGTTATAAAGTGCTCTTTAATTCTCTGAGCACTTTATATAAGCAAAGACTGAATTATGTTATTTTTGTCAGAGTGGTCTAATGTGAAAAGTTACAATCTAAACATCAAGAGTGTACTAGTTTTATCACCTAAACTCCACAGTAGTAGACAGGCCATTGCTGGACTTTTTGTTGTTTTCTTTGCTTGTTTTTCAACTGCAAATTTAAAAGATTGTGTTACATATTTTTAGGTTGAAAAATAAAATGATAAAGGACGACTTCAACTTCTACGAGGGATTATTAGCTAGCAGAGGACTAGCACTCCTATCAAACCACTAGAAAAATATATTTAAAACATAGAGATCAACTGGTCAAAGATAGAGAACTCAAAAGGTGGAGACCTTGAGGAGGTAAGACGGCAAAGAGGGGAGACCCCAGTGAAGTGAACTGACTTTTACAGACATAACCGGGGGACGTGCGGCAATTCTGGGCATGACTTAGTAAATATTGTTAAAGAAATATTGTGGCCAGCCAGTCTTCATTTTCCCTTTCAAAAAACCATTCAGGGACACACAATTGGGAAACAATTTTAGGACACAGAGGGACAACTGAGTTTTCTAGCTTTTATGTCAGATGGCTGCCTATAAGACCATATGTGCCCAAACTCAAGCAAAGTAAAATAATAGCCCTTGGAATGTGTGAAGGGGAAATAAGGTTGCAGATGCATTTGGGACTGGTAATCAGCTAACACTAAAATAGAGAGATTATCCTGAATTATCCAGGTGGGCCCAAAACTGTTGTCTTTAAAAGCAGAGAACCTTTCCTGAATATGGTCAAAGGGGAAGTAAAGTTGGAAGAAGAGTCACAGAGATGCTATGACACTGCTTCTGAAGATGAACTAAGCATGCAATAAGTTAAGAAATACAAGCAGCCCCTAGAAGCTAGAAAAGTCTAGGAAACAGATTCTCCCCTATTGCTTCTAGAAAGGAACACAGCCTTGCCAGCTCCTTGATTTTAGCCCAGTGAGACCTGTGTCTGATTTCTATCCAACAGAATTGTAAGACAAAAAATTTGTGTTGTTTTAAGCTAAAAAATTTGTGATAATTTGCTATGGCCTCAATAGAAGGCTAAAACATTACACAAGCAAGAGGGTGAAAGTTCAGACTATGCCACAGGGAGCTGTTGCTGGATGACAAATAAAATTTAGACAGGGACTGTGAAGGTCTCAAGCATATGCTTGCTTTTCCCTCAGGAGGTGGAGGAATCTGGACACCAGATATTTAAGCAAAAAGTTTTCTAGAAAACAGACTTTAACAGCACTCCTGTGAGGAAAAAAAAAAAAAATAGATGAGTGCTTTAGTTGCCAATCCTGGAGGACAAAGAGTGAAGCCAAGGTAGCTTCAACCTTACCTGGACTGATAACCAGGCTTGAAACTGCGTAGTCTTTATCTGCATTGAGAGGAACTGTTGGCACTCAATCTCTTCTCTCTTTGGCACTCCAATTACAAGCATGGTAGATATTTTGACTTTATCCCAAAGGTTTCTAGCATTCTTTTCTGTATTTTTAAATTCCTACTTTTTCTGCACTTCATTTTAGATATTGGCTATCAACCTGTTTTCCAATTCTCTAATCACAGCTCTAGCATTTTCAGTTCTGCTGTGTTTATCTAAAGAGATATTAATTTTAGATATTGCATTTTACACTCTAAACTTTTAATATGACTATTTTATATATTTCAATTATCTGGTGATGTGCTCCATATTCTCATCTATTTTGTTAATTTTACCCTCCATTTTCTATAATATATTATTAAGAACTACTTTTAAGGCCTTGTTAATAACCTCTATAATCTGGATTACAATGTATTAGCTTTTATGACCTGTGTTTCTTTTTTCTGTATACTCTTGAACATGTGGTTTTGCCTTTTGGCATGTCTATTAAAGAAATGAGACTCCAGATGATGCTTTCTTCCTTCAAGAAGTGTAGCGGGATTTACTCTTCCTTCTGCTAGAACAGGAGAGAAAAATGACATGTGGGAAGGAATAAAGAGCACCAAAAAGGTAAATATAATGAATGTGGGGCAAACATTAACTGTATAAAACAATAATAAGGGATCATAGGGTTTAAAATATAAATAAATGCATGAAAATAATACTGTAAAAGATGAGAGGTGAATAAATGAAGTTAAAAGTATTATAAGTTTCTATGGTTATTAGGGAAGTAATAAGAGCAATATTTTGTGGTGGACTGAAATAAGGTTAAGGTTACATGTTGTGATCACTAAAGTACCTACTAAAAGAACAGGAAGACTTTTTAATTAACAAGTTTATGGAAGAAAAATAGGCTCACAAAATAATATTGACAAAACATAGGTAAAAATAACATAAAAGTGGTTCATATAGAAAACAAACAGTAAGATAGCAGATGTAAAGTCAGGTATTTCAATAATTCCATTAAATATAAGTAAACTATTCCTAATGAAAGACTAAATTTTTCAGACTTGGTAAAGTGTGACAAATGGAAATATGTGGGCCTTTCTACATTCCAAATTGACAGATTTGCCATTTTCTTTAATTATCTATACGTATATGTGAAATTAAATTGGATGTCTATATAGTTCACAGAGAAAATTCACTAAATACACACATACATATATCCACATTTATATTATGTATTTTCTATGATTACTATTTTATAAATTTTTCACACTGTTACATCTTAAAAATGGCAGCATTTATAATAAACAAATGAGACATGGTTGAACAATAAAACCAAACATACTTTATAAGGTAATTTATGCTTATAGAGGTAAGATAATTACAGATTTCTTAGAGAATAGTGCTGTGCCACAACTTGACAATTCTACTTAATTTCAATTTACCATCTATTTACTGACACTCAATTAACCACACTGTTTAATTGAAAATTTTCTATATGTGTTCTGTCAAAGATATAATAGCCACTAGCCACACATGGCAATTGAGCACTTAAAACTGGCTTGTGTAACTAAGGAACTTAATTTTAATTAATTGAAATTTAAACTGAATTACCTATATGTGGCTAGTGGCTAGTATATTATACAGAATAGCTGTAGTATGTGTCATGAAATCTTGCAAAGACTGGAAGATACAGAAACACAGATCTTTTTTTTTAATCTGCCTTTCCCTCAACATGATTTCATTCTCATAATAAAAACAGTCATTTAAAAATGCACAAAACAGTGAAATAAATGCATTTATAGGTATATAAGGTATATGTTAGGTATGAGAGGTAGCACTGGTTAGATAATCATCAGTTTAAGTAAGGGAGGATACTGTCCAGTCTGATGAATAACAAGAGTTTATCAGAAGTATAATTAGGAAGCATCACATAAAAAGACATCTTAATAAATGGCACTGTCATCCACAGAGTTGCTCAAACCATGAAATTAGGTATATTTAATGCCCCTGTATCTCATACGTCCATATCTAATTCATTAATATGCTCTGTCATCTCTACCTCTAAAAATAAAGCTGGAAAATTTATACTTGTCATCTCCACCTCTTCTCCTCTAGGTCACACAGTTATCACATAGTGCTTAGCATACTGCCAAACCTTTCTATCAAGTTTCTTAACTTCTTTTCTGTCTACCTTGAAATAATCTTTCCAAACAGTAGCTCGAGAAAGCATTTAAACATATAAAGTAGGTCATGTTTCCTCCCTGCTTAAAATTACTCAGTTTATTCCAAATTACACTTATAATTACTAAAAATAAACAGACAAAACATAAACAAAAATGTCTTATTTCCTTATCTTACAAAATGCTATGTGATATAGTACTGCTACCTTCTTATCACACAACTTTCTCTTGCTCCTTTTGTGCTCTAGACAGTTTTCTTTAGAACCCTCTCCTTTGCTAAGATTGTTCCAAAGTTTACAGTCGCCATTCTTATAGCCTGCCGTGCTCTTCCACCTGGTGTCAGCTGGCTTTCTCTCATCATTTGGAATTCAAAATAAATGTTACTTTTTTAAAGAGACTTCTTCCCAGCATCTACCCTAATAATCTATTTAATAACTACCATATTGCTCTATTTAATTTCCTGCACAGCTATTATCTGTTTTTCCCCCATCACCAGAATGTAAAGTTACAAGAAGACTGTGGGTCTAGTTAAACTATATCCCAAGTGCCTAGAACAGTAATTGGATTGTAGAAACAAATATTCAATAAATATTTGTCAAATGAATAATTGAATGGTAAGGTACAGAAATACCTTTTAAATGTATTTGGTAAACTATTTTTAAAACATTTTAAAACAAAAATTATATCATAAGAGACGAGGAGTAGAAAATAAATCTAAACAGGCCAGGCAGTGGTAGATTATGAAGGATATATACGTAACACTTCCTCCTGAAAACTAAGGCTCTACAAATCAGTAGGATGGAGTTAAGTAAAAATTAGAAGACACATTGGTCACAGGTCCTCTGGACCTTACAAAAGTTTTTTTTTTTTTTTTTTTTTTTTAATTTTTCTTTCATTACATTAAAAATTATTCTGGTATAACTTACATATTGTTATAATTCACAAATCTTAAGAAAATAATTTGATTAATTTTTAAATATGAAACATTGAACTATAATTCAGATCTATCTATACCTATCAGCTAGCTAGCTATCCTTTCCAGAACATTAGAAGTCTCCTTTCTAATCCCTCCAAGTCAATTTTCCCCTTCAGACTTAATATCCATTTTGACCATTGTCACCATAGATTAGTTTGTGCATGGAATCCTTGCTTTTATGATCTTAAGATTTGTGACGAATACTGGTCAGATATTTTGTAGGATGTCCATCAGTCTGTGTTTCTCTGATGTTTTCGCACAATTACTCTGAGGGTATACATTACTGGGAAGAATACCACAAGATAATCTGCCCTTCTCTGTGTACAACATCAAGGGGACATGATATCAATATATGTTATTATTGGCGATGCTAAACTTTCCAATTTCTACACTGTATATATTCTATTTTCCATTTTTAATCAATAAATATTTGTTTTGGAGAAGATACTTTGAGTATATACAAAGATCCTGTTTCTCCTTCACTGTGTACCAAATGATTTCATCAACCACCAGTGGATCTTGCCAGTAGTGATTATTATTATAATGTTCTGAAAAGGGAGATTTCTATTTTACTCATTTCTTTTAAATTTATTAATTAGAATTATCCTTCAATAAGAATGCTGTCCTTTTTCCCTCAGAATATATCAGGAAGGACTTAAGGATATTTAATTAAGCTATAATCCAATTCAATGGTTATTTATTTTGCTGCACAAATTGTCTTAGCTTCGGCCACTCTGACCTTCATATAGGCTCCTGTGATCTTCTGAAATGCCCTCATCCTTTTCTGTTTTGTTTTGTTTTGAACAGTTCCTTGCTTTCTGGCAATACAAGATGATGTAGGATCATCTTTTATTATCCCTACTCCATCCTTAGAATCAACCAGTTTCTCAGGGAACCACAAAGTTTATTTTATTGGAGAATGATATTAAGAAACCAAGATCTAATCAAAGAGGAAATAAAAAACTACCTAGAAACAAATGACAATGGAGACATGACGACCCAAAACCTATGGGACGCAGCAAAAGCAGTTCTAAGGGGGAAGTTTATAGCAATACAATCCCACCTTAAGAAACAGGAAACATCTCGAGTAAACAACCTGACCCTGCACCTAAAGCAATTAGAGAAAGAAGAACAAAAAACCCCCAAAGTTAGCAGAAGGAAAGAAATCATAAAGATAAGATCAGAAATAAATGAAAAAGAAATGAAGGAAATGATAGCAAAGATCAATAAAACTAAAAGCTGGTTCTTTGAGAAGATAAACAAAATTGATAAACCATTAGCCAGACTCATCAAGAAAAAAAGGGAGAAGACTCAAATCAATAGAAATAGAAATGAAAAAGGAGAAGTAACAACTGACACTGCAGAAATACAAAAGATCATGAGAGATTACTACAAGAAACTCTATGCCAATAAAATGGACAACCTGGAAGAAATGGACAAATTATTAGAAATGCACAACCTGCCAAGACTGAATCAGGAAGAAATAGAAAATACGAATAGACCAATCACAAGCACTAAAATTGAAACTGTGATTAAAAATCTTCCAACAAACAAAAGCCCAGGACCAGATGGCTTCACATGCGAATTCTATCAAACATTTAGAGAAGAGCTAACACCTATTCTTCTCAAACTCTTCTAAAATATAGCAGAGGGAGGGGCACTCCCAAGCTCATTCTACGAGGCCACCATCACCTTGATACCAAAACCAGGCAAGGATGTCACAAAGAAAGAAAACTACAGGCCAATATCACTGATGAACATAGATGCAAAAATCCTCAACAAAATACTAGCAAACAGAATCCAACAGCACGTTAAAAGGATCATACACCATGATCAAGTGGGGTTTATTCCAGGAATGCAAGGATTCTTCAATATACAAAAATCAATCAACGTGATACACCATATTAACAAACTGAAGAAGAAAAACCATACGATCATCTCAATAGATGCAGAGAAAGCTTTCGACAAAATTCAACACCCATTTATGATAAAAACCCTGCAGAAAGTATGCATAGAGGGAACTTTCCTCAACATAATAAAGGTCATATATGACAAACCCACAGCCAACATTGTCCCCAATGGTGAAAAACTGAAACCATTTCCACTAAGATCAGAAACAAGAAAAGGCTGCCCACTCTCACCACTCTTATTCAACTTAGTTTTGGAAGTTTTAACAACAGCAATCAGAGAAGAAAAGGAAATAAAAGGAATCCAAATTGGAAAAGAAGTAAAGCTGTCACTGTTTGCAGAGGACATGATACTATACATAGAGAATCCTAAAGATGCTACCAGAAAACTACTAGAGCTAATCAATAAATTTGGTAAAGTAGCAGGATACAAAATTAATGCACAGAAATCTCTGGCATTCCTGTACACTAATGATGAAAAATCTGAAAGTGAAATCAAGAAAACACTCCCATTTACCATTGCAACAAAAAGAATAAAATATCTAGGAATAAACCTACCTAAGGAGACAAAAGACCTGTATGCAGAAAATTATAAGACACTGATGAAAGAAATTAAAGATGATACAAATAGATGGAGAGATATACCATGCTCCTGGATTGGAAGAATCAATATTGTGAAAATGACTCTACTACCCAAAGCAATCTACAGATTCAATGCAATCCCTATCAAATTACCACTGGCATTTTTCACAGAACTAGAACAAAAAATTTCAAAATTTGTTTGGAAAAACAAAAGACCCCGAATAGCAAAAGCAATCTTGAGAACGAAAAACAGAGCTGGAGGAATCAGGCTCCCTGACTTCAGACTATACTACAAAGCTACAGTAATCAAGACAGTGTGGTACTGGCACAAAAACAGAAAGACAGATCAATGGAACAGGATAGAAAGCCCAGAGATAAACCCATGCACATATGGACAACTTATCTTTGATAAAGGAGGCAGGAATGTACAGTGGAGAAAGGACAGCCTCTTCAATAAGTGGTGCTGGGAAAACTGGACAGGGACATGTAAAAGTATGAGATTAGATCATTCCCTAACACCATACACAAAAGTAAGCTCAAAATGGATTAAAGACCTAAATGTAAGGCCAGAAACTATCAAACTCTTAGAGGAAAACATAGGCAAAACACTCTATGACATAAATCACGGCAAGATCCTTTTGGACCCACCTCCTAGAGAAATGGAAATAAAAACAAAGATAAACAAATGGGACCTAATGAAACTTCAAAGCTTTTGCACAGCAAAGGAAACCATAAACAAGACCAAAAGACAACCCTCAGAATGGGAGAAAATATTTGCAAATGAAGCAACTGACAAAGGATTAATCTCCAAAATTTATAAGCAGCTCATGCAGCTCAATAGCAAAAAAGCAAACAACCCAATCCAAAAATGGGCAGAAGACTTAAATAGGCATTTCTCCAAAGAAGATATACAGACTGCCAACAAACACATGAAAGAATGCTCAACATCATTAATCATTAGAGAAATGCAAATCAAAACTACAATGAGATATCATCTCACACCAGTCAGAATGGCCATCATCAAGGAATCTAGAAACAATAAATGCTGGAGAGGGTGTGGAGAAAAGGGAACACTCTTGCACTGCTGGTGGGAATGTGAATTGGTACAGCCACTATGGAGAACGGTATGGAGGTTCCTTAAAAAACTACAAATAGAACTACCATATGACCCAGCAATCCCACTACTGGGCATATACCCTGAGACAACCATAATTCAAAAAGAGACATGTACCAAAATGTTCATTGCAGCTCTATTCACAATAGCCCGGAGATGGAAACAACCTAAGTGTCCATCATCGGATGAATGGATAAAGAAGATGTGGCACATATATACAATGGAATATTACTCAGCCATAAAAAGAAATGAAACTGAGCTATTTGTAATGAGGTGGATAGATCTAGAGTCTGTCATACAGAGTGAAGTAAGTCAGAAAGAGAAAGACAAATACCGTAAGCTAACACATATATATGGAATTTAAGAAAAACAAATGTCATTAAGAACTTAGACGTAAAACAGGAATAGAGACACAGACCTACTGGGGGTGGGCTTGGGGATATGGGGGGAGTGGGCTGTGATGGGGCAGGAGAGAGGCATGGACGTGTATACACTGCCGGGCATGGGGTGGATGGATGGTGGCGGGTGGCCGCAGGGCGCGGGGGGATCGGCTCGGTGCTTTGTGGCCGCCTGGAGGGGTGGGATGGGGAGGGTGGGAGGGAGGGAGATGCAGGAGGAAGGGGATGTGGGAACAGATGTATATGTATGACTGATTCACTTTATTGTAAAGCAGAGACTAATAAAAAAAAAGAAAAAAAAGAAAATTCTAAATATTTCATTTGTAATGTTTTGCTGACAATAATTAAGACAAAAGAGAAAAATCACAATATCAGTATTACCATATGAAGTGATATCATAGAGAATAATTTAATAAAAAATCTCTACACCAAAAAAAAAAGAAAGAAACCAAGATCTGCATATATTGAGGAATCCATGCATTCCTGGAATAAACCCCACTTGATCATAGTATATGTTCCTTTTAATGTGCTGTTGGATTCTGTTCGCTAGTATTTTGTTGAGGATTTTTGCATCTATGTTCATCAGTGATATTGGCCTGTAGTTCTCTTTCTTTGTGACATCTTTGATTGGTTTTGGTATCAGGGTGATGGTGGCCTCGTAGAATGATTTTGGGAGTGTTCCTTCCTCTGCTATATTTTGGAAGAGTTTGAGAAGGATAGGTGTTAGCTCTTCTCTAAATGTTTGATAGAATTTGCATGTGAAGCCATCTGGTCCTGGGCTTTTGTGTTTTGGAACATTTTTAATAACAGTTTCAATTTCAGTGCTTGTGATTGGTCTGTTCATATTTTCCATTTCTTCCTGGTTCAGTCTCAGCAGGCTGTGCATTTCTAAGAATTTGTCAGTTTCTTCCAGGTTGTCCCATTTATTGGTATAGAGTTGCTTGTAGTAATCTCTCATGATCTTTTGTATTTCTGCACTGTCAGTTGTTACTTCTCCTTTTTCATTTCCAATTCTATTGATTTGAGTCTTCTCCCTTTTTTTCCTGATGAGTTTGGCTAATGGTTTATGAATTTTGTTTATCTCCTCAAAGAACCAGATTTTAGTTTTACTGATCTTTGCTATCATTTCCTTCATTTCTTTTTCATTTATTTCTGATCTGATCTTTATGATTTCTTTCCTTCTGCTAACTTCGGGGTTTTTTGTTCTTCTTTCTCTAATTGCTTTAGGTGCAAGGTTAGGTTGTTTATGAGATGTTTCCTGTTTGTTAAGGTAGGATTGTATTGCTATAAACTTCCCTCTTAGAACTGCTTTTGCTGTATCCCATCAATCAACGTGATACATCATATTAACAAATTGAAGGAGAAAAACCATATGATCATCTCAATAGATGCAGAGAAAGCTTTCGACAAAATTCAACACCCATTTATGATTAAAAACCCTGCAGAAAGTAGGCATAGAGGGAACTTTCTTCAACATACTAAAGGCCATATATGACAAACCCACAGCCAACACTGTCCTCAATGGTGAAAAACTAAAACCATTTCCACTAAGATCAGGAAGAAGACAAGGTTGCCCAATCTCACCACTATTATTCAACATAGTTTTGGACGTTTTAGCCACAGCAATCAGAGAAGAAAAAGAAATAAAAGGAATCCATATCTGAAAATAAGAAGTAAAGCTGTCACTGTTTGCAGTGATACTATGTACTATGATACTAAACATAGAGAAGCCTAAAGATGCCACCAGAAAACTACTAGAGCTAATCAAAGAATTTGGTAAAGTAGCGGGATACAAAATTAATGCACAGAAATCTCTGGCACTCCTATACACTAATGATGAAAAGTCTGAAAGTGAAATTAAGAAAACACTCCCATTTACCATTGCAACAAAAAGAATAAAGTATCTAGCAATAAACCTACCTAAGGAGACAAAAGACCTGTATGCAAAAAATTATAAGACAGTGATGAAAGAAATTAAAGATGATACAAATAGATGGAGAGATATACCATGTTCTTGGATTGGAAGAATCAACATTATGAAAATGACTCTACTACCCAAAGCAATCTACAGATTCAATGCAATCCCTATCAAACTACCACTGGCATTTTTCAAAGAACTAAAACAAAAAATTTCACAATTTGTATGGAAACACAATAGACCCCAAATAGCCAAAGCAATCTTGAGTACAAAAAATGGAGCTGGAGGAATCAGACTCCTTGACTTCAGACTATACTACAAAGCTATAGTAATCAAGATAGTGTGGTACTGGCATCAAAACAGAAATATAGATCAACGGATCAGGGTAGAAAGCCCAGAGATAAACCCATGCACATATCTTTGATAAAGGAGGTAAGAATATACAATGGCAAAAAGACTGACTCTTCAATAAGTGGTGCTGGGAAAACTGGACAGGTACATGTAAAATATGAAATTAGAACACTCCCTAACACCATACACAAAAATAAACTCAAAATGGATTAAAGACCTAAATGTAAGGCCAGACACTACCAAACTCTTAGAGGAAAACATAGGCAGAACACTCTATGACATAAATTACAGCAAGATCCATTTTAACCCACCTCCTAGAGAAATGGGAATAAAAACAAAAATAGGGCTTCCCTGGTGGCGCAGTGGTTGAGAGTCCGCCTGCCAATGCAGGGAACATGGGTTCGTGCCCCGGTCTGGGAGGATCCCACGTGCCGCGGAGCAGCTGGGCCCGTGAGCCATCGCCTCTGAGCCTGCACGTCCAGAGCCTGTGCTCCACAACGGGAGAGGCCACAACAGTGAGAAGCCCACGTACTGCAAAAAAAAAATAACAAAAATAAACAAATGGGACCTAATGAAACTTAAAAGCTTTTGCACAGCAAAGGAAACCATAAAGAAGACAAAAGGACAACCCTCAAAATGGGAGAAAATATTTGCAAATGAAGCAACCGACAAAGGATTAATCTCAAAAATTTACAAGCAACTCATGCAGCTCAATAACAAAAAACGAAACAACCCAATCCAAAAGTGGGCAGAAGACCTAAATAGACATTTTTCCAAAGAAGATATACAGATTGCCAACAAACACATGAAAGAACGCTCAACATCTTTAATCATTAGAGAAATGCAAATTAAAACTACAATGAGATATCTTCTCAAACTGGTCAGAATGGCCATCATCAAAAAATCTAGAAATAATAAATGCTGGAGAGTGTGTGGAGGAAAGGGAACCCTCTTGCACTGTTGGTGGGAATGTAAATTGATACAGCCACTATGGAGAACAGCATGCAGGTTCCTTAAAAAACTAAAAATCGAATTACCATACAACCCAGAAATCCCAATACTGGGCATATACCCTGAGAAAACCATAATTCAAAAAGAGTCGTGTACTAAAATGTTCACTGAAGCTCTATTTACAATAGCCAGGACATGGAAGCAATGTAAGTGTCCATCAAGAGATGAATGGATAAAGAAGAGGTGGCACATATATACAACGGAACATTACTCAGCCATAAAAAGAAACAAAATTGAGTTATTTGTAGTGAGGTGGATGGACCTAGAGTCTGTCATACATAGTGAAGTAAGTCAGAAAGAGAAACAAATACCGTATGCTAACACATATATATGGAATCTAAGAAAAAAAAAGGTCATGAAGAACCTAGGGGTAAGACGGGAATAAAGACACAGACCTACTAGAGAATGGACTTGAGGACATGGGGAGAGGGAAGGGTAAGCTGTGACAATGTGAGAGAGTGGCACGGACATATATACAGTACGAAATGTAGAACAGATAGTAGTGGGAAGCAGCCGCATAGAACAGGGAGATCAGCTCCGTGGTTTGTGACCACCTGGAGGGGTGGGATAGGGAGGGTGGTAGGGAGGGAGACGCAAGAGAGAAGAGATATGGGAACATATGTATATGTATAACTGATTCACTTTGTTATAAAGTAGAAACTAACACACCATTGTAAAGCAATTATACTCCAATAAAGATGTTAAAAAAATAAAAAAATGGAATGAAAACTTATGTCAACACAGAGACACATACGTGAATGTTCATAGCAGTTTTATTCATGGTTGCCAAAAGCTGGGCACAATCCAAATGTCCATCAACTGGTGAATCCATCCAGTGGAATACTACTAGCCATAGAAGGGAATGAACTATTGATAATATGCTACAGCATGGATGAACCTCAAAAAACATTACACTAAGCAAAAGAAGCCAGATACAAAAGATTACATATTGTATGAAATATTCAGAAAAGACAAATCTATGGAGACAGAAGGCAGAAAAGTAGTTGCCTGGGGCTGGGCATGGGAGCAGGGATTTGTAGCAAGTGGGCATGAGAGAACGTTTTGGAGTGATGGAAAGATTTGAAAACTGGAAGGTGGTGATGGTTGAGTAACTCCCTAAATCTCAGCTCCCGGCTTGTGATATGAACTTGGTAAGTTACTTCACTGTACTGAACCCTTATCTCTGCATCTGTAAAGGGGGCACACCAGTGCCCTGGTGCTGCAAGAGCCAGAGGTAACTCCTGTAAATTGTCAAGCTTGGTTCCTGGCTCAAAACAGGCACCCAGTAAGTGGCATCACTCTTAATTGTGCCTTACCGGTCTCCAAAATAGTTTATTGCATTCATTATTTGCAAGGCGTTATTTTTGGTTTGTCCCTCCACCCCCCTTGTAGGCTCTTTAGACTGTGAATTAAATCAGCGAGCTAACGTTTCTTCCCTCTCATCAGTCTGGCAAAAAGTGAAAAAGTTTAAGACTATCAGGGTTTGATAAGGATCTGAGCAATTAGGTGGCTTTGTTCACTTTTGAGTAATGACTATTGAAACTGCTTTTTTGAGTGCTCATTTGGCAATATCTATTAAAATTGAAGATGCGAAAAAAAAAAAAAAAGAAACCAAGATCCGGCACTAGGTGTACAAATTGCTACTGTGGTGTCGCATCTTTTAGCCCTTCTCAACAGACAGGGCTAATAGAGTTTATACTGGTAACAATATAAACTCATACAAACATGAGTTTACCTTGATAAAACTTGAGTTTATAATACTTCCAACACCAGTCCTGCACCACATGATTTCTTCTAGCCATTTCCCTTTCTTTATTTATAACTTTGTAACTTCATTCTGTTAAAGACAGAAATGTGGGTCTTATTCTCTACAATAACATGTACATGCATTTGTTCAATACTATTACACATATAAATTAGTTTTAGAATTGCTAACCCATACATTCTAAAAAAGTTTTACCACTTAAAGCACAATGTGTGGATAGTTTTTCTTGACCTTCGCCTTCACTATCCTGTAAGAACACTGTCTTCCAAAGTTACTTCAGCTCCTCTCTTCCTAAGACCCTTAAAGTTAGTGATTTATTTGTAATATACTTATATTCATTTGTCACAATCTTCAGTGAACCTTGGGTACTTTCACATATTATTTTTCTTTAATTTACATCAATTAAAATTTACTCTTTGTGGTATAAAGATCTATGAGATGAGATAAATGCGTAGAGCCATTCAACCATGACTATCTGCATTCTCTATAGTTACAGAACTGTATGGAACATTTGGTTCACAAGAAAACTTTTTGTGCTGACCCTTTGTAGTCAATCCCTGCCCCTACTTCTCACATCCTAACAGTCGCTGATCTTTTATTTCATTCCTATAGTTTTGCCTTTCCCAAAATGTCACAGAAATGAAATTATACAACACAACGAGTTTGAGGTCTGGGTTCTTTTAAGCAGACTGTTTCTAAGGTTCTTCCATGTTGTGTGCATCAACAGTTTGTTCTTTTGATATTGCAGATTATTATTCTATTGCATAGATGTACTACCATTGTTTATCCATTAACTGGTTGAAGGATATCTGTGTTTTTCCCCGTTTTTACTGATTAAGGAATAAAGATGATACAAACAATTGTATCATTGTCTTTGTATAAAAATACATTTTCATTTCCCATGGGGAGATAACTAAGAAGCATAGAATTGCTGTGTCAAATGGTAGTTGTATGTTTAGCTTTCTAAGAAATTGGCAAACTGATTTCCAAAGGAGCTGATCCATTTTGCATTCCTGCCAACAGATAAAAGAGTGTCAATTCATGCAAGAATGTGCTGGCCATTATAATTGACACCAAAGCTGTGAAGGACACAAGCAATATTATATGCTTAACATTTTGAAAGTCACTTGGTTTCTATATTGTCAGATCAAAAGTGAGAGTAGTTAGTAAATTTTTACAAAAGTATAGTAGAGAGACGATGCCATACACACAAGACATACAGAAATACACACTCTTTCTCTCACATACACACACAAATATACACATACCTCCTTGTTTCAAAAATGATTTCTGGGGCTTCAAATAACTTAAAAGTAGTATTTATAGCAATATATTATTCTATCTTAATTATATTTAATCACTTACTATATATTTGGCATTGTATTAAGCTTCAGGATATTCTGATCAATTATATAATTATGTATATCAATTAATATATATAAATTTGTTACATGTAAAAATATTAATTAATTATATATATTTATATTATAAATATATTATATATATTTTTTACATTATTTATATTTTATGGTATAAAATATATATATATACACCTATATATTTCCCACAGAGATCTTACAGTCTTTTGTAATTAGTATGGTAATAAAAATGGAGGTCACAATGAATACTTATATTTTTTAATCTATAATATTAATGTTATATAAATTTATGAAATTAAATATATATATGTTTAGTCACATTCCCTCAGTAAAGTCACATTAAATTTCCTATATAGGTGGCCAAAATCATTATGTAAATAACATTATAATAATTATTGTTATTTTATATATTTGGGTGAAACTTGCAATACTGATGAAACATTTGGTTCTAAAGATTATTTACCACAGAGTTAAAACTAAACTGATTTTTAAAAATTTTTCCTTCCAAGGAATATTGGCAAGCCTGTTAAATAAAAGTCACCAGTATGGTTTCCATTTTATTATCTGTTTATATATATGTATTCCACAAAACAAATGGTAGCTATTAGATGCATGCAATAATTATCTGAGAGGAAGAAAAAGAAACCTGACACTTAATTTCAGTGCCTGATCCATTTGTAGGAATTTAATTTCAGTTTTTTACCTGAAAGATAGGTAATTTATTCATTGCTTTATAATTTATGTCTGTTTACCACAATAATGGCCTTCTGACTTTGACCTTTTCAATTGTGTTTATGGTTATTTTGAAATGAAATCATGTAAGTTACGTTTCAGCAGGTAAATCGAACAGCTTCAATGTCCAAAAATATCGGCAAATTGGCAAGCATTTCTTACTAACCTAGTCCTATATTCTAATTGTTTTCAATCATCCTCTTTTTATTTTATATCCTTATGTCAAGACTTCTTCTCATTTAGAGTAATTTCTATTGTCCTGTTCTCCATTATTATATATTTATTTATTACAACTACCCTGGGATGTGTGGGTAGAGTGGAGTAAAGAAATGGAGAAAAAAATTGGTTTAAGTCATTTTGCTGAAACACAAATTTTGGTTGGCTGAGTTAGGACTATACCTCAACTTCCTTTACTCATTCTCTGTTCAATTTTTATTCCTTTAGTCAGTCTATTGGTTTGAGGTATTTTGAAAAAGAGAAACAATAAATTAAATGTATTGTAATATAATTTAGATAAAAATTTCAAATCATATAAGAATAATTTGAATATTTCTAATTAAAATATTAAATATATATTTAAAATACAAAAATCAGCAAATAATATTTAATAATATTCACAAAAGAATCTTCACAACCATTCAGCCACTTCTGAGTACTGATACAAGAATTTTGAGAATGACCGATAAGTTGTTTTTCCTGTGTCCTCCAACCATGAATCTATCATGTTTATTCTTGTTCAAAGAGAGTAACAGCAGATGAGAAGAAATAGAATGGCCTTTAAAAAAAAAAGAAAACATGAAAGATGCCATATGGCTCTTCCCCCCATAACTGTGTTGAATACATTTAGAAAAGAATTTCAAAAAAAGGAGTAAAGTGGAAAATTATTTCATAAATGGCCTTGCATTTCAAACAAATAAACAACAAATATCATTTAGCATCACGTGACCTGATACAATCCTAAACAATAAATTATAAACTAGCTATAAGGTATTGATATGAGAATCTGGATAATGAAACTTTATGTTAAGAAATCAAATATGTTAAAAAGTAGAGAGACAGGCGTAATGACCCACAGTAGGCCCATCACCTAAATTAAAAAGTTTTCAACTACAGTCAATCATCTGCTTGACCATCTTCCCAAACCTAAATTAACTTGAAACAAGTCCAAGAAAGCAAAAATTTACATTATTCTATCATGTGACTTTAAAATGTAAGTATTATATTTAAAGTAAAATAAAAATATCATAAGTTATTTTATCATAAAATAACAAAGCATATTTAATGTCATTTAATATGCCATCAAACAGAAAGACCCATTCAGGATAAAAACCTCTCAGAAAAAAACAAATAAACAGGAATAGAGGAAACTTCCTCAATTGAATTTTTTTAAAAAGCATCTATAAAAATACGAATGTCTTTCTCCTAATATTAGGAACATGACAAGGATGTGTGCTCTAACCATTTGTTCAACAAAGTGCAGGTAGTTCTAGCCAGTAAAATGAAGCATGGAAAGGAAATAGAAGGCATACATATTCAAATGGAAAAATAAAACCGTCTTTACAGTTTTATTTTATACATAGACATGTTTGTCTATGTATAAAATCCTAAAGAAACAACCAAAAAACAAACAAACAAAAAACCTGGGCTTCCCAGCTGGCACAGTGGTTGAGAGTCCGCCTGCCGATGCAGGGGACACAGGTTTGTGCCCCGGTCTGGGAAGATCCCACATGCCACAGAGCAGCTGGGCCCGTGAGCCATGGCTGCTGAGCCTGAGCGTCCAGAGCCTGTGCTCCGCAAAGGGAGAGGCCCCAACAGTGAGAGGCCCGCATACCACAAAAAAAAAAAAAAAAAAAAAAAAAAAAATCCTACAACTAACAAGTTGGTTTAGGAAGGTTACAGGACAAAAAATAAACGTTCTATATGTTAGAAATGACAACATGAACACTGAAAACTAAATACAATAGTGCCCCCCCCCAAATTAAATACTTAGGTACAAGCCTAACAATATATATAGCAATCTCTATTTGCAGAATATTACAAAATCTCTGAAGACAACAAAGAAGATCTAAATAAAAGAGATATCCCATGTTCATGAATTCAAAGATTCAATATTGTTAAGATGTCAATTCTCCCAAACATGTTCTATAAAATCTGTGAAATCCTATTAAAAATCACCCCCAAATTATTAATAAATACTGAAAACCTAATTCTAAAAATTCTCTGAAAAAGTAAAAGACCTAGAATAGTCAACACAATAGTGAAGGAGAAAAAAATTTAGAGAACTCACATTGCCTGATTTCAAGACTTACTATACAGTTACAGAAATCACGACAGCATGATAGTGAAAGATGACCATCTAGATCAGTGGTTCCCAACCTTTTTGGCACCAGGGACCAGTTTCATGGAAGACAATTTTTTCATGGACAGGGGGCAGAGGGGTGGTTCAGGCAGTAATGAGAGCACTGGGAAGCGATGGGGAGCAGCAGATGAAGCTTTGCTCACCCGCCGCTCACCTCCTGCTGTGCGGCCCGGTTCCTAACACGCCGCGGACTGGTACCAGTCTGCAGCCCGGGGGTTGTCGACTGCTGATATAGATGGATGGAATGGAATAGAGTCCACAAATACACCCACACAAATATAGTCCATTGATATTTGGCAGAGGAGCAAAGACAATTCAATGGAGAAAGAATAATCTTTTCAACATATCTAGAGACTTATTGTGACACAGTGTCAAGATATTTCATTTCAGTTTTCTGTGCTTCTGTCAGCATTCATAGAATGCCTGAGTATTCCATGTTTTGAAATGCTAGCAATCACTGATGACCATGGCCTAGATTTATCATTTCATTCTTAGCGGAAAAAAAATGGTAGTTATAACTCTGCTATTCTTTATCTATTAGAGAAGTACCTACTTCTCTATCTAAAGGAAGTACCTACTTCTCTATCTACTATCTAAAGTACCTACTTCCTTAACAGATGCTTTCCCTTATTAACAATTTGATAAAAATTCCTATATATATTTTAGGATAGATTCCTGATTATTTTCCTTTATAGCTATTTTTGAAAATATAAATTTGGTTTCTTAGGATAATTCAGAGATGAAAATGAGCTGTTTATTTTTTTTAAATTTTCCACTTGGACAATGGATTTTACATACTTAAAGTGCTCAGCCCATTGCAGTTAACTTATCAATGTTAAAATTCCACATCTTTGGCCAGGGAACCACTTCAAGTTGTTTCTTGAGCCAACCTGATAAATGCTCAATAGTCATTAATAGCACCTTGCTTTTGATAATTATAAAATATTACAGGCTCATCTTGAATGTTTGTAGTTCCAGCCTTAAAAATCAACTAATTCACAAATAGGCAATGGTATTTATAGATATCAGCCTTTGAGACAGATGTGCCCGCAAGACAAGGTTGGTTTTGTGGTTATTAAAAGAAAAGCAAAAACCTAATTTTTACAAACCAATTTTCATGAGTTTACAAAGACACTTCCAATCCAAACTTAAGACTACAAGACTTTTATTCTTAAATTTATATATCTTTCTCCTTTACCCCATACTAAAATGTAAGATCCCAGCTACAATAAATATTTTCTCATTTGCTTTATCTTGTAATATGTTATATTTACATTAACATTAAAGTTTCATTATAAAATAATTAATGGCATAATAAATAGACTTGCATATTTGTATTTTTGTCAGTGTAACTTTGAAACAGATTTCCACGAGTGAGATTTCTGATCAAAGTCAAAGACTAAGTATATGTTTGATATTGGCAATTTCAGAATGTAGATGTATATCAAAACATCAGATTGCACACCTTAAATATACACCACTTTTATTTGTCGATCATACCTCAATAAAGGTGGGGAAAAATAACTATGTAGTTGAAAAAGCATAGAATATGTTAGTTGCTTTTCCTGGTGATTGTGACTATACTGAGATAGTACACAAAATTTGACAAGTGGTCATTTATTAAAGGTTATTAAGGTATAGAATATGGAACTATACTGATTAAATATAGCCTACTGGTCTATCTTGCACTTTGAATAGATCTTTAACTGATGTATTATTATCCAACAGCATGCATTGGTCATTTGGAAAATATTAGTTCACTGAGTTGTACAGAGCTTTCATACATTGACATTTTATTATTTGATATAATCACATTTTTAAAAATCACTGACAATCTCATTTTAAAGTACTTTAAGAATTGGCAAACTTACAAGCATACAGTGCCATGTATGTTTTCCAAAATTTTAATTTTCACTTTAACACTCAAATTTTATTATTGGCAACAAATAGTGCCAATTTTTTTCCTGAAAATATCTGCCAAAATCCAAATGTGAATCAGCATACATTTTCATTTCAGTAAAAATGATATTCTATGTAAAATATAACAAACAAAAACTCACTTAATTCAGCTCACAGTTCAAACAATTACATAAGTGTTTTCCCTCCAGACAAAAAGAAAGGATTTATGTGTTCTTCCCATTTTCTTTCAGAGTATATTGAAAAGTATATTCCATTTTCCTCTAGGAATACTGCTTCTGTCCTATCCACAGCACTGTCTGGCCTATCACAACAAAAAGCCTAAATGGCAAACCTAATACCAATGGAGAAATGTTCAACATTCTTTAAAAAATATAATATTTAATTAATTATTGTTAAACAGCAAAGAAGTCCTTCAAAATATTTTAGCTTTCTGAATATCTATAAATAGAATCAGCTAAATACTGTATATATGTGGTGGGAATTTTTGTTTTCTTTCTGAAGTATCTGTGTGTAGGTTTTCTTTTGATCTAGTCCCTTAGGCAGTCCCTTGCTATATGGCAATAATCTAATGGACATTTTATATGCTTATTATGAGGAAAGTTGATTTTGCACATTATTCAATTGAAGTCATCTAAAGAGAGATCATCTGTGCATTACCCAGCATCATTTTATTTTATTATACTTGATATACATGAGAGAATGAAGTGATCATGGCTACTAGTATCATTAAACAGATGGCAGTGAAATTTTTTTCCATCCTCTGTAACTCAGGAGTGTCCTTTCTTACTCTACTTCAAAATTAAGTTTAATGTAAAGAATAATTAAGAGCAGATTTCATGGCTTTCCATTTTCAATTAGAATGCAGAACTTCACTGATGACCATCACTTCATTCACCAATGACAAGTCAGATAAATTAGAAAACTTCAGTATCTAAAAACAAACATGGTGATAAAGACTCCAAAAAAAATAAACTAATGAATTAAGTTTTGAACAATATCGTATCTTTCCATTACATAAGCAACCTATGGCTATTTTCAAGCCTGGAAGGTCAGCAGGAAGAGGAGTGAATACAACATAAATAGTGGTAAGGAGAAATCACCCCAATTTTTAACCACTGTGAGAGTGCTGGAGAGATGACTTGGAATCCCAAGGAACCATAATTACACAATGAGCCGGCACCTGCCAACTCTTTTCCATTGGCCTTTTCAGAGCATATGGTGTAACCTCTGTAGGCTGGAAACTGTGCAGGAGATCTAGCTAAGAGAGAATCTCCCTATAAGATGCACAGTGCTTCTACTGAATACAAGGCTGTGGACATGTAAAGGATTGAGGCTGTTAGGAAAGCCGAAAAAAATTGTCCCTGAGGCACCTGGAGTCTTCATCTCATCTGAAGGATGAAAATGAGAGAGGAGAAATGAAAGACATTCCCCCAAGGTACATTAGGCTTTCATAAAGCAAACTGCCATGGACAAACACAAGTGGGGTGAGGGAGGAAGACAGCAAGACAAAGAGAAATCACCAAAGCACCAGCAAGTTCAAGGTGTGTCTCTGTGTAAAGAGAATTCTTCAAGAACTCTAAAGTCTAGATGTCATCCTGTATACCAGAGAGAGAGATTCTAAATCCTGAGAACAAACTGGTTGTACAGTATACAGTAGCTTGGATATAAAGTACAAAGAGTTCTGTGGAAGCTCACCACTGCAAAGACACAGATCCTGCTTAAAGGGAAGCAATGATCCTGTCCTCAAAATTTTTAATGCCAGTGTTGAACTAAATATAAATAAAGCTGCAACAAAACCCAGATTTCACTACAGATCTGACTGGCTCATCATGCTTTCTTCCCATATAAACATCATAGACAGGTGTATGCTGTTTTCTGAGAAAATTAAATTAAATTTAATGAATTCTCCATTGTTCTTTGGACTATGATATCTCATATAATAAAAAGTAATGAGAAATTCAAAGAAGCAGGAAAGTGTTAACTATATCCAAGAGGGTAAAAAAATAGTTAATAGAAATAAACTCATAAGTGGCCAAACTATTAGAACTATTATACAAAGAATTTAACATAATTAGGGAAAATATACTAAATGATCTAAGGGAAAATATTAAAAACATGTCTGAATGATGTTCACTAACATTACTATGGTAACCATTTCATGATGTATGTAAGTCAAATCATTAGGCTGTACACCTTAAATTTACACAATGCTATATGTCAACTGTATCTCAATAAAACTGGAAGAAAAATATGTGTGAATAGATGGATAATTTCAGCAGATAAATGGAAACTATAAACAGGTAATAAATGATAGAAACCAGATTCCCCTCCCCCCCAAAAAAATGTTTCTGCATGAAATATTTCTATGAGTACAAAACTAATTCATGGTGTTAGAAGTGAGAAGATGTTTACCTAAATTGGGGACAGGGATCAACTGAAAAGCAGCAGGAGATAATTTTCTGGTGTGAAGTAAATATTCTGTTTTATTTTATGTTCTGTTTCTTTTTGCTATATAATTGCTAAAACTTATGTAGCTGTACTGACTACTAGGATCCCTAAATTTAATTATCTGTAAAAAAAGACCTTTATAGATATGTCAATAAATAGATAAATAATCCAATAAAAATGAATCCACTAAAAGACCTCAGTACTTTAGAACTGCCACTATACGTACTGATTATTTTGCATCAACACATACATTTATGTGGATTATGATAGTCTTTTTATACTGCCTTTTGTGGAGTAGAAATTTTAAATTTTAATGAAGTCCAGCTTATCAATTATTTCTTTCGTGAATTCTGTCTTTAGTGTTGTATCTAAAAAGTCATTGCTATACTCCTGCAAAAGCAGCAAACAGGGGAAGCCTGCAGCTCCCTTAACCAGAGATTGTGGTCCCAGTAAGGCAGTGGCAGAACTAGCAAGAAATATAACAAGCGGATCATGGAAATGAAAGAGCCATTGATAAAGGCTGATAACTATCATATGTTGTTAACTTGACTGCTGAAGAAGCTACACACACGGGGGAAACCAAAGGAAAGGACCCAAGCTCTCCACAAACCCACAGCTGACTGGCTGCACTTAGGAACAGGGAAGACACGAAATGGCCAAAGTTTTCCACACATTTCTGAATGAGTTGGAAGCATGCACAGGGAAGACTTGAGAAGATTCAGCAAAATATAAAATTCATGGTGGAACTGAAAATTGCTTGAAATTTGAATGTAAAACCTGATCTATACACAGATCCATTGGTAAAATGTAGAAATTTTACTTGGCTCAAGGTGTTTAATCACAACCTTCGACCAATCAGTGACTGACACCTAAGTTTTTGCAGACCTTTGACCAATCAGTGACTGACACCTAAGCTTTGCAGACACAGCAATGACCTATATAAAGTCAAAATTAAAAAATTTTTAAATAATAATTAAAATCAACTGATCACAGATATCATTGTCCGCAGAGCATGCGGAAGACAGGTTTCACAGATTAAAGGCAGAAAAGAGATTAGTGTTTCGCAGGAATCAGGGCTCAGGGAAGAACATTGATTGCCAGGGTTATAAGAGAAATTTGAGCACTGATGGAAATGTTATATATACCTACATCATTATTGTGGCAGCAGTTACATGACTGCATACATTTGTTGATCTCATCAAGTTGTATACCTAAAATTGCTCAGACCAATCTAACAGTATGTAAATAATTAAACTATAATTTATTGTCTATATTGTGATAAATTCATTTCAATAATTAATGTGTGATATACTTTACTTTAAAATATGAAATTTAAATTTAGAAAGTAAAACATAGTTTCCTTGTATGAAAAAATACATTTTACTCAAATTACAACTAACAAGATATAATGTTATTTTATTGTTTTTAAAAAAAATCATGAAAGTAGATACTGATTATTTGATTAAGTGCCTTTGGTTTTCCTTAATGCTATACTTCTGGGATGACAGGGAGAGGTATGGGATTTCCATTCTCTCTAGCTTTTCTCAATAGCTTATATAAGAGGTATGTCCTTAGATTATTCTTGAGAGATCTGCTTTGAGGATGGTCTCAGGCCTTTAACCTTCTCATAATAAAGCACTTCTTCATTTTCCTAATGATATCTGGTTATAGTTACACTTTTTTACCAATAAAGTTTTTCTTTGACCATTATTCTTAATACCCCATTCTCTTTTCATTGTAGGTCCAAAATCCTAATTATCCTGAAAAAATTCCTGATTATTAAATATACATTGTAACTCAACTCTGATATAGAATTGAAGTATCTTCACCTTGATAAGAATTTTAGACCTGTCAAAACTAATTGAAATATTAAATTTGATTTCAATAAAAATATTAGCCATTCCTTCCATTGTGATGAAATTAATGACAGTAAGTAATGACGCTGGTGTTAAGAAAAGTTACAACTTGAAAGTAAAGTGTAATTTCCTTGTAAGAGAAAATTTTAGACTTTTCAAACTTTATAAAGAAACCCTTTAATATATTAATCTGTTTTCCGAATATGAATATATTCCCTCAGTCAGAAATACACAATGCTAATCACCCAATACTGTCTAGAGAATATTTACTTAAAATTTATTATTCTAAAACTGTGTTAATCCAATATCATCATTCTCAATTATGGTATATTTCTAAAGCTTCTATAAGACTTGCCTGCTCGAATATAGTCATATATATTTCCTCTTTTTCTTCATCTCACAAATTCTATGGTATACTTTTTCCTTCATATAGTAATTATGCAGGGGGTTTTTTGCACAATGTTCCAAAAAGCCAACTTTACAGAATGCAGTTGATAGTTTTAAAAAACATCAGCATAAAATGAACATACATTAACAACGTGGAAGTTCTTATCTATATGAAAACTGAGAAGAGATTAGATTTTTGTTATTCTGTTTAGTTTTTTTCTTTTCTTTTTTGCTGTATTTAGCTGTACTGAAAAAATGTATAGTCACCATAATATATCCTAAGTATGATGGAATAAGAAATAATCTTATATTAAGACAAGAGAAATTACATTAAAATTTTATAGGTGAGTCACTTCCTCAAGACTGATATTCAGATGGGTAATTAGGAAGCTATCCTTTGCTTGAACCTTGTTATAAAAAAAAAAATACAAACCCATCCATCTTGTAGCTTACTTTAAACATGATTATGATAGTATATGGCATTCTACAGTCTCTACTGCATATGACAGATGCTCATATTTTATTAAATAATGATGATAAACATATCTAAATATATTTGCTACTATAATTCATCATAACTAAAATTCTGAATATATTTGTTGCCTTAAAGAGAGTTCTTTGTTCATCCATTTGCATTTTCTCTTGATGCCCACTTTCATTTTTGTACTTCAGTAATTTTTTTTCTGACAGAACCATTCATTTCCCAGGCAAGTACTCTGAATTGTCTTCTTTTTCACTTGCCTGTTTCAGAAGCTGCAACCCACACTGTTTGTACCATAAGCCTAGTCATATTTACTGAGATATTACCTTTTAATTGAAGTAGATTAGATATACTTTTTGGCATCGTTGGGAGAGATTTGTTTTGAACAGTTAACTTCTAAAGTGACAATTTGTGTCCTTAATATTGAATTTATGTATCTTTCCATATTAATGTGCATTATGGTTATGAAGTCACAGTGAACAAAACCATTATTAAGTGAATTCTAAATTCAATGAATTTTAAGTTGCATTAAAAAAGTACATACCAACAATTCACAGAAAAACTATTTGTAGAAAGAAATCTGTCTGAGCTTGACCAAGGTTATTTGGGAACACACCAATTCTTCTAAAACTTGCTAAAAAATAGGAGAATAAATATGAAAATATCCATTTAAAAAATGGAGATTTGACATATTTAATAATTGTAAATGATAAGATATATATTAGATAAAATATAATGCATTATGCTAGTAAATGACATTGTAAAAGCAAATCATTAATTTTTTAAAAAGGACTTCAGTGATTTTGTGATTTTATGCATTTATTATACATGTACAAATGCTTCAAATATGTAACAGAACTTCTAAACATAAATCCTGTTTTACATACAAAATGTTCATGCACATACATTCTTTTCCATATGGTCCAAAGAACTACTATATTTAAATGGTATAATTATATGAAATATATACATATATAAATGGTATAAATGATTATATATATATATATATATATATATATATATATATATACACACACACACACACACACACACTGGTTTTTGAAATATTGGTAAATGTCTATCAGGTAGTTGCATGTAAGTATCTGAAGTTTGTAAGAGAGTTTAGTATGTATATGCATATAAAGATGTAAAAGTCAAGAGCAAATAGGTAGTATTAAAGTCACTGGTAGAGAAAAATATCTAAAGAGGGGATGTGTAGTATAAGAATGATGTAAAAGATCTAAGTTTGGATAATATGAAAATTTTAAGAAAGATTCTAAGGAAGAACAGAATACTAGAAATAATAGAAATTGAAATAATCAGAGAGGTAGGAGGAGAATCAGCATATTACTGAATTCTAAGTGTTAAGAGTACTATAAGGAGATAAGGGATTCCTACTTAAAATATAAAGTTAAGTGTCAAAAAATTCCCCACCTGCCAACTTTGTATTGAAATAACACACAGAGTTAAGTGTAAAATTTAACAACGAAAAATTGAGAGACTGAGACCATGGGGCAAAACTAAATTAACCGAAAGCACAATGGACTGACGCAAAAGAATACAGGGCCAATCAAGAAGCTATTAGAGGATTTCTAATAATCCTTTCTATGTTTGGAGAAAATGTTTTCAATGAATAATTTCTAAAGTAGTAACTTGTTATTAATATTGAATTAATATATCTTTCCATATTACAGTGTAATATGGTTATTAAATCATATTCCTAATTAGATACCTCTAAGTCAGTGGTATAATGAGTGGCCAGAGGAGGGAGATGGCAAGCAAATGAGTATTGCATTATGAAACATGATAAAAATTGTAGAAAGAGATGGAGATAAAAATATCCTGGAGCTAATGGAATTTATAGTTTTTTTAAATGGTAATTTCTAAAAACAGTAAATGATAGTCTTTGCCACTTTTCAGACTGAATTTCCTTCTATGTAAAAAGACCAGGACATGGAATCATTGGGATACATTTTGAGTAAGATAAACCTTAATTATAGGAAATCCAAGAAAACTTTGTTTAATTAGACACAGATAGGAAACTGTCATTCAATAAAACTGTAAGAAATTAATAAAAATTAATTTTAAAAAAATTAATAAAAATTAAATAAAAAATAATTCTAAAGGGAAAGGATGGATGCTAAAGAAATGATCCTTAAAGTGATACTTGCATAAATACACCAATAAATGAATAAATGAATTACATATTCATAAAATTCAGATTCTAGCGCTTTGGTTTAAAAATAGTAGTCACCAATGTATTTGACCACAATCACAGAATCATTTCTGTAGAGAATTCTAAATTAACCCAAGTCTAAAACATCACACTAGTAGGAATACCTATACTAATATAAAAAATAGATACGCAAGGTTTGCCTGTATGTTCTATTTAAAAAGTAAGTAAAAAGTAAGTTTTGTTATCAAAACTGACAAAGATAGGGGCTTCCCTGGTGGCGCAGCGGTTGAGAGTCCGCCTGTCGATGCAGGGGACACGGGTTCGTGCCCCGGTCCGGGAAGATCCCACATGCCGCGGAGTGGCTGGGCCCGTGAGCCATGGCCGCTGAGCCTGCGTGTCTGGAGCCTGTGCTCCGCAACGGGAGAGGCCACAACAGTGAGAGACCCGAGTACCTCAAAATAAATAAATAAATAAAAAATTTAAAAAAATAAACTCATAATGGATTAAAGACCTAAATGTAAGGTCAGACACTATAAAACTCTTAGAGGATAACATAGGCAGCACATTCTATGACATAAATTACAGCAAAATCCTGTTTGAGAATCAGGAGAATCTGATGTAAATTTAATCTGATGTAAATTTAAATAAAAATAAACAAATGGGACCTAATGAAACTTAAAAGCTTTTGTACAGCAATGAAACCATAAACAAGACAAAAAGACCACCCTCAGAATGAAACAAACTATTTGCAAATGAAGCAACTGACAAAGGATTAATCTCCAAAATATATAAGCAGCTCATGCAGCTCAATATCATAAAAACAAACAACCCAATCCAAAAATGGGCAGAAGACCTAAACAGACATTTCTCCAAAGAAGATATACAGATTGCCAATAAACACATGAAAGGATGCTTAACATCACTAATCATTAGAGAAATGCAAATCAAAACTACAATGAGGTATCACCTCACACTAGTCAGAATGGCCATCATCAGAAAATCTATAAGCAATAAATGCTGAGAGGGTGTGGAGAAAAGGGAACCCTCTTGCACTGTTGGTGGGAATGTCTAATGATACAGCCACTATGGAGAACAATATGGAGGTTCCTTAAAAAAACTAAATATAGAATTACATGACCCAGGAATCCCACTACTGGGCATATACCCTGAGAAAATCATAATTCAAAAAGAGTCATGTACCACAATGTTCACTGCAGCACTATTTACAATAGCCAGGACATGGAAGCAACCTAAGTGTCCATCGACAGATGAATGGATAAAGAACATGTGGCACATATATACAATGGAATATCACTCAGCCATAAAAAGAAATGAAATTGAGGTATTTGTAGTGAGGTGGATGGACCTAGAATCTGTCATACAGAGTGAGTTAGAAAGAGAAAAACAAATACCATATGCTAACATATATATGGAATCTAAAAAAAAAAAAATGTTTCGATGAACCTAGGGGCAGGATAGGAATAAAGACACAGATGTAGAGAATGGACTTGAGGACACGGGGCAGGGGAAGGGGAAGCTGGTATGAAGTGAGAGAGTAGCACTGACATATATACACTACCAAATGTAAAACAGATAGCTAGAGGGAAGCAGCTGCAAAGCCTAAGCTGATCAGCTTGGTGCTTTGTGACCACCTAGAGAGGGGGGATACGGAGGGTGGGAGGGAGTTGCAAGAGGGAGGGATATGGGGATATATGTACACATATGGCTTATTCACTTTGTTATACAGCTGAAACTAACACAACATTGTAAAGCAATTATACTCCAGTAAAGATGTAAAAAAAAAAAAATACTGTCAATTTGCTGCTTGTGCTTACATACCTACTACAGCATTTTTTTTCTTTGTTATATTAGCTATCATACAATAAATGTTAAATGTGTGGTATGTGAATAACTCCCATGAATTTTGAATACATATGTTTATGGTATATAATAAAATATATATTTTTATGTATGTATATATCTAACATATTTCTTTCTACCTGTGTTTTACATATTTAAAATCTATATTGTTTTGTATACAACTTTTGAAATGTGATATGTTCCTGTTGGGTTTCTTTTTCTAAATTACAAAATATTCCTCTGTCCTTTAGTAACACATTTTTGCTTGAAATGTACTTTGACTACTATTAGTAGAGTTACAGTATCTTTGTTTTGTTTAGTGTTTATATATTTATTTTTCTTTACTTTAAAAATTTTCCATGTCCTTATCTCGAACATAATGCTCTTGATAGAAGCCTACAGTTGTGTTTTGCAGTTTTATATTTTCTGAAAATCATACTGTTTTCCTGAAATATTTTCTGTTAGATCCACCAATTTTTAAAAAAATATTCCTTTTTTCCTCCATTTTAAATTAATATAAACAACTACAAATATGCTAAGGACAGTGAAATATAAGTACAGATGTAAAAATAATACTACTATGTGGGGAGGGGCTTCACAGCATACTTCAGTGATAGAGAAGTTCTTCCTGAGAAAATGACACGTAAACTGATTAGCAGAAGATGAAGGAGAAATAATCACTTGAAACTTTTTTAGAATAGGGTTATGGATAGAGAAAATAGCATGAACAAACTCCCATATACAAAAAAGAGGTCGGCCTGAATGGCCATATCAAAGAATGGAAGAAGTTACATAAGATGAAATTAAATAAGTTGTAAAAATATCTTACAAAATGAATAAATTTGGTGGTAAAGAATTTGTATGTAGAAAATTATTAGACTATAGATCTAAATTTTTAAATCAAAATGTAAAAATACCCCATGAATGCAGTGCTCATCCCAACATATTCTACAAAATGCTCTTATAATTGCACATTGGAGATTTTCTGCCACACTTTTCTTGCTCTTGTAATTGCATATTGGAGTTATAGAAAATAGAAAAATAAATAGTTTTTAGTCTGTATACATTAAATTACCAGGTGTTATGTGTTTATAAGGTCTATATTGATTTTGGTTGTACTGGATGAAACGTCACATAAAGTTTAACTTTTACAAGAATACAATTATGATTATAAAGATAATGGATAAAAATATTTCCAAATCCATTCTAAATTGTCATAAAACAGTATGGTACAATTTAACTGCTGAAAATGTGTCTTTCTAAACTGTAATGACTCAAGGCAAGCATCCTATAAACTGTGAAATAAAAACTGCAGAGGCATTATCTCAAATTATAATCTTCAAGTAGTACTGTCTAGATAAAAAGCTTTTTACCATTCATTTTAGGAAAATATTTCACATTTTGTATTTATGATAAAGAGCTTTGAAATTTCACATATGAATGAGTTAATAATGCATTCATAAACACTTTCCAAATGGCACTTCCATTCACCTTGGTGTATTCACTGCATCCAAGATTATAAAAGGAAATAGCAGTTTCTTGTCATACAGTAATTTACTTGTATTCTAATGTGAAGAGAAAGTGAAGATCTCTTTTGAAATGAATCAGAAGTAGTACTGTAGAGATAAGACACGATGATATTTTACCATGACTAATTTTTTAGGTCTTCACGATATACAGTACTAAAACATTACTTCTTGTAGTAAAGATTCTCAATATCAAATTTTAGTAAATAAAATTTTGAAACATTCATTCATTTTGTTCATGTTTTCCCATTAGCAGAAAAGACAGATTATTACAAGGAAACAAATGACATTAAACAAAAACAAATGCGAAACAAATATCCCAAATTGGAGTTATATTTAAGTATAAAACATCTGTGTTTAGTTCTACTATTTATTCATGGATTAGTAGAATCACCTACCTTGGTTTAACCACACTTTCAGACACACATATACATCACACATATGTAATTTCCTATCTTAAAATATATACTATCCTTGCTTTGCTTTAGTTTGTTGATAACAATCTTATTCTGACCTACTAGATTATAATTATTGCCCAAAGAATAGTTTTCAAAAACAAACACATATGGTTTTAAAATTCTAACTCTGTCACTTGACAGTTTTGACTTTCAAATACTTCATTTGTATAGTAAGAAAAAGAACATTTATCTCACAGACTTTTTAGCAGAAGGTAGAAAAATATCAATAATATTACCTAAAAATTTGCACTTATTAAGTAATGACTATGTAACAGCAACTATTCTAAGTACTTATTTAATCATTAGACTAAACATATGAGGAAGGTAATTGTATAATTACTATTTTATGGATGAACAAACTAAGAATTTGCTAAATTAATGCATGGTAGAGAAAGGCCTTCAAACCCAAGTTCTTAATAACACACATTTACCTTTATTAAAAACAGAAGTATTGATGCATAGGTAAATCCTGTAGTCTCTCAAGGCAAGCAATGATGATTATAGACACAAGATATTTGGGTGCATGTAAGTTTTTATTATGATATCACAGAGTTATCTGAAGATTTTCTTCCAGGCTTTTCCTAGCTTGATTGTCCCAGTTAGATATCCATTATGTCAGGGTTGGTTCTCTTTCATAATTAGCATTCTTGGATAATTATGAGTATAAAAGAGAAAAATTCTGGTTTAGTTTCTAGAAACTTGGAAAGTTCCCTTTTATAATTTTCTCTTATTTCTTAACTCTATTTTATCTGTACTTAAATATGATCAATATTTATTGATATGTAATATGTAGTCAATTAAATAAGCACCCTAAAAAATCCTCTTGACCCATGCCTCCTTTCAGTTTAAATACTTTCTTTTTTTCTCATTTTCATAATGAAGAAAGTTGTCTAGATATTCTGATGCCCTATCTCCAAACTGTCAATCTAGTATAACATGTTTACTGGCTTTATTATTTTCTGAAAAGATGCTTATATAAACAGTGAACAAAATTCTACAGAAACACTTAACTTCTTATCTTGCTCTTTTCCTTCACAGCATTTTAAAATGTTCAGCTAGATATGACAGGATATGACTGAGGAGAAAGGGATATGTAAGAAATATGGCCAACAACAGGAAATTAGAGAAATTCTAGAGCACAGTGCATGATCAGTACCAAGAAACCATGGATAAGCTGATCCAATTTATCAGATCTTTAATTTCCATTCACATGAGTGTACTGCAGTGTCTTCACAGAAGAGTTATATAGGCACATTGTCTAAACAAGTGGTTTCAAAGCCTGACAAAACATATCTAGAGACATAGCTGTAATAGCTTTTTAGCCTCTGCTGACCAGGGATGAATTCAGAATAAGTGCTGAACAAGACAATAAGCAGCATCAGCCAAAGAGGAGAATCAAGAAAAATACTTAATTATTTGGCAGGAACATCTGGATGGATAGATAGAAGTGCCATTAATTCTGATGAGATGGACAAGAAATGTAATAAACTGAAGCACAATTTGAACATGTTAAAGATAGGATTCCTATGAGACAACTAAGTTGAAATTTTGACATATGGCATATAACATGTGACTTAGACAACTGGATATATGAATCTAGTTTTTAGAAACAGATACAGGCAGGAGATATAAACTGCAGATATATGAATAAAGGCTTTGTAGAGTAAAATATCATTGAGAGAGAGTATTTAGATAGAGACAGTAGAGTATGTTAATGAAAAGATGAATACAGACCCTATGTAACTGCAGTTATAAAGGAGAAAAACCAGCATTATATAACGTAGTAAAAATCTAGACCAAAAAATTGTTTTTTTATAAATTGGCGACCTAATTGAAAAATTTATGTGAAAACACAAAAGACCAAGAATATCAAAAAGCTATGAAAATAAAGAACAAAGTTGGATGACTCACACTACCTGATTTCAAGGCTCATTAAAAAGCAACCAGCAAATAAGAAATATTGGTATAAATGCAGACATAAATTAATGGAGAAAAAAAAGAGAGAGTGAAGAAATAGATCCTCAAACATTTGGTTTCCAAGAAAGATATAATGGGAATGCAAAGAGAAAAAGAAAATATTGTCAACTAGTGGTGCTGAAAAATTGAATATACATCTACAAGAAAAATTAAGTTCTACCCTTTCCTAACATCAAAATTCAACAAAATAATCAAATTTTAATCAAAATAAATCATAGACCTAAATGTGAACATTAAACTTATAAAACTTTTAGAAGAAAACCTGAGAGAAATCTTTGTGACCTTGAGTTTGTCAAAGATTTCTTAAATAGTATACACCAATTATATAACATAAACAGAAAGTTGTATATATATATATATATATATATATATATATATATATACATTAAGCTAGACTTCATCAAAAATTTTAAAATTAGCTGTTTAAAACATACTCATCAGAAAATAAAAATACAAGAAAAAAACAATACTTGCTAAACTAATATCTGATAAAGAATTTCATTCAGAATGTATTTTTAAATATGTTACAGTAACAAGAGAAACAACCTAATAAAACATGGGCAAAGGTGTTAATTAGATACTTCACAAAAGAAGATGTACAAATGAAAATTGCTCAACCTTGTTAATCATCAGAGCAATAAAAATTAAACCACATTGAAATACTACTGCTAAGTGGCTAAAATTTTAAAGCTAATAATATAAAGCAATGGTGTAGAACATGGTGCAGTTTTCATTCATTGCTTGCGGAAATTTAAAATAATATTAAAAGTTTGAAATGCAGTCTTGCAGTTTCTTATGGAGTTAAACATGAAGTCACCACAGACCCAGTAATTCTAATCTTAGATATTTACCCAAAAGAAATGAAAATATACGTTCACAATTGAAGACTTGTTCTAGAATGTTTGTTTATAGAAGCATTAGTCATAATTCCCCAAAAAGTGGAAACAGTAGGGGGGATATATGGATAAACTTTGTACCTCCCTCTCAATTTTGTTTCAAACCTAGGACTCCTCTAAAAAAATTAAGTTTTTTTTTTTTAAAGTAAAATCCTGAAATAAAGGTGAGTTAGTTAGTATTAGGCTGGGCTCCAGTGATATTACTGAAAGTACAACTTAAAGTATAACAATCTGAAAACATTTGGTAACCTAAAGCTGTCCTTATGATTTACTAGTGATGATATTGTATTTGGATTTGTCCATGAAGTTTTAAATACGTGTAATTCTAATGGAATGTCCCCTTTACTCACTCTAAAATGCAAATGAGGCAATGGTGATAACTCCCCCCCACCAACTTTTAAAAAATCCTAATTAGAATTACATAGTTCTGAGGAGGAAAACAATAGAGACCCAAGAACACTTCAAAGAGTTAAGCAATACCACAGTGAATTTTGGCAAGTGGATAAGCTTATAAATTATTTTACTGTAACTTAAAAATGTGATGGGGTTTCATTTGTATAATTTCAAATTATCTTGCTCAAATTCTTGTTTATAATGAAATAAACAACATCTTGAATTTTCCAGGTTAGTAAAAGCCAAATCTTAAAGAGGTAAAAAAGTAAGAAGAGGTTATTTCAGAACTTCTAGGCGCTTGTAGAAATGTTGAATGACATTCAGCACAACAGACACCTGCTGCTTTTCTGAGATACCTATAGAAGTACTTTCTAATTTCCATAGGTTTTAAAGTGCTCTGCTTTAATGGCAGTGGGGGAGGCAGTTGAGAAATCATGATGTCTACAAGCTATATCAATAATAAAAATTAACTGCTGATACAAGCAGGAGCATCAGTGTCTCACAATAGCATAAAGAGTCCGTATAATACTTATGATACACTATAAGATTCCAAGAGCTATCTCTATCACGTCACACTTGTTACAGTGTCTATTAAATAGATGAAAGAAAACAACTGCTGCCATGGATATGAAGAAATCTGAACTCCTGGATACTGTTTTTTGGTATATATATATATTTATTGAAGTACAGTTGATTTACAATGTTGTGTTAGTTTCAGGTGTACAGAACAGTGATTCAGATATATATAAATCATGGATATATCAGAACTCAGAGAGCTACCACTAAATAAACCAATTAATTTTTCTGCAGCAAAGTTTATGAATGTGCACCCTAAATGGGTAAGTAAAGATTATAAGTGGTCTAATCTCAGGTGAGATTAGATTTAGTTACCAAATGAACTATGGAAAAAAATACATAATTTTCAGAGCCTTTTGTATTTCTGAAGTTTTGACAAGGCATTGTGGAACACAAATTTATGTATTGCAAGCACATAACACAATATTTTACTTTAAATTACGTATGTAAATACTGTATGTAAAATGATTTCATGATCGAGTGATATGATTGAAGTTTTATGTGTAAATCAGAAAACATACTCCAAGTAGAAAATAAGTCTGAGAGTATGTGGCCTAAAACAAAGACATTATATATGTTCACTTGTTCATTATAATGTTTGTCTTATATTGCTTTGTTTTTTTCACTATTTAATGCAGGAAAATATTTGCCTTGATTTTTTTTTTTTTTGCTCTGTCAATTTACAAGTTATTCTGTGTCTTGATCAAGTAGCCACTTAGTTCATGCCCTAAATGCTAGTATAAACATGGGGGAACCCACTAACCAAATATATTGTTTCAAAAGTCACAAAGCTTTTTTTAATATATTACTTTATACTAATTTTTTAAAAATACATATAAAGGAAATGCTAAATACTTGCTATGATGTAAGAATAGCAAGGAAAATTTTTATATATATGGATATAAAATAGTAGTTCAACTGTATAGGTCTGTATGTTTCTGTGTATATGATTTAAATATCTTAAATTAAATAGAAATATAAATTTGAAGCTATACTAATGATAAATCTAGTAATATGTAAAATATGTTTAAACATTTAAAATAAATATTTAAAAACATAATATAGATTTTAACATAGAGTAATGTTAATTCACACTATGTTACATATTTCTCTTTACTTGCTGAAGACCTTTCCATTCAGGAGAAGAAAGAATCCTAGACTACTGATGAATTTTAGTTTCAAAATGAATGCTCAATTGGAAAAGGAACACTAGTGGATTTTTAAGCATGTAGTTATTGCTAAAAAGAATTGTGAAAAAGGGCTGATGATAAAGAATTAAACATATATCACATATTGTACCTAGTATATGTTTGTAGCATTTGTAATGTATTTTCAAGATTGCATTATACTGTCTTGGAGAAAATTATCCATGAGATTCAGTAACTTGGAAAGCTCTGAAGTTTCTTAAAAAGTGTATGCAGGTAGGAAAAAGGCATTTGGGAGTAAGGGGGACATAAAGCCATATCCATATCTGATGTGGCATGGCAAACCAAATCAACTTTCTGTAGGCTAGTTGATTACTGAAGAATTCTGGTGCTAGGGAAAAAAAATAGCTTCCAAATTATAAACTGCTCTCACAGACTTTTATTTCATAATAATCTAGATTGTCAGTACTATTAATGTTCTTTCAAGTACTTATTAATTTATTGATGATTTGATTTTCCAGATTCTCCCTACTTACGTTCATAATGAATCCTGGTTATAACCAAGAAAATTAAGATACATCACACAAGGATAAATGTTAGTAGTATTTTTTTAGGAAAAAATGGCATCGAATTGTAATGATCTCTTTGTTATTATTGTACTATATATAGAATGTGTGTGCTTTGGATATTTAAATTATACTAATATTTCATGTGTTTACAAGGGATTGTTTGAATATTTATGTATTCATTATATATCTATGTTTTCCTTCAGGAGTTTTAGAATCTAATAAAACTGTCACAGAATTTTCAGCTGAAATGAATAAATAAGTAGATGCTTGGGTTCTTTTTCATTCTGTAAGTAAAGAACACTGTAACTTTTAAAAATTCTCCTCACCCACAAAATAAACGTAAATCAATTATGATACTAATATGATGAGATTTCTCATTTGCTATTCAAATTCGTCAGCACCTATTTAACCAGAATCTCAGAAATGTATGTCTATACTTTGTTTTATGTAAAAGAAAAAATAAATGGGTAAATTAACCCTTAATGCTTTTCTTTCTGCCCAAATAACAACTGCAAATTTAAGATGTGAGACATTAAAATGAATTCATTAGTTTCACCTCTCCTTAACAGCTTAAATATATCCTAATATAATCACAGAGAAGCATTTTTGGAATAGGAGAGTAAAAACTGAAAATCTGCTCCTCCACAAAAGCAAAAACACCAGGAAAATTTGTCAAGTTGAGCTATTCAAAACTCTGGAAATTTACCAAAGGATTGCAACAATCCAAGGATGATATAACTACAAAAAACTGCTGATTTTCAGTTAGAACAATGAGCTTAGTTATCTCTTATCCTCCCTGTCTTCAGGTATATAGTAGCCTATACGCCAAAAGCTCAGCACACACTGGAGGGTGGATGATGGTTTGGAACTTCCCCAAAACTCCATCCCCAGAGTACTGTCACTCTCTGACTTGTATTGAAGTTCCCTGGAAGACCCCATTCACTGGGCTTATCATTATTTGATCTGCCTCAGGAGAGTTACCTCTGATGCAAAAGACCTATCCTCAGAGCATTTATCAAAAACAATTAGCTGCCTGAGGAACTAATACCAATCTGGGCAAACAAGAGGGTAGTCAAGAAGAAAAATAACTGAGGGATGAGATGTCCATAGGATCCTTGAAAAAGTTCTAACATCCTTAACACTCCAAAAGAGTTGCTTTGCCACTATAACAACAGGAAGATGTGTTATTGCTGTTTTTACCATCCTTGTAAGTACAGAGGAGAATTCAGGCTATTTCGACTTTAATGTTCTAATTGACGAGGGATTGTTATAATGACATGAAGCTTTAGTGATAATTGAACTAAACACAATATAATGAAGTTTCCTGAGAAATTACTACTAAATGAAATAAAAATCAAGTAATAAGAAACATAGAATGTTATTCATTGGTTTTATTATTTCAACATTCAGTAGTTTCCTAGACTGTCCAGTATTTAATAATATTCTTTAACACCAAAAAACCTGAAAACTCTTAGAAGAAAACCTAGGGGAAAAACTTCATGAGATTGTCCTTGGCAATGATTTCATGGTCATGACACCAAGCACACAGGCAACAAAAACAAAAATAGTCAAGTGGGACTACATCAAACTAGAAAGCTTCTGCACAGCAAACAATCAACAAATTGTAAAGGCAACCTATAAGACAGGAGAATATGTATGCAAATCAAATATCTGAAAATGGGCCAATATCAAAAGTATATATATACAACTCAATAGCAAAAAGTAAATTTAAAAATGGGCAGAAGATATGAATAGACATTTTTCCAAAGAAGATATAAGATGGCCAACAGGTACATGAAAAGATGCTCTATATCAATTGTCATCAGAGAAACAAAAATCAAAACCATGATGAGATATCACCTTATACCTGTTAGGATGACTATTATTTAAAAAGATAAAATTTTAAAATATGTGTTAACAAGGATGTGGAGAAATTGGAAACCTTGTGTACTGTCAGTGAGGGTGTAACCTGTTCAATCACTATAAAAACAGTATGGAACTTCCTAAAAAATTGAAAAAGAAGTACCATATGATCCAGCAATCTCACTTCCAGGTATTTATCCAAAGGAATTGAAATCAGGGTCTTCAAGAGGTATCTGCACTCCTATGTTCACTGCAGCATTATTCACAATAGCTAAGATAAGGAAACAATCCAAATATCCATCAATGAATGAATGGATAAAGAAAATGTGGTCTATATGGAATATTACTTATATAATAAATTTCTCATATTATATAAGTGTGCTATATTATGTATTATATCTTATTTGTTATATATTATATAATATTTTATTACATATTATATAAATTTATTGTAATAATATGAGATATTATTTAGCCTAAAAAGGAAGGAAATGATGCCATTTGCAACAATGTGAATGAACTTGGAGAACATTATACTTAGTGTAACAAGTCTGATGCAGAAAGACAAATGTTGCACGATCTTGCTTATATGTGGAATCTAAAATAGTCAAATTTATAGAATCACAGAACAGAATGGTGGTTTTCAGGGCCTGGGGAGAGGTGGATATGGGCTGATGTTGGTAAAAGTGTACAAAGTTTCGGATATGCAAGATGTATAAATTCTTGATATTTAATGTATACTGTGGTACCTATAGCTAGCAACACTGTATTGTATACTTCAAATCTGCTTAAAGGATAGATCTTAAATTAAGTCTTCTCGCCACAAAATAAAGAAGAAAAAGAAAACAAGAACTGCATGAATGTGACAGATATATTAATTTTCTTGATTATGTGATCATTTCACAATGTACACATCAAAATATCAAGCTGTACACCTTAAATATATGAAATATTTATATGTCAATTATACCTCAATAAAGCTGTTAAAAAATCTAGAATTTCAATAAACTTTAGCTGGAATCTTAGGCATAATCTGACAATATTATTCAAAACTTCGCTTTGTTTTTTGTTTTATTGGTCAGTTGACAATTTTTCTGGTTATTCTCACTTTACAGAAGTCATGTTCCCATAATTTAAAAAGATAATAGTTTTCTATTAGAATTTATAGCCTCCATCTGCCATTAATACATACAAAAGACATTTAATATTATTTTTATATGATACCCAACATACTCCTAAAGACTAAAAAAGATACACCTCTGAAATATATTTGTCATTTTTTATTACTTTTTGGATGAAGCATATTTTGAATGCTTGATGACTCATCATATATTATTTTATCATTCTTCATTTATGATCCTTAAATATATAATTAGAGAGACTACACAAAATTAAATGTTATCTTTAGCAGAGGATTCAATATTATTTTAAAAATTATCACACTACAAATATCCTTCTTTTCCTGATATAAAACTTAGCCGGTAACTTTGGAAGTCATATCTTGAAACTGCAATTTTAACTGGTTTACCTTTGAGAACTTTTAAGTGCATCATTGTCACCTAACAGTGGATTCATAGATTATTTGTGCTAGATAATAGTTTTATTTTTAATGAAAGAAAATAAGTTTAATTTTAAATTAAGCTTAAGTTGTAGGAGCAATACAAATTTAAAAAATTAATTTACTTAAAAGAAACAAATGAAATAAACAATTGATTTTAAGGGATTTTAAGATTGTGAATAAAGGGGAGAAAAAATAAAAACTTCATGCTCACGATGTATAAAAAAAAAAAATACTCCAGCACAGAGCTAAATGTTTGATGACTTGAGACAAATAATCAAATAATGACACTTTTATTGTTTCATTTTTCCCCTGTTATTTGATTTTATTATAAATTAACTGAAGTCGTATTTCAATGGTGCACATTACTGAAACTGAAGCAAAGAAAGGTTGATCAGTCTTTTTCCCTCTATCCCAGAAAGAATTAATCTATCTACGTACCTTAATCAAACCTTTGCTTATAAAAGACTTTACTGTGGATCAAATTTTCTTGAGGGAAAAAACCAAAGTTCTGTTTAGTAAATATAACCTAGGTACAGAACTCAAAATTCCCAAACTGAGTTTCATTTCTACTGTTTAATAAAAGTGAAAATATGTTGATGCACTATAACTTATATTAGATTGTCAGTGTACTTTATATTGTTTCATTATAAATACAATTTTCTCATTAAATTTTCTGGAGAATTGATTGTTTAGATTATCAGAACAAAGCTCTAAATTTGCTTTTTATTCTGTATTATATCACTAGACTCTGTACACCACTCCTGTACAGTATATTGCCTTTACACAACCATTTTATGAAATATGAATATTTCATGGTAGTTTCATACCATTTGTAAAAGCAATTATGCCAAAGAGGCATTTCAGTGACTTAATTTCATAACTTATTTTTAAAACTCTTAAAGACACACATTAATAAAAATCCATTAAATGATAAAACAAAATACTGTATAATATTTAATATCCCATTTGGAATGAGAAAAGGGTGTCTCTATAATCATATCAATTTCATATATCTTTAGACTTTTTGTCCAATGTAATAAGGTATTAAAAAACTACTGAGACAATAGTTCTTTATGTGTACATAAATAGCTGACAAAATAGTTGGGTAAAAGTAGTAGAAAAAAGCAATTGCTTTACTTTGAGGATTGTGTAGTCATTAAAAGCATACTGAAAAAATATTGTTTAAAAATGTAAAGCAGAGCTAGTGGAAGCAGCCGCATAGCACAGGGAGATCAGCTGGGTGCTTTGTGACCACCTAGAGGTGTGGGATAGGGAGGGTGGGAGGAAGGTTCAAGAGGGAGGGATATGGGGATATATGTACACATATAGCTGATTCACTTTGTTATAAAGCAGAAACTAACACACCATTGTAAACCAATTATACTCCAATGAAATGTTTAAAAAAATAATGTAAAGCATAAATTTAAATTATTGAGGAATAATTACAAGCTAATAGAGAAACACTGGTTGCAGTGGCACTAGTTCATTTTAAACTATATATATACACTTATCTATGTGTATGTATGTATATATCTATCTATATTTCAGTATATACATATATAGTGATAATGTATTGTTTATTATTAAATTATTAATGAGAACAAACTTCTACATAGCTGTTTTTACTCTATAAGCCAAAAGTAAAGATATCACATTTATAGGTATCATTATCACTGTGATAAATTAGAACTGAAACTAAAATCAATTCAAACTGAAAGTCCAACCACTGTTAAACTTTCAATAAGGCATCATTTATTTATCACTAGACTAGTAATTTGACATCAGAATAGCAAAAATGTTACATGTATGTCCTTTAGATTGCCTTATTATTGATACAATAAAGAAAAATCATCCTTGTCTTAGTTTACTTAGTATACTAGAAGTATACACTCACCCACTCACCTGGTTTTGAGTGAGTAGTTTATTACTTACATAAAGGAAAGGCAAATACTGAAAGAAGTCAGGAGACACAGGCAACAAAGGGTGTGGAATCAAGTCAGGTACCACTCTGGGTGTCTGAACTTATAACTGCAGGAAAAACTCCAGGAGTCACTATAGACTAGAGCACTCACCTATCTTTTTAAAAACTTTCTCCAAGGGGCAAGGGAATTGGTGTTTTGGGTCAGTCCTCGGTTGTGGACCGTCCCTAAAACAAATTAAATCCCGGGCACATACAATCTAAAGAGCTCAGTGAAAGAAATGCAGTTGCTTCTAGTTGTCAGGTTGCTGGGAATAGAGGTGGGGCATTAGTAATGTCTTTGACAGTTATCTCATAGCAATCAGTATGACACACAGAAGCAATGTGTGTCTGAATATGTATAAATGATTTTGGCAGAATATGAGTACTAAAATTGTAATACAAATAATGTGAATATTTAATATTATTTCTACAAATATCAATACATAAAAGGTTTTCTTTTTGCCCTAGTTACTTTTAAGATTTTAAAATTTAAATTATAGCTATTTTACTATTATGTGTCTACATGTGGTTTTCTCTGTATTTATTCTGCTTTGAGTTTGCAATGTTTTTGAATGTGTGGCTAAGTATCCTATCTTTTTAAAAAATTTCTCCAGCCATAATCACTTAAAACCTTGTTTCTGACCACTTATTTTCTCCTGTTCTTCTGGGGTCTCAGTATTAAAACTATCCTCCAAGTCCCTTTTGGCAATTTTCTATAAATTTTCTCTCTTTCTCATTGTTCTAGTTTGGATATTTTTGGATATTTTCATTCAGCTCATTAAGGCTCTTTTCACCTTTGTCTAACATATTATTAAATCTCTCTACTAGGTTCTTCTACTATCACATTTTTAAATATTTTTTATCTATTTATTTTCTAGTTTCCAGTTCTCAGCTGAAATCTCTAATTGCTCTTTTGAACAGATAAAACACATGTGTTTTAAAGTCTACCTAAATAAACTCAAATATCTGGTCTTACATGGGTCTGTTTCTCTTATATCTTTTTATACTTTAGTCTTTTGTGTACCTGGTTATTTTTATCCGTTGCTGAACATTTTGTTTAAACATGTGTCCTGTTCAAGACTGAATGACGTTATATGCTTTCCAATAGGAGTGATATTTTCTTTTGACCATCAGGTATGCAGGGTCAGATAAACTTATTACATCAATGATTGAACTGATTTAAAGCTGAAGTTCAATATCTGTGAGAGTTATGCTACTGTATGGTTTACTATTAATTCTATGCTGTGCCCTTTTCCAGCAGATCCTGAACTCCAATTTTTATTCTCCAAGCCCCAGATGATGACTGAAAATCCTATTCAGACTTATAAGGCCCTGTTTTCAAGTTGGCAAATGACACAAGGAGAAAAGTCACATCATAAGTTGTGCTTAGTCCAAAGAACTCTTTACTCCAGGATCTCGACCCATCATATCCTCTCTGCTTTGATGGTTTTCTGATATATTCCTACAGATTTTATTTTTAAACGCTCTCCATTTTTCTTAGTTATCTCTTATCCTTGGAATTATTTAAACAAGAACAAGCCCCAAACTGCCAAGAGTTAAAAGGTTCTATCACTGACCAACAGAATAACACTTCAGACTTCACATTTATATTCAACTAACTGATTTAAACTACGCCATCTGTGCAAGTAAACAAATATTTTAAAATATATCTTAGTGCTGGTGAGTAAGCTAAGAAACGTATCCTCCTACCTGGTTTTGAGTAGCTTATTCTGTAGGTTGAAGGAAACACTGGCACGGAAGTAGAGCAGTGACAGAGGGCAGTACAGACACTGTCAATAAAGAGTTCGTGAACTAAAGCCGGGTACGGTGCTGGGTGGCCGTACTGCAGACGTTCCAACAGGCCCGCCTGGCCAGTGACTGGCCCTGGGACTCCACTTGCCACAGGGCTCTCAGGAGGAATGACAGCCGTGTGCAGCCTGCTTGGCCTTCTGTGGCGGTGTGTGGTGACAGGGCGCCCCTGCGGGCCACCTTCTGCACACATCCTCCTGGCGGGCTGAGGGTAGCAGAGCCTCGCTCGCGCGCGTACACTTGCCGGCCTACACTCGCCCCTACTCGGCGCTTCTCGCCCAGGCTCAGGGCTACGCATATGCGCTACCGGGAGCCGTGACGTAAGCTCGCGAGAACCAGGAACTGGACGCTCCGTCCCCGGAAGAGAGGCAGGCGCGGGTCAGAATCTGTGAGGCGCCCCTCAATTGGAAGCTGGAGGAGACGTAGCTGCACTCATACGCTTCTTCAGGTAACTTTATGCATTTCCCTGAATGAAGGGTTTTATATTACCCAAGGTCTGTGCCCAGCAACTCAGTTTCAGAAAAGATCTTAAAGGAATACTTTTTTTTTTTTTTTTGCTGTACGTGGGCCTCTCATCTCTGTGGCCTCTCCGGCCGTGGAGCACAGGCCCCGGAAGTGCAGGCCCGGCGGCCATGGCTCACGGGCCTAGCCGCTCAGACAGGGGCACGAACCCGCGTCCCCTGCATTGGCAGGGAGACCCTCAACCACTGCGCCACCCCGGAAGCCCAGGAATAATTTTTAAATGCACAAATATTTAAGTAAGAAGGCGTTAACACCTCCCTTTACATTGGAATGCCCCTATAGATATTGAATACTTAAATATTGTGTCATTATCACACCTGTGTACTGTAATCACAATGGAATTATATGCAGTAAAAAAATGATATTTACGGGGCTTCCCTGGTGGCGCAGTGGTTGAGAGTCCGCCTGACAATGCAGGGGACACGGGTTCGTACCCCGGTCCGGGAGGATCCCACATGCCGCGGAGTGGCTGGGCCTGTGAGCCATGGCCTGTGAGCCATGGCCTCTGAGCCTGCGCGTCCGGAGCCTGTGCTCTGCAACGGGAGAGGCCACAGCAGTGAGAGGCCCGCGTACCACAAAAAAAAAAAAGATATTTACATGAAACTTTTATTGCCACCAGAACATTCTAAATATTTAGTGTTCATTGGGAAAATTAAGAATTTGTAATTACAATGAGATATTAAAAATATAGCAGCTATTTATACACACCAATATGTGTTCAAATATATTACATATTTTTCATTTAATGTTGGTTTATCAAAAACTTAATAATTTCTTATTAATTTAAAATATTCCAGTGCAATGAGAACATTTTATTTCTCAGATGACTCCAAAATGTGCTTTGAAACTTGCATAAGGAATGTTAATGTTTAAATTGTTTTCTATACAAATAAAATCAATAAATTGTTAACAAATAATAAATGAGGTAAATATATATTTAAATAATATGGAGTGACAGGGAGCTGACAAATATTGTTTCAATACTTTATTCCAATTGACTTTGCAATGGTTTTATTTTACAAATCCATTTTAAATATTAAATATCATCTAAACTGCAAAATTTTTGTCTTACATTCGTGTTGTAACTTCAACACTTCAGTGCTGAGTAGTTACTCAAAGATATATACATACACACATATATATATAATTTTTGAGATAAACACTAAACTATTTCTTCAATTATTACATGACAGTTCCTTCTTAGAAACAAATAAAACACCATTTCCATTTCTTTCTGTTCTGAACAGGTGAAAATGACAGTAAAATCAATAAAGAGAATTGTAAGATCAGGAAGAAGAACATTCCCAGTTCAGCTCTTAATTTCAGGAACAATTTGCCATGACATCTGTGTAATCTCTTCATGGAAGTTTAGCAGATCTGACAGCTAATTAATTATAAAGCAAGATTAGAGAGTGGACAGAAATGCTGGCAGAGGAGAATTCATCTTTTGTGTCAACATGTTTCAGTACATTCATCTTCTTAGGCCTGAAACACATACTCCTAGTAAAGCATTGTTTATCTTTAAGCTCAAAAAGGAAATCGAACATGATGTGAAAAATTATCAAGATATTCTCAGAGAAATGCATTCTCAAAAAAGAAACATGAAAATAAATTAGAACTCTGGAGACATCTGAGATTTCCCTGGTTTTTGTGTGAATTGTATGCAGTGTGTAAAATCACTTTATTTTAAAATCTCAGCCAGAAATACAAAACTATCACTAGAAACAAAGTGCATATAAAATGATCATGAATTAAATATAGATACAAAAAATGTAGATTATGACTTAAGAATACAAAGTTAAAGGTAACATTATTATGAGTTAAATAGGAAAACTTTGCTGATAAAAATCTCCATTTTTAGTAATTCAGAAATATGTATTTGACCTAGTCAAAGTCCTATTTTTATATATATCTGCATAAAGCAAAACAAACCAAATAAACAAAAACTTGTTACTTTCAGTCAAGTTTTCCAACATTATATTCTGTAAAAAATAAATGTGCATATTGTAACTTGACTTATCGTGGTGAACATTTTGAAGTGTATAGAAATATCAAATCAGTGTGTTGTGTAACAGGAACTAACATAGTGTTGTAGGCCAGTAATACGCCGCAAAGAAGCTCATAGAAAGATCAGATTTGTGGTACCAGAGACAGGGGCAGGGGGAATTAGATGAAGGTGGTCAAAAGGTACAAACTTCCAGTTATAAGACAAATAAGTACTAGGGAGGTAATGTGCAACATGCTTAATATAATTAATACCACTGTATGTTATATATGAAATTTGTTAAGAGAGTAAATTCTAAGAGTTCTCATCACAGGGAAAAATATATATTTTTTAATTTCTTTAATTTTGTGTCTTTTGAAATGATAGGTGCTCACTAAACTTATTGTAATAATCATTTCGTGATATATATAAGTCACATAATTATATTGTACACTTTAATCTTATACGATAGTGCTGTATGTCAATTATATCTCCATAAAACTAGGAGGAAAAAGTTTTTAAATAAATGGAGAAACTTAGAACACTTCATCTCTCCCAACACTTACCACTACATTATTCAAGGCATATTTATAGCAGTTCCTTTTTCCTGGTATTTCATGTCCATTTATCAAGAAAAAATTATAAGGCAAAAATGGCACACACACACACAAAAAAAATCACTGTTTTAAGAGACAGAGCAAGTATTAGAACTGCAGTCAGTCTGACAGAAACGTTGGTATTGTCAGACTAGGAATTCAAAATAGCTATTATTAGTATACTAATTTGAAATTAAAAACACAAAACCATTTACATGAGCAAACTAAAAATGAAATAATTGGGTGAAAATCTAATAAAATATATATAAGATCTATAGGAAGAAAACTACAAAACTCTGATAAATCAAGCAACTAAATAAATGGAGGGATATTTCATGTTCCAGGGATAAGATTCAATATTGTAATGTGTCAGTTCTCTGCACTTTGATCTATAGATTCAATGCCATACCAATCAAAAATATCTACAGATCAGATTCAAATTTTAAAATTAATGTTCAGAAGGAAAAGACCTAAAATAGCCAACACAGATTAGGAAAATAACAAAGTCAGAGGATTGACATTATCCAACTTCATGACTTATAATAAAGCTACAGTAATCAAGACAGTGTGTTTTGTCAAAAGGATAGATAGATGCATGGAACAATGGAACATAATAGAAAGTTCAGCATTACACTCACATAGATATAATCAACTGATATTTGACAAAGGTACAAAGGGAATACATTGAAGAAAACATAACCTTTTAAACAAATCATTCTGGAACAACTGGACATCTATGTAGAAAAATAAATCTAGACACAGACTTTACATCCTTCAAAAAATTAACTAACCTAGAGACTGTCATACAGAGTGAAGTAAGTCAGAAAGAGAAAAACAAATACCGTATGCTAACGCATATATATGGAATCTAAAAAAAAAAATGATTCTGAAGAACCTAGGGATAGGACAGGAATAAAGACGCAGGTGTAGAGAATGGACTTGAGGACACGGGGAGGGGGAAGGGTAAACTGGGATGAAGTGAGAGAGTGGCATGGACATATATACACTACCAAATATAAAATAGATAGTTAGTGGGAAGCAGCCACAGGGAGATCAGCTTGGTGCTTTGTGTCCATCTAGAGGGGTGGGATAGGGAGGGTGGGAGGGAGGCACAAGAGGGAGGAGATATAGGGGCAAATGTATGTGTATAGCTGATTCACTTTGTTATATAGCAGAAATTAACACACCATTGTAAAGCAATTACACCAATAAAGTTAAAAAAGTATTGATGAAAGAAAATTAAAAAACAAAAAGAGCTAGAGCTTCGAAAAATAAATTAACTAAAATGGATCAAGGACCTAAATGTAAACTGCAAAAATGTAAAAATTCTAGAAGATAACAGAAGAAAATCTAAGTAATTTTGGCATTGGTAACAACTTTTAGATACAATACCAAAGGCATGATCTACGAAAAATGAATTGAAAAGCTGGGCTTTATTAAAATTAAAAACTTCTGCTCAGAGAAACTCACTGTAAAGAGAAGGAAAAGACAAGCGACAGGCTGGGAGAAAATATTTGCAAAAGACATACCTGAGAAAAGACAGTTACCCAAAATATACAAAGAATTCTTAAAACTCAACAACAAAACCTGATTTTTAAAAAATAGGCAAAATACCTTAACATATACCTCCCCAAAGAAGATTTATATTTGGCTAATAAGTATGTGAAAAGATGCTTCACATCATGTGTAATTAGGGTAATGTAAATTAAAACAACAATGAAATGCCACTACGAGTGTATTAAAATGGCCCAAATCTGATACACTGACAACACCCAATACTTGTGAGATGGGTAGCAGCAGGAACTCTGATTCATTACTAAGGGAATGTAAAATGGTACAGACACTTTAGAAGACAGTTTGGCAGCTTTCTTACAAAAGTATATATACTCTTATCATACGATCCAGCAATGCATTCCTTGGTACTTTCCAAAGGAGTTGAAAGCTTAGGTCCACACAATAACCTGCTCATGATGTTAATAACGACTTTACTCATGATTACATAAACTTGGAAGCAACTAAGATGTCCTTCAGTAGGTAAATAGATAAGTAAAATGTGGTACATCCTTGCAATGGGATATTATTCAGTGCTAAAAAGAAATGTGTTATCAAGTCCAGAAAGTACATGGATAAAACTTAAATGCATATTTACTAAGAGAAAAAAAAGCCAACCTGAAAATGCTACATACTGTATTATTCCAATTGTATGACATTCTGGAAAGGGCAAAACTATGGAGACAGTAAATAAGATCAGTGGTTTCCAGGGGTTAGAGAGAGTGAGGGATGAATAGTCAGAACAGAGAAAATTTTAAGGGCAGTGAAGCTATACTGTATGATACATGTCATTATAATTTTTTTCAAACCCATAGAATGCACTAACAAAGTGGAACCACAATGTTATCTGGGGACTTTACATTATAATGATGTATCAGTGTAGGTTTATCAATTATAACAAATCTACCACTCTGGTGGGGGACACTGATAGTGGGAAATTCTGTACATACGTGGGTCATGAAGTATATCAGAAATCTCTTACCTTCTACTCAATTTTGTTGTGAACCTAAAAAATACTGTTAAAAAATAAAGTGTGTAGATAAACGTCTTGATTCGTATCCAGTATAACTCATTATAAAGCAGATAGTTAAAATAACACTAACCCAAACTTAATCAGTTCTACGTCATAAAAATGACTATTTTCTGGGAGATAGCAGAATTCATGTTTAGAATAACATGTTCCCTAAGATCAGAAAGACTTGGGATGTAAATTTTGACCTTGTGACCTATGGCATGTCTCCTTCCCTAGCATCCGCTTCCTCATACGTAAGGCAAATAATATATATCTCAGAGATTATAAGACTATAAATGTATAGTTCCTGCCATTTAGCAACCTCTGAAAAGCATTACTTTGCATCTATTCTGAATCAGCAGGTAATTTGTCTTGTCTACTGGAAATATTAGCCAACAGAATGCAAATATGTGAGTCTCTTCTGACTTACTCTAGTTATTATAATTAGGATCATTATGTATCTACAGCTATTCTGTAGCATTTAGAAAAGGAAGTATTTTTCATGGTTTCCAAATCTAAACTTTTTAAAGTGAAATTTAAAATTTTATGAAGTATGGAATTTTGTGGCCAAGGAGTTATTGTTTTCTCAGAATATAAAAAGAAATAGATAGCCGTCATGACATATCAAGTCTTAGTTCTCTTTATGGAATTATAACTGTGTGTTTGTTGCTTTGAATTAATGTCTGTGGATTCTCCCCTCTCTTCCTTTTTCTGAAGTTCACTGTCAAATTGGATTGCTAATTGTAATGAAACAGGCCCCTTAAAGTTGAACTAGGTATATAATTTAGACCAGTCCCATGGCCTCTCTGGGCCTCATCAATATTAAATATTAAAATAAAATGAAAGACTAGATTCTGAGTTACATCATGTATTTAGAATTAATTATTCTATGTGTATTAACTGATGTTTTGTTTGTCAGCTGTTTCCTAACTTATGGCTTTAAAAAACATCATATCTCAGTGTAATCAATTGTGAACATATTTTCACAGAATGGAAGGAAATGTAAAATTTATCTAAATCAAGGTTGTGGGAGCAGCTAACTTTCTTGGAAGGTAACCCCTGGGAACAGATTTGAGGGAGTGGTGAAAGTGAAACAGAGAAAGGATAAAATTAAAAATGAAAAAAAGTTTGTTAATATGGTAATAACTATCGAAGGGGTAGGCTTATTCTTTCTGTGGACCATTTGGTTAACTGTGGAATGCATCTTAGAATTGTTATATGAGAGAGCAAGAAACCTGAAGAATTTACCACCCTATATGCTCTATATGTTAATGGTTCCTTCTGGAGTTATCAAATCTCCCACACTTTTGGAGTGTACCAGTGTTGAGCAGAGGAGATTTTCACAGCTTTGAAGAAAGTGGCAGGCAGGAGACCAGAGTGCATAGTTGGTGTGGAACTCTGGGGCAAATGTAGGGAACTATTGCAGCAGTGCTATGTGGCAAACATTGTTTGAGTACTTTAGAGGCAATAAACATTTTACCTAACTCACACAAAGAGAAACATACAAATATCATCTCTTTTATATAGATGAAAAAACTAAGCCACACATAAACAAACAAAAACCCAAATCACATAGCTAGTAAAAGACTTAATCAAAGTTTAACCTCTAGCAGTCTGACTCTTGCATTTTCAGTAGTTAGACAATACCAGCCTTAAAGACTTTTTAAAAATATGTTTAATATCATTTCTTATAAGCAGTTTTCCTTGAAATAAACACCACTGAAAAATTGTTGAAACTTAGATAATCTGGTATGTATACCCCATGGCTTCTCACAACAGTGTCAACTTCTTTTCCATATGTGATCCACAAAATTCTGTAGGTCAAAGAACAAGAGTATAATTTATGATAGTGGTTTGCCAATAGGAAAGAACATTGCCCATTAAAATTCAGTAGCATAAAACCATGTATTCTTTGGAGAAATGTCTATTCAAGTACGTTGCCCATTTTTAAATTGGGTTACTTGTTTTTCTTGATACTGACTTCTAGGAGATTCTTATATACTTGGGGGATTAACCACTTATCAGATAGATGGTTTGCAAATATTTTCTCCAATTCCAAGTGTTTCATATAAAAAAATCTTACCAGTTAATATCCAAAATATATAAATGACTCTTAAAACATTAACACAAAAACAAAAAAAATCCAATTAAAAATGTGCAGAGGAACCGAATAGATGTTTTTCCAAAGAATACTTGCAAATGATCAATAAGTACCTGAAAAGATACTCAACATCGTTAATTATCAGGGAAGTGCAGATCAAAACCATAGTGAGATAGCACCTCACACCTCTTAAAATGGTCATTGTAAAAAATACAAGAGATAACTAGTGTTGGCAAGGATGTGGAGAAAAGGGAACCCTTATGCATTGTTGGAGGTAATGTCAATTGGTACAGCCAGTATGGAGGTTCCTCAAAAAATTAAAAATGTCTGCACTACCATGTGTATTGCACCATTATTCACAATAGCCAAGATATGGAAACAACCTAAGTGTCTGTGAATGAATGAATGAACATAAAAAATGTAACACACACACACACACGCACACACAGAGATATTCAGTCATGAGAAAGATGGAAATCCTGCCATTTGTGGCAGCATGGTTGGATATTGAGGGCATTATATATACTAAGCGAAATAAGTCAGAGAAAGACAAATACTGCATGATACCACTTAAATGTGAAATTTTAAAAAGCTGAACCTGTAGAAACAGAGAGTAGAATAGTAGTTACCAGAGGCTGGGGAATGGGAGATGTGGTGAGACGTTGGTCAAAGAGTATAAACTTCCAGTTAAGAATATGCATAAGTTCTGGGGATCTAATGTACAGCATTGTGATTATAGTTAATAATACTGTATTATATACTTGAGAGTTGCTAAGATTGATTAAATAATGTTTTCACCACAAACAAGAAATGGTAATTATGTGACAAGACAGAGGTGTTAGCCAAGGCTATGGTGGTAGTCATTTTGCAGTATATAAGTGTATCAAATCAACATGTGGTACACCTTAAACTTACCCAGTGTTATATGTCATTATATCTCAATAAATCTGGAAAAAATATTTTTGGAAAGATAACCAAGAATAATCAACAAGTTTGCTTCTGGGTATTATCATGGAAATCTAGTGTAAAAAGTGATATCTATCTACATACATTAACTTTTAAAATAATAGTAACAACAAAACATCCCTCAACATAAAACCTTGAAATAATTCTTATAAAGTAAAATGCCATTTTAATGGGCTAAAAGGGCTAAAATTTTAAAAATAAGATTTAAAAAAAAATCTTACTGGTGATTAATTAAAATATTCACTTTGAAGAAACAGGTTTTTCTTCAATTTTGTGATATTTAATTCTATTATTTTCATTTACTAATTTTGGTTTCTTTTTCTGTTTTTTTTTTTTCCCCCTTCATTCTGCAATGGTACATTTTTTCATATTATAGGTAACAAAGACTCTTTGACCCAACTTGAGTGAAGCTCCCTTGAGCCTTCTTCTGAGCTAGGTCTACACCTTAGCCCACTTCCTTTTTAGGCTTATATTCCCAGTTTAGCAAGAATCCTGCTAAGTCAGGTTAGTGAGAATCTCCCCATCCTTGATATCTGATCAGCCTGGCCTACCTTCAGCAAGAAACCTGTTAAGTTGGTTTGGCAAGAATCTCCCTACCCTTGATGTCTCTTCTTAGTAAGTGCCCATCCCCTGACCCCCTCATTCTATTTTAACAGTAAATACCCACTTTCCCTTGCTGTGTTTAGAGTTGCATTTGATCTCTCTCCCCTAATGTGATAGTCTTGACACCTGCCTCGACAGTCCTGATTAAAGTCTCCCTTACCCTTTTAACAAGTGGAAGAATATTTTATTTATTTAACATAGGGCACCTTTGTCTTCCAAGCCTCTTACACTGTCACTCATATTTACCATCAATTTTCTTGTAAAATATTCCACTTGGTCTTCTAGACTTAAGTGTTGATCATACTCGTTCTTGTTGATCTGCTGTCATTTTCATTTATGAAGATTATGTTTTTATGATACTATATAGTTCAGAAAGTTTTTCTATTCCACTCATGATATCTCCAGAAAAGTTGTTACTCTTGTCAAATTTCCTTTTGACTCATTTAAATTTTAATATAAATAAGAGAGGGTTTTTTTAAGTTGCTGAATCTATCTTAAAATAATTGTAACTTTTCTTTCGTATTCAAGGTGGTCAATTCCCTCAGTACTTGCATATAGCAGAACATTGGTTTCTTTGGGTAAAAAGGAATATGGAAACCCTCTGAGAGTCCTGCATTTCTGTAGCATATTAATAAAATAATATCGTACAGAAGTAAAAAAGAATGGCCCACAGTCAGGGGCCAAAAACTTGGCAAACAATTACAATTCTCCTGAGTTGCTGAGAGCGGAGAGGAGGTGGAATTTCTCTACTCTCAGATCCCTCCAGCTACAAGAAGCAATTTTCTCCAGTTTGTAATGACTAGGAGAAATTCACCCTGCCACTTCAAACACCTTGACATTTTGTAATATCTGAAAAATGTGGAAGCTCTACCAAAGCTCACTGGCAGTAAGCAATGGGTGCATTATTGTTCATTTTAAATGAGAAAGTATATGTAAATCTATTAGAACTATGTCTGGCACTCAACATGTTAGCTATTAATACTGTTATTAAGAGAATCCATAGATTCCTATCCGTCAGGCTTCCTCTGAAAGTTGGATAATCGTCTGTCTTCAACACAGCTGCTTAGAAGTTCATTTCATCCACAAGATTTCAGAATTTACATTTTAAAGACACCCTCCAAGCAGACTAGCATATTCTTTATCAGTATATTATTCTAGACAAGGAGTAGTTCAAGGAAGGGCATGTAAAAATCTATCTGCCTTTTTCCTAGAATTTTCCTTCTTTTTTTCTTTTTTAAGAATTTTTAAATTGAATATTGCTTACATACAGAATGATGTGCACATCATAAGTTTACATGTTGATGAATTCTTACAGGGTCAAGACAACTACACAGTTACTACTGAAAAAAAGAAATAGAACGTAACCATCACCACGGAAGTCTCCCTCAACCTTCCTAGTTGTTACCCATCCCCAAAGATTACCACTATTCTCAACTTTATCTCCAAAGATTTTATGGTTTTTATTTTATCTTTAACTTTAAATGAATGGAATCAGTACGTATTTTTGTGTCCTGATTTGTCGTTTTTTTTAACATTTTGTTGGTGATATTCTTTATCACCACATTGTTTTGTGTATCCATTCATCATTCATTTTTACTTCTGTACAGTATTACTTTTTTATTAATATGCCACAGTATATTTGTCCATTTTCCTGTCAAATTACTTTCAGGGTAAAGTACTACAGATTATATTGTTGTGAATACACTTTTCCTTCTCCTTTGTCCAAGTATATACTTGTTTCTGCTGGTTATATCTCTAGAAGAGAGTTGTTTGTTTGTAGGTCATGCATGTATTTAACTCTAGTAGATGTCATCAGTTTTGCAAAGTACAGTTTTACCTCCCCCATCCCACAGCAATATACAAGGATTACTATTTTCGTACATCCTTTCAAACATCGGTAGGTGTATTCTCTCTCATTAGATTTATGCCAGTGGATGTGTAGTTACCTCACGTTGTTGAAGGAGTTCAGAACATGTTATCCCAAAATATGCCACTCTGGCATATTGACTATTTTGAGTTAAAGGCACTTGAAAAACAGCGGATGCAAGAAGAACACTCTGACTTTCCTTTTTCTTTTAAACTAGGAGATGAAATTTCTATCTGAAGGGCAATCCACCCTATACCTGAAGGAAAGTAACATTCTTAACACCAACTGACAAGTTAAGATGGAGAGAATTCTGTACAAACAAACCTTGATAAAATAATTTTTACTTGCCTTCAGCCTCCTCAAATAGATTACTTTTCCATAACTGCCTCTTTTTTTTTTTTTTTTTTTTTTTTGCTGTATGCGGGCCTCTCACTGCTGTGGCCTCTCCCATTGTGGAGCACAGGCTCTGGACGCGCAGGCTCAGCGGCCAGCCATGGCTCACGGACCCAGCCGCTCCGCAGCATGTGGGATCTTCCCGGACCGGGGCACGAACCCATGTCCCCTGCATCGGCAGGCGGACTCTCAACCGCTGTGCCGCCAGGGAAGCCCCAACTGCCTCTTTTTATTCAACCTGGTATAAAAGCATTTGGTTTTGCCACTTCTTTAGGTCTTAATTCCTTACAGAGGCTCCTGTGTCACATAAAACTTGCATTAAATAAATTTCTGTGCTTTTTCTCCTGTTGACCTGTCTTTTGTCAATTTAATTATCAGGCTCAGGAAAAAAAAAACCTAAGATTGTAGAGGAAAAAATTTGCATCCCTATACTGTTTCAATATGTGTTTCCTGTATCATTATGGAAGGTGAACCACATTTTCAGCTTTTACCAGCCAATTGCATGTGCTTTCTTTTGTACATTTTGAGTTGACTTCTTTTGTATTTGTTTTGGATTGATTTATATTGTTAATAGGTAAGCAAAAAAGATGCCCCAGTAAGATTCTAAAATTAAGTGGAATTTATTTTTATCTGGTAAGGTAGAACTTGTACAATGCCATCATGTGCAAGTTCAGGGGTCTTCTCCGAGTAGAAGTGTGAAAGGGCTATAGCAAAAAGAGCATGCATTCGAAATGAGACAAGATTCTAAATGCAAGCCTCAGCTCACAAGGTGAACTGTAAATTCTTTGTGACTGATTGGACATGTTCAATTTTCACATCACAGATGCTGGGAAATCTGGTTTCAGACAAGTCTGGTATGAGTTGCTTAAGAGCCAACAGGCCTAAGATTCCTTAGGGAGTTACATATTGCTGAAGCTTAGCAGAGTTTTCATTATCAATATATTCTGGATATAAGAACTTGCTACTATACTGTTACTTATACTAGTGTCCTGAGTTGCCTTTTCACACTGCTAGGGATGTTTTGCCTTTTCACTGCTGAAGACGTTTTTTGCTTTAATTAACAAAATTCTCTAGCTTTAATGTAGCCTAAATTCACAGACTTTTTCTTAATGATTAGGGCACTTTCTGGGTTCTCTTTTTTGGCGGGGTACTGATTTTGAAAATTATTCTTTAACTCAAAGTCAAGAACAATTTCTGTTTTATTTACACATTTAGATTGGAAGTCCACCTAGAGTTTAATGTTATGTAAGGGGTGAGGTAGGATAATGGTATACTTTGTCCATTTGGACACCTACTGGACCCAGCACATTTTATTGAAAAGGATAAAATTCCCCAGTGTTACGCAGTGCCAAATTTGTCAAAAATAAGTATCCTTTCATTTGGGAGTCTTTTTCTGAAGTTTTTATTCTACTTTTCTCTTTATCATTATTTCAAAATCAACCGCTTTTCCAGGCTATAGCTTTCTAATTCTTCAAGATATGATCATATAAATCCTGTTGTATTAGCAGACTTTGTATAGAAGTATAAATGTTTTTAAAAAGTATTAAAATCCTGAAATTGGCATAATTCTGTCCAAATTCTATATAACTTTAACAGACATCATTTTATTTGTATTTTATTTCTCACAATAGCACTCTGGTGTAATTTGGCCTGAATCCCTATCCATTCTTCACAATTATAAAAAATATGACCACAATTATAAAAAATATGACCACAACCAGCAGGTTTTCCCCTGATCCTTGTCTAAGTTCATTACTTATAAAACAGGAACATCATCTCCTATAAGAAGGAAAGCATTCTTTGACACAGCCATATCACCACATTTTAAAAATATATAAAGAGATTTCAAGGAATTTCTGTTATAGTTAACACAAATAAATCATTCTAAATACCTAAGGATTTCTATGCCTCAATTTAATCTGATAACAATAAATTCATGAGATTAAAATTCATTTTAGGCTGTGCTTGAGAGTGCATCTCTCAGATTTAACTGTATTCTTTAAATATTCTCTTAGCTGTGCTATAGTCTCCTCTGGAAAAAAGTAACACCTTTTTTACTTTAAATCTTCCCAGTAAACCAGAGAACATATAAATTTTTGTATAATTTGTCTAATTGTGTTTTCGCCTTTTAGTTTCATTTTGTTCTGTTTTGCATAAATGTCTTCTCCCTTACACTGTTTCTCCCAAACCCCACATGACTTTAAGCTTTTCTACTTGGGGATTATATTGGGAAGTTAAAGTATAAAGGCACATGGCATTCTGAAATCAGATACACCTATACTTAAATCTCAGTTCCACAGTTGGTAGATATGTAACATTGAGCAAATTGAAACTGCATTTATAAAATGAGAACAAAATACCATGGTTATCTCTGAATTCTCAGAAACAAAGATGCATATTTCCTACGGTGGAAACTCAACAAATGTTTTTTTAAGGATTGAGTTATCATAGAATTGTCATTAAAGAGCTGTAATATAGTTTTTGTTAAATCCTCTAGGGGCATTTACGGTGTTACTTTTTTCCAGAGGAGACTGTAGCACAGCTCAGAGAATATTTAAAGAATGCAGTTAAATCTGAGAGATGTACTCTCAAGCACAGCCTAAAATGAACTTTAATCTCATGAATTTATTCTCAGTTATCAGATTAAATTGAGGCATAGAAATCCTTAGGCATTCAGAATGATTTGTTTGTGTTAACTTCATTAATTTTTTAGGCAGATTTTTTCAATCCTCCTGTGGATAAATAGGTTAAGCATCATTTAACAGAAGGCATATAGGAAAGAAGTAAGGGCTTTCTGATCCTGGGAAGACCCAGGACAACAGTTCTCCTCATTCTGCCCTGTGGAGGTTTAACTTTTCTCCTGAACTATGAGTGCACGTGGCTTTATCTCTCCAATCCTAGTAGAACTGTAGGAACAATGTTAGGACTCAGAATATCAAGTTAATAGAGCAGATTTGGATACAGACATTTGCAAAAATGGTCCATTTTGCTCAAACTACATTATCTCTTTATTTATAAGTTTACTCATTTTTCATAATGTTCACACTTCTTTCCTGAAAATGTGGGTCAAAGGAGTAGTTACTCTCCTTGACTTATTTGCTTTCAGGAATCAGAGGAAGAGCGACAATCTAAGTATGTTTAGCACAACTATTTTATATCACTTGGAGAGATCAATTTATTAAAAAAAAAATCTGTCTGGGTCATCTTGACCAGCAAAACATTATTTTTGATTCATGACACATAATGAGCCAAAATACACTTGCCGTAAGAATGCTAAACATTAAAATGACCTTGGCTCTTCTCTTACCAAGGAAACCATCTGTAGAGGAAAACTGCCATATGCAGACTGGTATAAGAAGCTTCAACACCTTTTCTTTCCCCAAATGAAATTTAGATAATCACAAATAAACCTTAAAGAAAAACATTTTATACTTTCAAAGTTCCTTAAAAACGTCATTAATTTGAAGCACCTTTAAGCTAATTCTGTGGGCCAGCCTAAGTATTTCCCATACAGCATTCAGCCATTTTGTTTTATTTTCAACTTTGTATTTGTATACTTAATATTTTATTGAGTATAAAGAGCCAAAAATATACCCAAGTACAGAATAAATACAATCTATTAATATACTAGTCCAGTTAACTTTAGTTAGGAATATCTTCCCAGTATGGAAGACTATAATCCTTAAATAAGTATATTACTTTGAGTTTAACAGGACCATGAAAATGTTACTACCAAATTCTAGAGCCCCTGGCTTATTTTCTTATATTTCCTTTGATTCTTATTGCGAAACTATTCTTATGGAGAATTCAGGCAGATGACACAGAGGCAGTCAATAGATGTCAGGTTTATAGTTTCCTGCTGACTATAGTTGAGAGAAATCGTATATTTTGCAATGTAAGATCATACCTATAGTTGCGAAAACTTAGGTGCATCTTCCCTTTTTTTTGTATTTAAGCAAAGGGAAAAACATACCTCCTAGTTTTAAGTAACACTTAAAAAATCATTTATGCTCTAACATATACCTTTTGTGAAAATATTTGAGATGTAAAGAAATTTTAAAAAATCAAATATGTTTATCCAGAAATATGAGATTTTTTTTTCTCAGAAGGCAAGGAATTTGAAGTGATTTAAAGAAGCATCAGATATCATTTGATTTTATACTATGATTTACCTAATTCTAAAAATTTATGTTGCAGTAGTTAAATATTATGACTTTTGAGAGTAAATGTTCAGCATGACTTTTAATAGAAGCCATACCAGTCAGGATCTAGTGAGCTTTTCTGAAATTGCCCTTCATCGTATTGAGGAATTTGTCTGCTATTCTTAGTTTAGTGAAGCTTGTAGGGAATGGCTGTTGGAATCTGTACAATGTTTTTCCTGCATCAGTAGAGATGATCATTTATTTTAAATTTTAACGTCTTTGTGCTTTTATATTAAAATGAGGTTTCAGATAGACATCAAAGAGTTGGATTTTGCTTTTTTATCTTTCTTGATAGTCTCTCCCTTTTAATTAGGTTTAGGACATTTAAACTTAATGTGATTATTTATACATTTGGATGTGATGGGCTGAGATGCATCTTGTATCATCAGGATAAAGGCCATACCTTCAGTGTGGGAGGAGGAAGCTAGAAGTAATGTGGATCAAAGAAAGACACAGCCTAGCTGCCATGTCTGCCCTGGACTTCTATGTGAGTGTGAAATATCTTTTTAAAATTTTATTTCTCTTATTCTATGTACCTGTTACAGCTGAATATAAATTATATGCATATTATAACTAATATAGCATTACTCTAGACTCTGGAGGTGTGGCAAGTTTCCCTATTTTGATATCTTCTTAGTATTTTAGTCAAAATTAGGTTGGAGAAAGTCAGACAGAGCTATTGTGAACTATCAAGAATATAACATTGTAAAAAATGGAAAGTAACAATATGGATCTGTTTATGTAAATCAATTGCTAAAAGCAATTTATTCAAATATATGCAATGACACTACTTATGCTACTTAAAGAATTGTAATGACATGTGTTTTGTTTTTAATGTGGACATTCAATAAATGTTGCCTATAAGGAGTTTATTGACATCAAAGTTTTTGTACTAAGATTTGAAAGTAGAAGTAAAATTTTCAAAAGTTTTCCTTTAAAAGGTAACTTGCATGCATTTTGACATTTTTCAGAACTACATCTTAACATTTTATGTAATACTGTCATTAGAAGGAACACGATAGCCTCCATTTTAACTACAGAACAAAATATTATTCACTTTGTAGTTTATAGCAATATCCATGTTATATATTACTTAAGTCGTATCAGAATAAGACATTTCTAATTTTGAATAAAATAAATCATTTTAAGAGTTACCTTCTTTTTCCTTTTCCTTGTTTTGCTATGTTATTTTCTAAAATTAGGGTAACTCAGTATACTATTTACACATTCAAATATAGTTTTGAAATACTTACGGAAACATTCAATCAATACTAACTAAAAATGCCAAAATACATAGCAAATAAGTTTCACTATCTTTCCAAGGTAGAATACCCCCAAAATGTACACCTTTGTTTATAAATTTTCCACTTTAAAATAGTGTCAGTGGATACATGTGTATGCATGACTGAGTCCCTTTGCTGTGCACCTGAAACTATCACAACACTGTTAATTGACTATACTCCAATATACAATAAAAAGTTAAAAGTAAAATAAAATAAAATAATATGTCTGATATATTGGACAAATTTTGTATGACTATACAGATCCTTGACTATAATCTGTATTATATATTGTATTATTAGTAGTACCACTGAACATTAAAAATATGATTGAATTCTATTTTATTTACAACATGTAAGTTACCTATCTACCTGACTATAAATTAACATTAAGTTCAAAATCTTATTTATTTTCCATGTGTTTTTATGAAGTCAGCTTTCTGAACACATGCATATAAAGAAAATATTATTTAGGCATTTAGCCAATTGATAAAGATGTGGAAAACTAAAAATTACATTAATGTCAATAGAATTTTTTTTAATTCAGTTAATTTTAGTAATAATGTTATTTCCAACTTTGATTTAAGAATATAAATTAGGTGCAGTTTATATAACTTAAAAGAAAATGTTAAACTTGAAGAATGAGCTTTGAAATACAGAATTGTGCCCTCTGCATTTCCTGACACTATCACATGACCTTGACATTCTAGCCATCTAGAATATATTTTTATGGGATTAAATGCTTATGATAAAAAGGAAGAAAACAGAATCTGCTGGGTTCACATACACTTATGTTGAAATAGCTTAGGAATTATTTTTCTTATTTTTTTAGCACAACATGTATCCTTGATATGAAATCAAATATTCCTTGCACTTGCCTTGAGATTATTTAAGTAGTTTCTTTATTCTCCATTGGCTTTTTTTTTTAATGCTATATGGTACTTCTTTTTTACCTGCACACTTAGATTTCCAACATAGTTCCTTATAGATATAAACCAAATATGTTAAATATATCCCTCAGAAGTCTAAAGATATTTTTGCTTCTATTTTTTTGCAATGACCTCTGCTCATAGGTAGATAAATAATTGCTGACTTCACTATCTGAGTTCTGATAGCCCAAGTATAAATCCTTCTGAGAATATTTGCTTTAAAAGGAAACAAAATCTTCTTTTTTAGAATATTCTTTGTTGGTAAGATTCATGTTGTTTCTCTCTTGGTGACCTTTTCATAGTTGGTCACATCTTTCAAGTTCCTCTTTTTTGAAGGTTTGCTTTTCTGAAAATATTCTCTCTATTCTGAGACATAATTCTTTATTTGACACCTCAGATGGAGTTGAAATTATGTAACTAATATATTGGAAAATTTCTGTTTTTCTGTTGCCTTCTACCAGCGTCTGCATGGTTAGTTTTTCTGTGGCTATAATTGACTTAAAATTTCTGTAGAAAAATTCAAAATTGTCCTATTTTTCATTTTGTAAAAACATGTTGTGTTTTCTTTTGTTCTTGGATATCTCAAAAAAGCACATGAAAACTCATCCTTTCACTCTCATTACATCTTAGCTGCAATATGAGCAGTTTACCTTGGCCGTTTTGGAATCTAATCCATATTGATCTCAGTAAAATGTGAATTTTATTTGAAAATGTTGTGTTAATTCAGTTGGTAATGTTTTATTATTGCCTTGATTTATTCAATAATTTTTCCGTGTAATTTATAATGTTAAGAACATTATCACTGGCACTGAAGTTTGTCTAACTTTGTTCTTTACTCTTATAATCCCTTTTCGCTATCATTGTAAGATTAATCTCATTGTTTTAAGTCTTAATGGCTATCATGTTCATGGTTATAAACTTTTTAAATGCATTCATATAACTTGTTATGTTTGAAACAATGATCAGTGATATGACTTTACTTTCATATTCAGTGAATGATTTTTAAAGACTTCAGAAGTTACATTGACCTCTTTATATGTTTTTTTCACACTCTAATTAGGATATTAATTAATGAAATTAGTTTTTTCATTTCAAACAAATATTGAGAACTGTGATTGACACAAGGGAAACCTACTCATTTCCTTAGAAAAATTGACAGTCTGAGTTTTGATTTGAAGACAACTGACTCTCTCTGAAATCATCAACTTTAGAGCCATTAGATAATACCTATATTTCTTCTGAAATATAGAAAAATTGATTTTCTTTTTATATAGAATTTTTCTGTAGTTATTGCAAACTCTGACATAATGTAACTTTTCATAAGGCTTTTGCTTTCATCATCATTTCAGTAGGCAAATTCTTCTTGATAAAAAGTACTTCTAGGCAATTACTCAATTATATTTTGCTTCTCCAACCTCTGAGAAACTTATGACAATAAGAGCATCATATATTCCAGACAATTTTCATTGAACAGAAGCTTATAGATTATATCTATACAGTTGAAGACAAAGTTACCATATCGTCCTCCTTCCTCATTTTTGTAAACCATGGAATAATTTTGTTCCTCCCTTTATCTTTAAATATATCCAAAATACCACAAATTTTCAGAAAAATAGAAAAAAATGTAGGGAATATTTCCTGTATTTCTCAAAAGTATTTTAAATTTTTTTTCACTTTTATTTCATATTGGAATATAGTTGATTGTACAATGTTGCGTTAGTTGCAGGTGTACAGCTAAGTGATTTAGTTATATGTATACATATATCTACTCTTTTTCAGATCTCAGAAGTAAATTCATGCTGGATAAATGTGTATAAAGTAACTTAGTATAGAAAAAGGAAGGGGGAAATTTAATGAGTATTTATTGAACACCTATCAGGATTTTATATAATGTAATTTAATTATATTTAATTTAATCCTGATGTCTAAAGTACTCTTCATTTCAAAAAAACTCAGTTAATTTCTTTTCACGTTTCCTGTCTCAGCTCAAGTGAAAAAATATGAAAAAAGTCATCTTGATTGAGTTCACAACCTAAACAAAATAACATTTTACTCTGCCTTTTGAAGCCTATTTTGTCCTTTTCAACAATTGGTAGATTTCTTTAATGCCTTTACATAATAATAAATAGATAGAACTAACTAGTCTACCCTAACATACCTTGATTTCCTCCTTCCCTTCATAATAGTCAATCAGAGCAACCATCAACATTACTGCAGTCTTCCCTTGAATGGGTACTGCATTCCAGGTGAATTTAGGCACTCATTAAGTGACTATATTATCATAGTGTGACAGAGATTACTAGGGTCGCATTTTCCTTCGGCCACCTGATAATCATTGCCTTCCAATTCGACAATTTACGCAATTTAACTCATTCCCAATAGTGGAATATTATGAAAATACTTATAATACCAAATACTGAATTCATTATTATTTAGTGTAAAAGACAGAAAATACTCTGGGTGTTTTAACAAAATTAAGTTTATTCAACTTGGAAAATCAGTGCTTACAGAAATGTTTAATGGGTTGGAGGAGTGGTTTCTAGGCCAGGTCTCTAACAATTTCACCCTAAATTATCACTGATACTCTCACATCTGAAGTCTGTACTGGAACTAATGAGAAAAAAGCATACTCCTGCTACAGCTATTGCTGCTACTGTGACTGCTTTTTGATACCCATGAACAGGCTCATTGAGTCTTCCTGACATTTTCATAAGAGGTCTAGAAACACTCACAAAAGTGGAGAATGGACACTGGAACATGGAATATGACCCATCTGACCCCAATTGCCTCTTGATACCAATAAATATGGAGAATATGCAATTAAAAGTTGCTGCAGAAAAGGCTCATATCTCCATAACTTTTCTAGCCATCATAATGACAACTAAAAGGTAGGACATTAGCCTTGACCTCATTTCTCCCTTCTAAGCCATATATTACTACATTTACCTTGTGTAACTTATATTTTCCCCACTGTTAAAAGGAGAAAATATATGGTGGGCACTGCTTACTGTTACTTCCCACCATTAGAAAATAAAATACTCAATGATAAACATTCTAAAGCACTTAGGGATAAATTTAAGGAACCTTTCATAATATCATTTTGGAAAAATACATTACATAAAAGAAGATTTATATAATTGGAACTAACATACCATGTTAGTTGACATTAAAACTTAATATCATAAAGAAGTGAATTTTCCATATATGCACTTTTAAATAATAATCAGAACATACAGTTTTTAATGTAATTTGGAAAATTTCAAGTGTCATATAAAAATGTAAAAATTCAAGATCAGCTAAGGCAGTATTTTACAAAGAAGAATAGAGAGAAGAAAAAGCCTGGAGGTATCACACTCCACGATTTCAAACTATACTACAGAGCTACAGTGCTACAATAATCAAAACAGCATGGTGCTATCACAAAAGAAGGCACATAGATCAATGAAACAGAACAGAAAGCCTAGAAATGAACCCACACTTTTATGGTCAACTTATCTACAACATGGGAGGCAAGAATATACAACGGGGAAAAGACAGTCTCTTCAATAAATGGTGTTGTGAAAATTGGACAGCTACATGCAAGACAAGCAAAATGGACTAATTTCTATGCCATATACAAAAATAAATTAAAATAGATTAAACACTTAAATTTCAGATCTGAAACCATACCTCCTACAGGAAAACATAGACAGTATGCTCTTCAACATTGATCTTAACAATGCTTTTTTGAATGTCTCCTCAGGCAGGAGAAATGCAAAAATAAACAAATGGGACAACACCAGACTAAAAAGGGTTTACACAGCAAAGGAAACTGTCAACAAAACAAAAATGCAGCCTACTGGAAGGTAGAAGATATTTACAAATTATATGTCTGATAAGGATTTAATATCTAAAATATACAAAGAACTCATACAACTCAACATCAATAACGCAAACAACAAGATAAAAAAAAAAATGGACAGGGCAGCTCAACATACATCTTTCCAAAGAAGACATACAGATAGCCAACAGACACATGAAATGATGCTCAACATAACTGATCATTGGGAAAATGCAACTCAAAACCACAGTGAGATATCATCTCACACCTGTCAGAATGGTTATTGTTAAAAAGACAACAAATAAGTGATGACAAGAGTGTGGAGAAAAAGGAATCTTCCTTGTTCAATGTTAGTGTAAATGTATATTGGTATAGCCACTGTGGAAAACAGTATGGAGGTTCCCCAAAAAATTAAACGTAGAATTACCATATGATCCAGCAATTCTACTTCTGGGTATTTTTCCTAAGCAAACAAAAATACTAATTTGAAAATATATATTTATCCTGTGTTCATTGCAGCATTTTTTACAATAACCAAGATATGGAAGCAACCTAACTGCTCATCAATAGATGAATGGATAAAAAAGATGTGGCATACATACATATATATATTTATATACATATATGTATATACACATATATGCAATGAAATATTACTCAGTCTTAAAAAAGAATGAAATCTTTTCATTTGTTACAACATGGATCAACTTAGAGAGTATTAGGCTGAGACAGAGAAAGACAAATAATGTATGATTTCACTTAGAGGTAGTATCTAAAAACCAAGCAAATGAGCAAACATTAAACAGCAAGGAGTCGTAGATACAGAAAACAAATATGCAGTTGCCAGAGGGGGGAGGGGTGAAGGGAATGAGTGAAATAAGTGATGGACATTCAAGGGACAGAGTTCTAGTTCAGAAGAAGGAGAAGGAGTAAAAGGAGGAGAAAAAGTAGAGGAAGAAGGGAGAGGGGAAGGAGGAGGAGAAATTGCCATAGCAACACTTATGGAAAAGTATAGCAAACAAAACATTTCATATTAACTTGGTGGTAAGAGTAGATTTATTATCAAAACAGAGAACCCAGAGATAGATGCATGGTGATAAGGATATTTATTGTATTCTAAAATGACATTGTAAATCAGAATGTAATGCTCTGCTATCCAAAGCAGTACAAAAAGCAAAAACTTAAAAAACTAAGAATCACTAGACTTACATATTGAAAATAAAAGAATTATGTACTCACCTCACATAATACACAAAATAAAATCCCACCTGAATTAAAAACCAAAATATGATAAAAAACATTTTGATGTGTTTTTATTTAGGAAAATTGATCCATTAAACAAAATATCAAAAAACTCAAAATATAAAAGACTGAGTAATTGCAACAGTATTAAAACAAATATCACTATATACATATATAAAACAGAAGGCAGTGGGGAGAGGGAAAAACACACATTTAAAGGGAACAGATCTAGCTTGGGCCTGAACCTTATGGCTTCTGCTCCAGCAAATTGGGATACTTGGGAGGGGATATGGGGATATATGCATACATATAGCTGATTCACTTTATTATACAGTAGAAACTAACACAACATTGTAAAGCAATTATACTCCAATAAAGATGTTTAAAAAAAATTTAACCGACATATTTTCTATCGGCTTCCTTGCCTAAAAGCAAAGAGAGAATACTTAGAAAATGTCTTTTTTAAGCACTGTGGTACTTATCAGCATTTAAAGTAGAGTCTAATATTTGTTGAAAATATCATAAGTACACTTAACATCATCAGGACACTTAAACAAAATATTATTAATAGTGATTGCTTATCTCTTACTATCCCTTGATAGTAAAATGTTGAGTGATTTCAGTTTCTTTGCTTTTATATATATTTTTTTCTGTCAGATTCTTCAAAATTAGCACATTTAATTTTTCAGTCATGGTTCAAAGCATAAAATCAAAAATTTTAAACAGGAATCTTTTTTTTTTAATTCCCTGAGCAAATGAAATATTTTGAAGGGCAGAAGGAGCAAGTTTTAGGTTGGAATTCAGGAATGTCCCTCTAAGCAACAGAAAATGGACCTGTTAAGACATGTACTATTTCTGAGGCAACTGATATAATTGTGTGTTCCAACCACATAGCTATGGGAAAAGGATCAGAAAATCAGAATGAAGAAAGCTTCGCTGCTGTAAAAACAGACTCACTGAACGAGGCCAGAGAACTTCAGCAGAATGTTGGTGGTGCTAATTTTTTTCTATAACTGTCAAAATCTAGTACAACCTTGATATCCTTTAATCCAGGAAATAAATGTTCATATTCACTACCACCAGCACACCAACACATATAAAAATAAGAGATGAAAAGACCATATACATGTATGTATATACATATATATATATATATAAAGACCATATATGTGTGTGTGTATATTTATACACACATATAGAAAGAGAGAGAGAGAATGGGTAGTGTTGTCTTGGGCTGCCATAACAAAATATCATAGACATTTAGCTTAAAAAAGATAAATCTATTTTCTCACGGTTCCAGAGGCTGGAAATTTGATATCAGGGGTGCCAACATGGTCGATGAGAGCTCCCTTCCTGGCTTAGAGATGGTTGTCACCTTGCTGTGTACTCAGATTAAAGAGTAAGGGAGCAAGTAGGCTCTGGTGTCTTTTATTATAAGTGCACGAACTCCATCGTGAGGGCCCCAGCCTCTTGACCTCTTTTAAGTCTAATTATCTCCCAAAGCTCCCTTTCCAAATACCATCACTTGGGGATTGGGGCTTCAACATAATCAATTTAGGGGAGACACAATTCCATTTTACATTACCACCAACAGTGTTCAAGGTTCCAGTTTTCCTACATCCTCAACGACACTTGTGATCTTTTGTTTTTCGATAACCATCGTAACAGGTATGAGGAGATATCTCATTGTAGTGTTATTTGCATTTCCCTGATGATTAATTATGTTAAGTATCTTTCCATATACATGCTCTGATACAGCAATCCCATTTCTGGGTGTATATCCAAAATAATAGAAATCAGGATTTTGAAGAGATAACTGCACTCCTGCATTCATTGCAGTATTATCCACAGTAGCCAAGATATGAAAACAACTCGAGTTTTATTGAGAGATGAACAAAGAAAATGTGTTAAATACATACAATAGAATATTGTTTTCCTTTAAAAAACGGAAATACTGCCATTTGACACCACATGGATTAACTTGGACGACACCATGCTAAATAAAATAAGCTGACACAGAAGGACAAATACTGCATGATTCTATTTATATGAGATATCTAAAATAGGCAAACTTGTAGAAGACGAGAGTACAGTAGTGGTCACCATGGGCTGAGTGGTGGAAGAAATGGGGTGTAGTTGTTCAACAGGTATAAAGTTTCAATTATGCTAAATGAATAAATTCTAAAGATCGGCTGTACAGCATAGTGACTTTAGTTAACAATATGCTATTGAGCATTTCAAAATTTGTTAAGAAGGTAGATCTCATGTTAAGAGTCCTTACCACACACCCACAAAAGAGACATAAGGAAACTTTGGACAGTGCTGGATATGACCATTACTTTGATTATGGTGATGGTATCATGGGTATTTGCACATGTCCAGATTCATCAAATTGTACACATTAAATGTGTGCGATTCTTTGTATATCAATTATACCACAGTAGTAGTGGCAAGAGTGGATGGACATCCTTGTCTTGTTCCTGATCTTAGAGGAAATGCTTTCAGTTTTTAACCATTGAGAATGATGTTGGCTGTGGATTTGTCGTATATGGCCTTTATTATGTTGAGGTAGGTTACCTCTATGCTCACTTTCTGGAGAGTTTTTATCATAAATGGGTGTTGAATTTTGTCAAAAGCTTTTTCTGCATCTATTGAGATGATCATATGGTTTTTCTTCTTCAATTTGTTAATATGGTGTATCACATTGATTGATTTGCATATATTGAAGAATCCTTGCATCCCTGGGATAAATCCCACTTGATCATGTTGTGTGATCCTTTTAATGTGTTGTTGGATTCTGTTTGCTAGTATTTTGTTGAGGATTTTTGCATCTATATTCATCAGTGATATTGGTCTATAATATTCTTTTTTTTGTAGTATCTTTGTCTGGTTTTGGTATCAGGGTGATGGTGGCCTCATAGAATGAGTTTGGGGGTGTTCCTTCCTCTGCAATGAGAGTTTGAGAAGGATGGGTGTTAGCTCTTCTCTAAATGTTTGATAGAATTCACTTGTGAAGCCATCCGGTCCTGGACTTTTGTTTATTGGAAGATTTTTAATCACAGTTTCAATTCCATTACTTGTGATTTGTCTGTTCATATTTTCTATTTCTTTCTGGTTCAGTCTCGGAGGGTTATACCTTTCTAAGAATTTGTCGTTTGCAAGGCAGAAATAGAGACATAGATGTAGAGAACAAATGTATGGCCACCAAGGGGTGAAAAGGGGGTGTGAGATGAATTGGGAGATTGGGATTGAAATATATACACTGATATGTATAAAATAGATAACTAATGAAAACCTGCTGTATAGCACAGGGAATTTCATTTTGCTGTACAGTAGAAACTAACACAACATTGCAAAACAACTATACCCCAATTTAAAAAAAATAAACCACAGTAAAGCTATAAAAAACAAACATCCAAGAAAACTCTTAAACTATTGATGTCCACTGTCTTGTGGACAGGAATAAAAATGGTTTATGAGTGGATTACAAGATGTATAAAAATGCCACACCTATCTCCAGTTGGTACTTGGACTCTGCATTCTTCAGAAGGTCACTCTAACATTCTAAAAGGCCAGATGCTAATGGTGGCTGGGGTAGAGAGTAAAAGCAGTAAAACCTGTGCTAATCAGCCCAGTGTTTCTCCCTTATTGTAAGTTCAGTTATTTTCATAAACAAGATTTTAATTCTGTAGTGTTCCACCTCCAGCTGGTGACAACTTATCATGCAGAACCAACTGTAAAGCAGACTAAAATGTCACCTTCCGCAGTTAACATAGCATAGCAAACTCCCTATGAGACCATGGCCGTGAGTTGAGGGTGAGTGGCAGTGTACCAGGAGTAGATGCTCTGGGAGCATGATCCACTAGCTTGGGCAACTTACTTGTACTTTTGAGACAGACTTGAGGCCATTGTCCTATATGACATTTTCACTTGATGGTACAGGAATACTGCTCACACATTTATGACTTGGTGGATTAGATAAAGCATGCTCACTTGTAGGCCAGTGGTGTTTAATTTTCCCTAGAGCCCAAAGGGGATTTTCTCCAAACCCTAAGAGTCCACTCTGTAATTCAAACCCTATGAGTCCACTCTCTAATTCTCTTTGAGAACTTGCAGTAGACTGAATGCACCTCCTCATATGCTATAGAAATTCTGAGTGTTCTTAGTTCTGCCAGGACATATGGGGCAAAGATGCATTCACTATAACTTAGGCCAGCTCTTAGAGCCTTCATAAGGGCTGGACCCCAAATTCAAAACCTTGTACCCTTAAAATTTAATTTGCAAAATACAGCACATTCAATTTGTCATATACCTCTCAAGTCAAAAGAGGACCAATGAGCCATGTACCACTTTCTTAGTCCTAGGGAGTACAATGGACATCATCCTTGCCTTTTACTTTAAAGGAGAATTCTGATTTGATTCAGGCCAGGAAACACCAACAATCATAACTGCTGGAAAACTGAAATTTGATAGGTTTTATCTCACTTTAATAAGCAGTGTTCTTGCCAAATGTTAGAGGATATCAACTATGTCTATCCTGTCAATATGTAGACATTAATGTGGTGGACCAACATAATGTCTTTTGATATGTTGGGTTAATCTAGATTCCTCAAACTAAATTATGAGAGAGAATTATAAAGAGAAAAGAGACAATAGAGTTTTAGTGCTATCATTGCAAGTTGAAAGCCAATTGCTGCTGTTTTCTACTTATTGGTAGAAAGCAAAATCTTTTGGTAGTTTGATAGGTGCATGATAGGTGCCAGGGGCAAAGTTAATTGCTCCTATAAAGAGACTACACCTGGAACAATTGGAATCATCATCAGATTTTATGTAGTTATCTCCCATTCCTGCCATGTTTCATCTGCAAAGGCCAAACAGACATGTTAAATGGAATGGTGATAAGAATAATCACCCTGAATCTCTGCAGTTCCCCCAGGAATGCAGCACTGCTTCTGTTATTCTCTTTTGATATGGAGGGGCAGGTTTCAGGGCAAATCCTTAGCTTCTCCTAACAACAGAATCCACTCTGAAAATGACTCAGTCCAAAGCTCTATCACCTGACTATAGGCCCTACCTCTGGTAGAACCCAGTGGTATTATAGATCTGCAGAAGTTAACATTGTTTTGGAGCCAGTGACCAGTTACACCTGTAAATTATGCCAATAAATGTCTGGTGTCTCATATTCATTTAGTGTGAGCTACCTGTAAGACTGGATTTAGTCAAACAACTAAACAAACTGCTTGAACTACTACTCCTGGTTGCTCACAACGGCACATTACAGTTAGAATCTTATGTAAGTATAGCAATATTGATTAAGTTACCCTAATCTAATGTATTATTTCCTTTCATTTCTGGCACACTTAGAATGCAGCTCCACCTAAATTTATCAGGTTTTTGCCAGTATAAATGGTGAAATAATGTAATATTTGGCATCTTGTATATTTATCTTGATCCTACTTTTATTTATCCCCTGGGACAAAATACTGTCAGAATCACCTTATTTGGCTAGGGGTTATGAGTTAGTAGGAGTGATGCAGGGAGAATAATTGGTATTCCATTCCAAAGCAATGAGCTCAGATGAATGACTAAAAGATCTCCACCAAAACATGCACAGCCATGAGCCATGAAAGGCTCAGGGGTTAGGGATAGACACAATTCATAGCCAGATGAATTCCCATAAATGACCCCATTCCAATTCTCCAACTCCATTCTTTCCCAATCAATGTTCCAGCCTTCACATAAGAGACCAACAAATTTATAAATTCCATAACTGGATAAAACCTTGCATCTGACTTGTGTTTTTATAACCCTGACACTGCTAAATACAGAAAAAAATCTACCTTAAATTGTGAATTGAAAACCCAGAGCGTTCAATTGCCTTTCTTAAACATTTCTAATGTCAGAGGCAGCTCGCCCACCTCCCAGTGCTTGCATTCCTCATCTTCACCATAATACTCTATTGTAGCAGTACCTCTATTCAAGTGACTCTATTGAAGCCATGTCTTCCTTAGTACTTTTTCTGCCACTGCTTTTCATGGACTGTACAACTGTCATCCTTCAATTGTAACTGCCAGGTCAACTCATATACAAGCAGGCCAGATAAAACAAAACAGAAACCAGATTCTCATCCTTGAGCATCTGTTTTTGCATCCACTTATGGTATCAGCCAAGTCAAGTACAGGAAACAGAAACCATTCTACACAGGTGGTTTTAAACAGGTTCTGTCACAAATCATAAGCACTGAAGGAGCAGGTTCTTGGATACCAATAAGGAATAACTTCCAGTTACCCACAGAATTCTCCTACTACCACTGCGAACTCGAGCCATTGACATCAAGCATACACCCCTGAAATTGAAGTTCAAGGAATGAAAAACCAGTGTCAAGAAGCTGCCACTTAGTGATGCCACAGTTGTCTCTTCACACGCTGGAAGCTGGATGAAGAGACCTGAATGGTGGCTACGGAAATCTTCAAATGTATACAACCCTGTTTGCCACCAGTAAAGACAAACATATTCAGGATATTGGCTTCTCCTTCATTTTTATCTTCCAAACCTTATGCACATGTTACTAATTTGTGGAGTTTTCTTATATCCAGACCGAAAGCTGCAAGAGAATATGAGAAATAAAGTTGTAGCTTTCCAACTTCTCTAAGAAGGAAGGGAGAAATGGAAATTGAGAAAGACAATCCACAATATCTATAATATCAAGGATAAAAACTTCGTATTAAATGCAGACATGTAAGCACACAAAAATGCAGAGAGCCACATTTTCAGTGGAATCTTTAAAATTAAACTATTTAAATAATTGGAGTTTTCAAAAATAACTGAATAAACTTTCTACAGTAATGACTTAAAGATTTAGTTTTGTATGTATTTATTTTGCACCAGAGGAGACTGTAGTCCAATTAATAAAGTCATCAGACTTTGAATTTAGAATTAGATTTCACGATTAGGCTTCTGTCATACAATTCTATGTCTTTTCCTCTGCATCATCTGTTTACATTTTATACTTCATGACTGTTCTTCAGCTCTGAGAATTATATTATAGTTATATAGGTAGTTAGATAGATAGGGATTTGGCTATATAGAGAAATATAGAGATATAGATATATATTTAAGACACAAGGCTATTTTCTGTGAAAACACAAAGTGAAAAATATTAAGTCCAGCATACAGTAAAATCCACTTTGAGAATGGTAATAGGTTCTGATTCTTAAGCACAAGTGACATTTGTGCCATCAAGTTCACCTGTCAATTCATTTAAAAAGTATAAAAAATTATATATTTCACACTTGGGCCTTAAAAGCTTTTTCTATAATATTAGTTATCATGCTGTATTTACAGAGACAAAAAGATAAGAAGGCTATACAGTTTATAAACAGTGTTGAAAATCAAATCCTACTCTGATATTTTGAAATTAATTTTTTTTTTTTTTTACTAAACTATACCAGAAACAGTTACTAAATTACAGCTTTAAGTTTTTAAATTTACTGTGTTATCTTGGCATGCTTTTGTTACATTATCCAGTATGTATTGTCCTTCACCTTAGAAATGTTATTCCCTTTGCTCTATTATTCATGTGTTTTGTTTGTTTGTTCTGCGGTACGCGGGCCTCTCACTGCTGTGGCCTCTCCCATTGCGGAGCACAGGCTCCGGATGCGCAGGCTCAGCGGCCATGGCTCACGGGCCTAGCCGCTCTGTGGCATGTGGGATCTTCCCGGACCGGGGCACGAACCGTGTCCCCTGCATCAGCAGGCGGACTCTCAACTACTGCGCCACCAGGGAAGCCCCTTATTCATGTTTTTAATCAGAATACAGAATACTTATTGAAAAGTGTACATATGTTAAAGTGAGATGGAATTGGGTTACACACCCACATACATCCCTTCTGGACGGTAGGATCTTAGTCAAGTGCTTTCTCTAAGCCCTGCTTCTGCATCTGCTGGAAAGGATAATAGAGGTTTGTGAGAAATGAATGAGAGGGATAATGCCTATAATTTACTCAGAACATTGTCTGTCTTTAGATGAACTCAATCTATTAAGTTGTTTATATTAGTTATTGTTAATTGAAATACTGCTTTTCAAATTTCATAGTCTCATTTACATTAATTGGGTATCTACTTATCTCCTTATAAATTACTTGAGTATAAAATATTTTAAGTTATTTGTGAATTCTAATATTTAGCAAAGATGTATGGCCTACATAACGTATACTAGGAATTGTGTGAGATAATGAAAAGCTATTATCAGAGAGGATTTCTCTGATCATAATATCTAAGGTAGACCTTCTCTCCCTTCAAACCCTAGAACAGTTATATTAACTTCTAAGTTCTTATCACTATCTGAAAAGATCTTTTCTTCATTTGTCTTTCTCTTTCTAATAAAATATAAATTCCCAGAGATTAAAGTCCAGGTCTAGTTTTTTTTATTATTTTATTAGAACATAACATAACAAAACATAATATAATATGATAGGTCATACTAGATATACCTGGTAATAGTATGCATATATACTGGGATATTAAACCAGCTTCGATTTCCTGGGATGAATCCCAATTGGTCGTGGTGTATAATCATTTTTATATGTTGCTAAATTTGGCTTGTTAAGGATTTTGCATCTTCTATCATGATGGGTATTAGTCCTTAGTTATCTTAACATGACTTTACCTGGTATTGGTATCAGGGTAATATTGGCCTCATAAAATCAGTTACAAAGTGTTCCTCTTTTATTTTCTGGAAGAGTTAATGAAAGATAGGTGCCTTTCTATTTCTCTTTAATTCAGTTTGGTATTTTACTTCTTTCTGGAAATTTTTGCCTGTCATCTGAGTTGACTATTTTATTGGCATAAAGTTTTTATATATTTCCTTATGCTTTTTTATATTTTTATAATTTTTAGTGATTTTCCTCCCCATTTTATTCTCATTTTGTAAAACTGTATTTTCTCTTTCATTTTATTGATGATTCTAGGTAATTTGTCAACTTTGTTGATATTTTCAAAGAAACAACTTTTGCTTTCATTGATTTCTCTATTGTGTTTCTGTTATTTATTTTATTGATCACAACCAACTTATAATGTTGACAACTTGAAAAATGTGAATGTACTAGAAACATAATTTGACCACTACAATGTGCCTGAAAGGTTTTTTAAACCTAACTCCAGCATCTCTATAAACATTTTAATCTTACCATTAAATATAGAGCTTTTTATTAGTCACAAGAAGTTTCACTAAAGAGTATTATCGCTAGCCTAGAAATTGCTTGGCATCTTCAAAAATAGCTAAACAAATGGCCAACATTGATAAGCATTTATGCTAACCTGTCTTCTAAGTGTTCTTCTTAGATTATCTTTAAAAGAAACTTGAAGGAAAATGTCTATTTAAAAGTTTCAAAAGTTCTGTGTCAATTATAGATGAGGACTATTTGGGTTCATGAAGCTAAGTAACTGGCTCAAATTCACCCATTTAGTAAACAGTGGAACTGGGATTCAAAAACATGAAGTCTGGCTCAAGAAATTGAAGCAATAAAATGTTTAAGAAAGGCATTGTAAAGAGTACTTACTGCATTAGCTGCCTTGATATGATATATTATAAAAAAACATTTCCAGAAGTTGACTTTATACTTACTTCTGTTAAACAAATAAAACTTTAGACTGTAATGCAGTGTGATCTCTGAATCCCTGAAGATCTAGCCATAAGATAGCTTTTCCTTTCATCCATGTCATACCTTTAGTTTTTTCAGTGATTTCTGTAAAGAAACGCTCTTCGTCATAGTACCCAAAAGAATGCAACAAAAAATTCTTATAATACAGTAATTTAATGTAAATGCACATAGCCTTAAATACCTCAATATAGGGAATGAATAAAATAGTAAATCACTCTGTGTGTATACGTATGGGTGTGTATAATTTTTATTTCATAATTTAGTAATTATACACTATAACTTAATCTTTATATTCTGCCCTGAGATATAAAGAAAGGTGAAAAATTTTTACATTCTTTTTGTGAAGATGGATATGTGGCCTATTAAGTTAGGATTTTGTTTATTTTTATTTTTTATTTTTTTGCGGTATGCGGGCCTCTCACTGTTGTGGCCTCTCCCGTTGCGGAGCACAGGCTCCGGACGCGCAGGCTCAACAGCCATGGCTCACGGGCCCAGCCGCTCCGCGGCATGTGGGATCCTCCCAGACCGGGGCACGAACCCGTGTCCCCTGCATCGGCAGGCAGACTCTCAACCACTGCGCCACCAGGGAAGCCCAGGATTTTGATTTATATGAAAAGCATCATAGTATAGTACAACCATGGACTACGTGGCTGCAACAACTCATTATCTATGTGACTTTGTTGAATGTGGTAGAATGTTTGCAAAAATGGCAACAATAATGCCCCTCTCCTTAAATGCACACTTCCTTACAATGTAGGTTTACCACACCTTCTGTAATGAGGTGTAATCTATTTTCCCATCCCTTATATCTCTATTTGCATTTTGATTTGCTTTGAACAACAGAATATAGAGTGTGTGGTATTGCTCAACTTGTAGAGCCTAAGTCTTAAGAAGACTTGTGGTTCATATTCTCATCATGTTGGAACACTTCCATGAGATAATCCATCTTTAAAAAAAAGCTAGATCTAGCTCCCTAGGGATGAGTGTCCTGCAGAGGAGAACAAAGGAGCTGCAGTTGACAGCCAGAATCAACTGACAGTAATATATATATAACCATCTGAGACCATGTGGTCCCAGTAGAGATGCCAGGTGTTTGAAGTTGCATGAGTGACCCCAGGTGAAACTGATAAAAGAACCACCCAGTTGAGCCCAGACTAAAGTGCTGACCCACGAAATCATACACAAATTAACAGTTTTCTTTTTAAGTTTTGGGTAGTCTGTTATGCAGCAATAGATAACTGAAAAAGGCAGATTTCTTAAATTCTCTGAGGTTTAGTTTTCTTATCTGTAATACCAGAGAAATAATAGTATCTACCTCATAAGTTGGTCTTGGGTCAATGCTTGAAGAATGCTTTTATCAGTGCCCAGTCCATAGCAAATATTCTATATGTGATTGTCAGATACATAAATTTAGCAGAAAACATGTGGAAAAATGTAGGCACAACAGAAAGCCATTGTCTCACATCAAGGACTGAATGCATCTGGACCAAGAGATAATGACACAGAACATTAAAAGCCTCCATAGCTCAATTTCCCATCTCTGTTTCTTGGCATCATATTCTCCCAACAGTTGTTTCCACATAGCTACAGATATGGTTGCCAGCATGATTTGCATGAACAGAAATCTCAGCTATATAAAGAAAGTGTTTCTTGAATATTCTCTTCACCTGACATTTTGAGGTACTACAAGAAAGCATTTTAGAAATGATGAATGATTAAAACATCAAATGTCAGCTTTCAAGAATGACTAACAGTATATGTGTAATGCATTAATCTTGCTGCTTTGAATGCAATATTAAATATTATGTAATTAATACAGTGATATCAATATTACTTAAGTTTTTTATTAATCAAAGATAGTTTAATTCAGATGTATGATCATGAAATTCATAGTATTGGAATCAGAGAATTTATAATTTAAATCATGATGTCATAAACTATCACTGTGTAAGTATTATAGAAAGAAAATGATAAATAATTGTGTCTATTTGGAATATTAATGTAATAGAAAAATATAGTTAGATTATTGAAATCTAAGGAATATTTACCATCCAGTGATACATTGGGAAAACACATAAGCATAAAAAAAGAGGAGGAACTTACAGAGAATATTTTATTTTTTTGTAACTACAAAGGTTAGATAAGCCAAGAACATAGTTATAGTTCAAAGGTATAGAACAAAGATTGGGACATGACTATATAGGCACAGAAATATTTTCCTGTTTTTAGCCTTCTCCCTCTTTCTGCTATCACATATTGAGCAAAACTATGCAAGACAGTCTTAAACAGTTCATAGAGGACGATGCCCAAGTGGCAAAAAAACACATAAAAATAATCAACATCATTATTTACCAGGAAAGAAAAATTAAAAGCACAATAATATAACACTGCACATACACTAGACTAGTAATTCAAAAAAACTGACAATGCTAAGTGATGATAAAGTTGTAGACCAACTGAGACTCATAAATGGAACCAATGGAACCATAAACTACTTTACAAAACAGCTTGACAGTTTCTTAAAACTATGACCCATGCATTTCACTTCTAGTTATTTATCCAATAGAAATAAAAACAAGAACACTAAACACCTTAAATAAGAATTTTCTTAGTAGCTTTATTTGTAAGAGGGAAAAATCTGGAAATAACCAACAGTAGGTATCCATCAACAGAAGAATGGATAAACTGTGGCATATTAATAAAATATAATACTACTCAGCAATAAAAAGGAACAAACTGTTGATACATGCAACAATAAAAATGCAGAGATATCACTGAAAACCATTTTGGTGAGAAATAGAAATGGAACACAAGAAAGAACAGACTATGTGATTCCATTATTATGAAGTTCTAGAGTAGGCAATACACATCTATGATGATAGAAATAATATCTGGAAGCAGAAGGTGTAGAGGATTGACTGGAAGGGGTGTAAAGAACAGTCTTGAAAGGGTGTGTGTTACATGGCTATATGCATTTTTCAAAACTCATTGATTTATAGACTTATCTGTGCATCTTACCATATTTATATCTCATTAAAATAAATTATTGGAAAGAAAACAAGACATCATAAAAACCTATGAAAATAAACAAATAGTACTAGTTTTAGATTAGATTTTGGCTCTAAAGTGAAATTAATCCTTGGAGACTTCATTGGCCGTTGTCAAAGTGACCAGCATGATTGGTAAACATGAATTGTGATGCATTGCTTCTTCATTCCTGTTAGGTGACATGATTCTTAGGTGGAAGTCCTCAAGAAAGCAGGATAAGAGAGCAGACATATTCCATGTGCCCATTTTTATTTTTACAAATAAATCAACTCAGATACTGTTTCATTAGCATTATGCTTTTCTATACTCATAATGTTCAGGCAACTAAATATTGAAAAGATCGATAAATTATGATTTATTTGAGCCATTACAATGACAGAATTATCTAGACAAACTATGAGGTGACCTTTCTGTTTAAAGCCTGTCGTAAGATTCATCAGTTTTCTCACTTAATCTGTCACTCACTTGGTGTAATTGGTAAATAATTTATAATACCTTTCTTGTAATTCATCTTATCACTGTTTCATTGGTTTTCAACTTTATATCTTAAGTATATTAACCCATTAAGTGTTAAGCTTCTAAATATCTACCAGTACTGATCAACTGTTGTAGATAGTGAGATATGCAGTAATTATTAAATTTATTAGTTTAAATGTAATTGGTTGGTTCATAAACATATAACTGTGTGGCAGTCTGATGACTGAGAGATGTGATTAGTGTATTTTACACAGATTGTTTGAAATATTGACATAAGCTAGTTGTGTTTTGCTTATGATACCTGGGAGCTAACAACAGACTTTGCTATATGGGAGATAAACTTATAGATGAGATGAAAATCTGCTGTATTTTAAATGGTCCATTAAATCTACCACTAGACTGCAAATTGAAATAGCATCAGTGAGCAACCGCCTGAAGTAAAATGATCTGAAATCTATGATAGCAAAAGTAACAGGTTTCTGTCATTAATAAATGCATAATAAAGGCACAGGAAGGTAAAGTTATAGCAGTGGAGGTAAACTGCAGGAAAATGTGTTCTTATAGGTGCTTGACCTACCATTTTACAAAGAACATGATTCAAAGTGATCATATTTCAAGCTCCAGGAGAGTCCATAAAACATTACTTTCATCTCTTAAAACATAGTTATGTAAGTTTTCTTTGTTATTATTTTTATTTCTGTCTATAAGTAGAGTGCTTATATCCAAAAGAGTGCTATCAATACACAATAGGGAAAAATAAAACTCTTGTTTTTATCTGCTTGCTCAAGTTATCCGTATTTAGTTATATTTTAATATATGTTTCCAGTATGTACCTAGAATTTTCGATGAAGGATGAAGCAAATACAAAACAAATCAAAAAAACCCAAACCCCCAACTATATTTATATACACACATACATACATACAAACAAACTAATGCAAGTGCATATCCATACACATATTCTCAGACATGTATTAGTTTGTCTTCTGAGGAGGGACTTATTTTTCCTCTGCATGAAAAATATATTCACTTAATGATTACTGAAGAGTAGTGGAGAAAATTACTTATAAAGAACCAAGATGCCTTCCTAGAGGGCAAGAACAAAGACTTTATTACCTTTCTCCTGAAATGTTTATTTCTTTAAGCATGTGAGTATGAACCACACTGCTCAGTAATGAGTCCCCTGATAGAAAAATCATGATTTAAAAACAAATGAAACCCATGGACTTGATTCTGCAGAAACAGACTAACATTTGTGAGTATGAATCTACATCTATGACATGGTCAACACTAGGATCTAGCATAGCCCAAGCTTCCTGTGGGAGTTTAAACTTAAACAGAACTAGGTTGAAATGTCAGGCCAAGTGTTATATGAACATTCTCACCTAATCATACCACTGTATGACTGGTAAGGAGAATTTTTTTCTTTCTCTTACACTTTGACCAACTATAGAGGTGGTGATCATTTACAGTAATTGTTTGTGACTAGAGGAGACTACTGCAGCCTCATTGGATGAGAAACAATGTGTGCTACAGGTGACAGAGGTAGCAGTGGTCATCAGTGAAGCATTTCTTGAGACTTCTACTTAGCTGTCTCCAAGTCAGGGGGCACAGCACAATTGGTGGTTGTGAAATACTCCAGGCTCAAAACAGGAACAAGCATGACTGATTTTTTGAATAGGAGTCAGTATTCAGGTGTCTCCTTGAATTGTCATAGGAAGCAGAAAGTCAGGCAGGAGAGGAGAACATTATAGGATAAGTGAGACTGAAAACCATCTGTAAAATACTTTGGAGCTCAAACTGGAAGAGTAGAATACATTCATTACTGATAAAGTTAGTAGAATCTTCCTAAGTTCCTACAGTGTATATTTAATTTGTGAAACCTGTCTTCTCCAAAAGATGGCTAAGAAGGCTCATATTAATTTTTTTTGTAATTCAAAAAATCTACTTATTATAGAGCAGTGTAAACTTTGATATACTTGGCAACAATAACCAAATAAAGGGAAGCTGCCTTTCTAGAACAAAACCATTACTGGAGTATAGACTGGCAATAATACTTACTACTAGGCACAGCTGAAATGCATAAATATTTTATGTCCTCTACAACTAAGAATAATAAAGGAGTTAAAAATGATTTTTAAAAGTTAACCTCAAAGTCACCGGAAATGAACAAGCTGTTATGCTTAATTAGGCAAAAACTCTTGCCATAAAATGCCTGTCTTCCTTTAGCTACATGATATGTGTGCTAATTAATAACCAGAGTACAGCCTGAAGGAAGTTTGGTACAATAATTTGTTCAAGTAAAAGTGGAATTTGAAATGTGCTGTCAGTTCTAATTGAGTTATGACAAAATCCTCAGGATGAAGGTTTTTTTAAAATAGCACTTCAAATTTAAAAGAAATCTTTTAACAAGAAAATAAAACTGTCTAGAGAGTAGCTTTATAAAGTATATACTAGAACTTAATTTTTCTAACTTATTGTGATCAACAGGAACTTATTATTTTTCAGGAAAATCATAATGAATTAATGACAGCAAATAGAACAGTCAGCTGAAGAGCCATAGCAGCAGTAATCACTCATCTGGAGTGTCTGTCTTTCCCTCAAGGGGCAGATAAGTTGGAATACTTTTGGCACAGAGCATTGTCTGAGATGCTATCAACAGTTACCTTTGATTCAACTTCATAAATATTATTTTGTGCTCAGATTGTCCTGAGTAATGTAATGAGGAATTTTAGGAAAAAGTATAATATGTTGTCCATTCAAGAAAATTATTTTCTTCTTAAGAAAAAGCACCTTCAAATATAAACCATTTGCTAATAATGGAAAAACACAATACGTGTTAAACCATACCACAGTATGGTTAGAATTGTTAGAGTACGTTAGAGGTTTTTGGTGGTATCATAGTCGATTAGGTGAGACATTAGTGAGTCCTGGAAAGATGGAAATTACTCATATATCAGAAAAGTGGGGCATGTATGAAACAGTGGATGAAACATTGACCGTAAAGAAGAAAATGAGTAAAGCGTGTGAGATAACTCTCTGGACTTGATGAACCCGTTTAATTAGGAAAAATGAGAAATAATTTTGAAAGGATGTTTTGAAATTCTTTCAAAGCCTATCTCAGCATCTTCTAATGGGGGAGCTTCTGAACAAGTGCATGTGCATAAAATAGCAATAATTTTTATTCATTTATTTATATTACTTTAATAAAGCTAATTATTAAACATAGTCTCCAATATGGATCTTAATGAACCTCATCTCCTGGCATTCATATTCCTCTATAATCCTCTCCCAAATCAAATAGGGTCAACCTGTGTAATCCATAGAGTATTGCAAAAATGATGTGTGATTCTGAGACCAGATAATCAAAGCCCTTATGCTACCTTGTGTAAGGAATCACTCACTGTGGAGATATCATGAGGACACTCAGCAGCCTTATGCAGAGGCCCATGTGACGTGGAACTCTTACCATGTACTAAGAGTCACTAAGGAAATGAGGCTTCCTCTTAATATCCATATGTGAAAACCCCCTTGGACAAAGGTTCTCTAGCTTTGTCAAGCCCTGAGTTGACTGCAGTCCCAGCTGACACCTAGATTGCAATCACCTAAGAGGTAGAACCACCCAGCTAAGTCAACTCCCAAATACCTGACCCTCAGAAATGGTGAGATAATAAATGTTGTTTAAGCTGCTCAATTGTGGGGTAATCTGTTATACAGCAATAGGTAACAAATGAAAAAGCCTTTGTCTTAAACATTAGTGGCAAATGAATGCAAAAAGGAAATAAGGAAGTGCCAACCCTCTATGTCTAGTATACTAAGTATTCTAAATACTTGCTGATAATTGATGACTTTTTTTTCCTCATTAAAATATTTATTCTAAGGGCTAATGAATTTAGGCAATTACATGTGTTTTCCTTGTATAGATTAAGTGAAGAGATTAAACAAGGAGTTATTAAGAAAAGTTATCTAATGTCAAAATCAGAGATACCAATTATCCAACATTAATATGGTCAGCATATTCCCAGAGCACCTGAGCCACTCCTTTATGCTATCTTGACTATCTTGGCTAAGTCAAGGTTTGTTGATCTTAGGTATATGCTAACCTGATGCTTTAAACCAGGGGTCCCCAATCCCTGGGCCTCGGACTGGTACCTGTCTGAGGCCTGTAAGGAACCGGGCCGCACAGCAGGAGGTGAGCGGCGAGACGAGCAAGGGGAGCTTCATCTGCAGCTCCCCATTGCTCGCATTACCGCCTGAGCCATCCCCCTCCCCTCCCTCCCCGCCGCCCCCCACCCCCCTGCCCACCCCCGTCAGTGGAAAAATTGTCTTCCATGATACCAGTCCCTGGCGCCAAAAAGGTTGGGGACTGCTGCTTTAAACAACTGTAATATTCAACTAATATTAATTGTCACATTTGAAGAAATATGAATATTCTTTATTCTGAGACAGAATAATGTGCTGCTTGAGCAGGTGGTAAAATTCTGGAGGGGATGAAAATATGCTTAACTCGAAATTATTTTACTTATTAAAATTCCTCTTCACTGACATTTATTGTAATTTCATCAGAATAACTACAGTGCTGACAAGTTTTAAATAGCATGGAATCCGCTATTAGAGGTTTTGAAATTCTGAATACAAAATTAAAACATTGTAAGTTTTACAGAGAGTTTTCATGTTTTACTTCAAAGTCTTATTCATTTAATCAACCTGATTCTTAGTTGTGAGGGAGGAGAGCCACTTTCAATTATACATTAATTTTTATTATGTGCTTTCACATAGAAGGATGATAAGAATAGAAGTAAAATAATCTCCCTCTAAATATGGAGAGAATGGGCATTCTTCCTGTCTTTCAAAGAAAAGAAAATTCTCCAAGACAGATTATGAGTGCTATCAGCATCGCTTTTTCTAATACTTCACAGCTTCTCACATTCCATATCAAAATAGGCTTAGTTATTTTTTTGAGTGGGTTCAGTTATATTCATTTATTTCATTTATTTCTATAAGAGAAACTAGAGGTAACTAATATTTTAGAATTCACAGTATCCTATCTTTCAAGTGTAAAAATGAAAATTAGTGGCAAGAAATTATTCCTATTCCGTCCTTTTCTAGCCAGCATTTTTGTTCCCCAAGAGCTTCCTAGTTAAGTGCCTGGTTGCATAAAACTATAAAATTTAACAATCAATGCTCAAGTAGAAATTAACACATTTAGAGCCTATAACCACTTAGAGTCATGAGAAAGAATTGGTCTATGTACATTTAATATGTTTTTTTGTGTGTGTGGGATCTTAGTTCCCCGACCAGGGATCGAACCCATGCCCCCTGCATTGGAAGCGCAGAGTCTTAACCACTGGACAGTCAGGGAAGTGTCTAATATGTTTAAATGAGGTATCTTTATGAGTTGATGACTTAGTATATATGTATCCCATTTAGAATTTGGGGTATATTTCAATTTTTAATTTAATTTATCTTTGCATTATGGGTAAATGCATATAAAATAAGGCAGAAATTATAATACAACTGTCTATAATAGCTTTTATAGAGAATTTAGGAATATAAGCAAAATTAAATTAATTGTTAGGCGTATTCAAATTTTCTCTCAATATGTTGGATTACATATGAATCAGTGGATTGGGTTAAGAGAAAAACGTAGATCTCATATTCGTGCACTAAAGAATAATAGACAAACTGCTACTTGAATCAAGTCATTGCCCTACTGACACATAACATGGAGAGAAGACCTTTGAAAAGAACATGTAAAATTCACGGGAAAACAACAAAATTTAATCAGAGATGAAAATATTATGGAAATCAAATCATGATTATAAAGTTTAAAATACTACAAACTCTTTGCATTCTTGATCAATAAATCTTTATTTTTTAATAAAGCTTTCATGTAATTATAATGTAATATAATTGTATCCTTACAACAATTAGAAAATGTGTTTGTTTCTTAAAGTTTTTTTGCATATTGTATATATGTATTTGTATTATTCAACAAGAAATCCAGGGGCTTCCCTGGTGACGCAGTGGTTGAGAGTCCGCCTGCCGATGCAGGGGACACGGGTTCGTGCCCTGGTCCGGGAAGATCCCACATGCCGCGGAGCGGCTGGGCCCGTGAGCCATGGCCGCTGAGCCTGTGCATCCGGAGCCTGTGCTCCGCAAAAAAAAAAAAAAAAAAAAAAAAAGAAATCCAGAAACTGGCATCAATAGAAATGAAATATAGGGTCATCTGAGCTCTCCGAAATGAACACGAGTATCATTTATATGGCTATAGTTTGATAAGAGAAAAGAAATGCATGAGGGAGCAATAAAATATCTTTTAAAAACAGAGGCTAATGAATCGCTTTATTGGTTACATGTATACTAAATGATGGGATAAAATGCTACATCTCTTATTTAAATTGGTCAGTTCACAGAATATGTAGAAATTTTTTTTTATATTTTTAATGCTTTCATATAATTAAAAAGGTAGAGGATGAGAGTACTAAATTTTTTACAGTGGAAACAAAATCAGTCATTATTGAAAGGCAGTTTCATCCCATAAAGTTAATTTCAATCACAAGGGAAGACAGAGAGGAGAAAGAATGCTATCATTAAATAAATGACAATACTGTAGTAGATTCCAAACTCAAAGATGTCTTCAATATTCTGAACCATCATTCAATTACATGATACACTAGCAATATAAAAAAATAACCTAATTACTCTTGTATTTATTTTGTCTCAGAACCAAATTTTATTTGAGAAAAAGAAAGTTGAAAACTAGGGCTTCCCTGGTGGCACAGTGGTTAAGAGTCCGCCTGCTGATGCAGGGGACACGGGTTCGTGTCCCGGTCCGGGAAGATCCCACATGCCGCGGAGTGGCTGGGCCCGTGAGCTATGGCCGCTGAGCCTGCGCGTCTGGAGCCTGTGCTCCGCAACGGGAGAGGCCACAACAGTGAGAGGCCCATGTACCACACACACACACAAAAAAAAGAAAGTTGAAAACTAGAATTTGGGCTGAGAGTTCAGGATAATTTCTATTTATTACAATGCAATTGACATAAAGTGGTAAATTATTAGACATTTTGTATCTGCTTTACTTTTAGAAATTTAAAGGTTACTACCTACAATGCTATTAAAGTTTCAGTGTTTGTCATCTACTCATTAGAAAGTAAACACATTTTAAGGTTATTTCAGTTCTAAAGAGGTGAAATACAAGGTGCTGATGCATTCGATAAGGCACAATTTCTTTTTCATACGCAATTTTTACTTAGAAGTACTTTTGAGTTTCTAGTTCCTTTTTACAGAAAGGAAATAAAGCAAAAAAGAACAATAAAAATTATAACCTCACTGATTCACGATATTGCTTATGTTTTGGCTAGAAGAATGAAACACATTCTATGATGATACAAATGATCCTTCTATCATAGTTCAATAATGGCAAGTTTATTTGAAGTAAATTATTTTTAGGTTATGTTGTTTCATGAAAAATTCAAGAATACTCTTTTTTTGGTCAAACCTAATCTGAGAATTACATCTGGAGAAGAATTGTATAAATGATGTAACCCTTGATTTATAATAATACACTGAGATATTTATCAAGAAAAATCATATAATGGTAGAATATTTAATTTACAAGGCATCATAATACAAAATACCTATTAATTCATGACCCAATATAGGTATACTCACTACCCTGCAAATGGAAGAGAGTCCTCTATCTACTGCTAGAAAATCTCTGGTAGTCAAGAACATATTATGATACAAGTCCAGTGTCCAGAGGTTAGGTTCATAGTTTAACTTGAACTAAAGTCTGCCTTTACCTAACTCCCAGATTTAGACTTAAGTATTATTTCTAGAAGAATATTAAATCTACTCTCTCCTTTGTATACCGTTTCTTTTAATAGTTGAGTGTACTCATCTTCATTTAATGCACCTAGCTCATGAATTACTTTTAAATGACCTGATTTCTGAGCTCCCTCACTTTGTTTTCATGTTTAACTTCATTCTAATTTGTAAATGTTTTTAAAATGATACATTAAAAAATGTTTATTTCACCTAACAAGATTTTTAATAGATTACTCTATGCTTTGTAGGTAGACTTTAGAGATTGTAATCCAAAATTGTCTTGAATTTGGTCTTTCACACAATTATTTGGTATTATTAATAAACTGATTTAAGTCACTTAATAATTCAGACCTCCAAAGTTACTACCACAAATTATTTTAAATGTTACTATGATGCAGTATGCTACTTGAGTTTATTATAAAATTGTAACAACATTTTTTTTGTATCTAAGAATTTCTTTTATTATCAGTTTGTAAGGATACATATTAAGAAATATAGATATGAATCTGGTGATGTCATCACAATGGCTGAATAAGACTTTGTTGCATGTACTCATCCTCAACAACAATAATTTGACATACATTCACAAAAGCTTCCTGGGAACTTTGGAGTCCAGGTAGACTTGTGAAACCTCAGTGTAGAGACCAAGACTGTGGAGGGACATTTTGAGAAGTCAGGCTTACAGCCAAATGTCTGGCTTGCCCACCCATGGTCCTGGCTACAGAAATGGAAACTTCTCCATATCTCTGTGGACTGCCACAGCCCCATTTGGCTTTGGGTCTAACACCAGTACCACATACTAAAGATCTAGGAGGAGTCATGCCGACTGCGTGTTGGGCAGTCGAGACTGAATGTGGAATGGTTATGATCTTTTCAGGTTCTTCAACAGTTACATATTAACAATATTTTCAAACATGCAAGGTTCCAAATAATTGAATTTTTTTTATACTTACAGTACCCTTACTTAGGTACTGTGAGGGGAGAGCAGGATGATGTATGGGGATGGGGAGGATGGTGCTTTCTGAGCCCCACTAGGCAATTGATCAGTCCTTAACCCCCAGCAGCTAGATATTTTGGAATTGAAGCAGCTGAATTTCATGATGGGGAGACCACTGGCCTCTTGGTACTTCACAAGCCTCTCAGCTTCCTGGAGCACAGGTGCTACCAAGGACCAGAATAATGGAGAAATTTCCCAAAATTCACTGGCCATACATTAATTCTCAGGAGCTACTTTCCTGTGCAGTGGTAAAAATTATTGGCAAGCCAAAACAAATACAAGCAGAGCTATCGAGGGCTCACTTACACTATTCAAGAATGAACTTGGATAGTCCTGCCAAGTTAGAAATACATCCAGATACTTCTGGTTGAGGAGAAAGGGAATATGGAATGGATAGTAGAAGTTATAAATAGTAGGAGATATAAATACCTTATGAACAATTATAGAAATGAGGAATGTAGCAAATATGCTTTGTTATAATACATATTTGTATTCATTAACCCTTTTCCCCTGTCCCCTATATATCTACTATTTTTTGTAAGAGGTATTAGGAATCGTTGGTTATTAGAGTACGCAATATTCAAGTGAGATTATGGCTGCACTAAAGAAGAATTACATCATCCCAAAATGGATTCAATTTACAGGAATTGTGAGGCGCTATATTGATGAGTGAAACTGTGTCTTTCCTCTTTGGGGAAAAGGTGTGTCTTCATTTGTAAAAGGGATATTTAGATCTTATTAGGCAGACATAAGATGCTGTGGTTTAGGAGGATGGATAAGAATGAAACCAGTCTAAGAGGTGAATAGTACCAGAGAGTCTGTTGATATTTCACCACAATTATTATTTCTTTCTAGGCCCTCCCCAGTGTCACAGCAGTTGGAAGATTAGAAACTAAATTTTTTGCCAGAATATTTACAGTTAAGGACTTACCAGCAAGAAGAACATGTGGAATGTAGTGGGTAAAGAAGAGACCATTATAGCTCCAGCAGTGCTAGTCAGGCAAATGGGCTTCCACACATGGAAGAAGTAGGGTTTTATCTTCCTGTGAACTACACATTTTTGTGCTATACACAGCCGGGATCATTGAAGGCAACCTTCAGCAATTCCATACCTTCTGAATTCCTGAATACTAGCAGATGTGTCTCTAAACTTTATTCCTCCATCTCTTTCAACTGTTTTTTAAGCCTCTACTTCATGATATGGAATCTCCTTCTGCTTAATGTGCCTAGATTATTTTCTGTTTTCCTGAAGAAAACTCAGTGATACTGGAAATCCAGTATTACTTGAGGAAAGTTCCCTTCCTATTTTGCTCCCCTCTACGAATCCTTAGAATTGTTTACTGGGCACTGAAAGCCTACAGAAAAATTTACCTGGCTTTGTAGAAGCTTTTGGCCTTGTTCCCCACTCTCTATATTGCTCAGAATTTAGCACTATTCTGTGAAAAAACTGACCATACATTTCAGGCACTTGCATTTTCCTGGTTTTTCAAAAGAATCACTAAAAGCTCTATTGGTCTTTCTTTTCTCTGTCAGAGGCCCAGAATCTTCACCCAGAATCAGCAAATGTACTAAGGGGAAAAGTATGCTGGTAATTTTCTTCTCACTTAAGAATGGTTTTGCTTCTCTGGATTTTTTTTAATCTGATTCCCATTCCTTCCATAGTTCTCAGATGCCTTTTAAAGCTCTGCTTATGTTCTGTAATGTAGCTGTTTTTTTCCCCTGCCACAGGAGCACCGGCAGACAACTGAACTGCCTTACGATGTAGTGAACTTTCTGTTACCAGGAATGCTAAATTGCAAACTGGATAAACATGTAAGACATTTGACATGGAGGAATGGGATTATGATCTTGATTATGGAGAGTTAATCTACTCTAAACTTGGTGTGTGCTTTCAAGGTTTCCAATCTGTAGCTCTGTGACCATATTTCTAAAGTAATAACTATATTGCTACAAGTTATTAGCAGCATTGCATATCACATATGTATGTTTGTGTATTTACATGTAATAGAGTTGAATTAATTTAATCTTGCTGGTGTTATTTTCTCTTCTTATAAATTAATTATACAAATCTTTCAAGAAAATCAAAGATGTGTGCACAGGATATTACATGTTTGGAAATCAAGACAGCACATGTTGATTTGAGAAGGCGGTGGTCTTCAATTTGAGCTTGCATCAGAATCACCTGGGGGGATTGTTAAAACATAGATGGCTAAACCCACCCTAGAGTTTCTGAATCAGTACATCTGGAGTGGGGTCTGAAAAGTTGCACTTCTAACAAGTTCTCACATTAATGTTGCTACTGGGGAACACAGTTTGAGAATCACTGGTATCAAAACACAAAACAATTGCATGATTGTACTTCTTTTATTTTGTGCTTTATGTAAAGCTGAAATATGAAAAGTGCAAGTGAGGGCAGAATGGCCCCCATAGCTTACAGTTCTGCTCTATAATTTCCACTTACAAATGGCCTGTCAAGTTGGTTGATCAGCTATTTAAATGTTGATGAGACATTTTTTCTTTCACTGCTGTTCTCAGCTATGCCGGCTTGGCACTGTAAGCACATCATTTTGTCAGTCTACATGCAACGCACATTACTTTGTTTTTCTCCCCGTCACTGTATCTTCCTCCAATAATTTACTGTAAAACTTGCTGCTTACCTCTGACGAGAATAGCGGCAGCTCAGGTCATCCATCAAACTGGAGCTCTGTGTCAGCACCTTCTCAAATGATATAAGGTGATTCTTATATGACATAACTATCAGAACGCCACAAAGAGGAAGTCACAGTTGTCAACTTGGGTCATAAACCACAGGAAATCTCAATGAGCCTTCTAGTGCCTGCCAAGACTAGTATTAAAGAGACAGGAAGATGGAAAGATAACATGGCTACAAATGGCAGGTAAATATGTCTTTCAATATTAAAATGCATACATTACAACATCTATATTATGGCCACTGTTGTTATAATTATGTCACCATTTTCCTGATTTCTAGAAGTAAAATTTACATAAGACATAATATTCTCAGAGATAATTCACATGTGGAAAATACATTTTTAAATTACAACTACTCATTTAAACTTAAAGGGTTTAATTTATTTCAATAGATAAAGGTAATAAAGATGTGATTGTTTTGGGCTCATTGCTCAGGTACATATATTCCTGACTAGAAAATAACCTTTGTTTTGAATTTTCCACCTCAATTATATTTGATAAATTTTATTAGTCGTTTTATTTAATTGTAATTTGATAATTAAAAGAATAAGATATTTATCTGTGTTTTCTTCCTTTACATTTACCTGTTACTTTTTTTTTTTAATTTGGCATTATTTCCAAACTAGTTAAAGAAAGAGAAAAAAAATCTAGAGGTTTTTGTGTTTGATTCCATGGAGGACATGTTTGCCCATGCTTTTTAAATATATAAAGAACATGTTTTCCAAACTCAATGGATAGGTACTATGAAAAAAGAAAGAAAGGAAGGAAGGAAGGGAGGGAGGAAGAAAGAGAGAGGGAGGGAGGTAGGAAGAAAGAAAGAAAAGGGGACGGGAGAGGAGGGGGTTAGAAGGAAAGGGAAGGAAGGAGAGAGGGAGGAAGGAAGGAGGAAAGGGAGAAAGGAAAGGAAGGAAGTAAAGGTGGAAGGAAGGAAGGGCAGGAGGGAGGGAAGGAGGGAGAAAGGGAGGGAGGAAGGAAGGAAAGAAAAAAGAAAAGAAAAGAAAAATAGAAAAAACTCCGCATGACAAAAATGGTGCTGGGCAACATATGAATTATTAAAGTTGCAGAGGGTGAAACACTTAGATTTGAAATGCAAATTTAATGTAAAAGTAGACTCCTGAGATTTCTCCATATTATTATAATGATCAAATTTAGATTGAGCCTCTTTGTCTCTTAACCTTTCTGTAATTTTAATTTCTTTGCCATGTTTGCTATAAAGGCTGTACAATTATCTGAACATATTTTCAGTGTTTCCAATATATTTTGTTGGTGTTTGTTTTCCAATATTTTTTCATCATGGTTTTAATCTCAAAAGGCTCTTTCATATCCTTTATATTCTATATGGCATAATTTTTTTTATTATAAGGATGTAATGCCTCTCAGATATTTTTAGCATATTAGGGGATTTTATTTGTATTGTTCTTTTTTTCTTCATTTCCTACAATGCTTATTAAGTCACTTATGTTCTTTATTTTTGAAATTATCTTCCTTTTGATATGTTTTTCTTACACATGCCTAATTATTATCATCGATATTTATATTTAAAAGAGAGGAAATGGATAATTGGCTGGGTTTCCTGTGCTGTCTGATTAGTAGGATTGTTTCTTGATATATTTTTCCATAGGAGGTACATCAAGAGAAGTAAGCTAAACTACGCTGTAGTGACAAGCATTAATTTTAGTGGCTTGACACAAAGATTTATTCCTTGCTCGTGTTAAATTTCCATCAGGAGTTTCTGTCTAAGGTTTGTTTTAAATTGTCCTCACTTTGGGACTAGTGCTGCCACAGCAGTTACTATTTGGGTTTTTATTGGTCGTCATGGCAGAAAGAAGGATAGCAGTAATGACTCCTCTGTCAACAGTTAAATGCTCCAACCTGGAAATGGTGCTAATTGTCTAGAACCAGTGACAGGGGCCACATTCAACCACAAGAAGGCCACAAATTGCAATCCTATCATTTGCTCCTTTAAAGTCAGAGGATAAAGACAGAGATTTATGATAGTGATTAATCACTACTATAGGTCAGAATTTGACCAGGAGCTCAAGGAATGATAGAATGTGATATGTTGCATTTAGTTGAGAGTCTTCAATTATGATGCTTTAGTTGAGAGGCTTCTGTAAGGAAGTCAACTTTCTAAGTGGTGGAATGAGGAAGGTTTTTCTCTAGGAGACAAAATCTATACTAGATCTTCAGCTTTCTCCAGATTCTTTAATCAATTGCATTAAAGAAAAATGCGTTGCTAGTTTTCCTAAATGTCAATTCTCATTGCCTCGATTCTGTATAACGAATGAGTGGAAGAAAGGGATTGGAGGTGAGCTCTGTTTTCATTCCTAACTTTTACGCTTGTACAATTTTGTACTTGATGAATCAGAGCCAAGACCACGTTAGGGTGTCAGTGCAAGGACTGCATTGCACTTTCTCTTGCACATCTTCATAGCTTACATTAAACAGTAACTTTCTATGAATTTCAGCCAATAAATATGCTCCATCTAACTTATCATTTGAAGAAATTCCCTGTTATAGATTGATTCTTATCTATTTTTACATTTTAGTCTCAATAAGGTTTCAGGAGGGAGAATCATATGTGTCCAGTATCTCTGTCTGAAAGGAGAAGGTAAAGTGTGGGATGTTTTTTTGGTTTGGCATTGTTATTTAATTTTTAAATGAATATTTTACTTTAGAATAATTTAGTTTTATAAAAAATGTTATGAAGACAGAGAGTTCTCATATACCCATACCCAGTTTCCCCTATTAACATTTTATTTTAGTATAGTATATATATTTGTCTCAATAGATGAACCAATATTAATATACTATTGTTAACTAAAGTCCATACTTTAAGTAGGTTTCCTTAGTTTTTAGCCCAGTGTTTTTTCTGTTCTAGAATCCCATCCAGGATACCATGTTACATTTAGTTGTTTTGGCTCCTTGTGCTCCTGTTGGCTGTGACATTTTCTTAGATTTTCCTCGTTTTTGATGATCCTGGCAGTCTTGAGGAATACTGGTCAGATATTTTGTAGGATGCCTCTCTCATTTTTTTTTTCTGTTTTTTCATGGTTAGACTGGGGTTTTTGAGAGAGGTATCTCAGAGAAAAAGTATCATCTTCACAATATATCAAGGGTACATATTATCAACATGAAGTCATTGTTGATGCTAACCTTGGTCACCTGACTGAGCAATATTGGTTAAGTTTCAACAGAGTAAAGTTACTTTTTTCCCCCTTTCCACACTGTACTCTTAGGAAGGAAGTCACTCTGCACAACCTACACTTAAGGAATGGGGAGTTAACCATCACCATCATGAGGGTGAAGTAACTACATAAATTTAGAATTACTTTGCACAAAATATTTGTCAATCATTTATTTATGTAAGTGTGGACTCATAGGTATCAATTTATATTTTAGGTTATGATTCAATAATACTTTTAAAAAATCAGATTTTTCCAGCTTTGGTCAATGGGAATTCTGTAGTTGGATCCTGGGTCCCTTTTATATATCCCTGTCATTGTGTGTATATGTGTATCTATGTGTGTGTGTGTGTTTTCTGTTTTTAACCTTACTCTTATTTTCTGGTACTCTAAGGTGTCCCAGGTTCATCATGCATATTTATTACTCCATTCTGAGAATTAGCTATTTCTCCAAACAGCCTTGGCTCCTTTAATTGAAGAAAGGTATAAGAAATCAAGATCTGGAAAATAGATGTGCTCATTATTACTGGGGCCATAGATTCTAGGCCCTCTTAACTGACAGAAAAAATATATATATGTGTGTATATACTGACCCATGCATGTACATATTATCTATCTGTCTCTCTATCTACGTAATAATATGTGTGTATCCACCTGTATTGATACTAAACTAAACACGGGTTCATAATGATGTCTTGACCTCTAATCTCTTAACACATGGACCATACATGGCTTAGTCCCTTGTTTGTCTGTAACTTCAGACTCCAACAGTGATAAATTCTGATTCTTTTACTTAATGTTTCAATTCCAGAGTACATGAATAGTGTTTTCAGAATTGTTAACCCATACCCTCATGGGAAGCAATTTTATCAACTACCGAACAGTGCTTATGTGCAGTTTATTTTTCCTCTAGTTTTACAGACTCAATTTATTTTCAAAGTTACTTAGATTAGCATCTTTTTCTCTCACTCCTTTCAGTGAGGTTGTTTCATATATTTGTAAAAAAGGTTCATTTGTTAAATCTGCATTCTGTCCTGTGATACTTCAATGCCCTAAATATTTTTTTTAATTTGCATATACTATGGTTTACTCTTGGTGCTGTAATGTTCTATGAATTTTGACAAATGTGTGATATAATTTGTCTATCATTTCAGTCTTATTTCTTGACTTTCTATTGTGTTCCATTGATCTAGGTGTCTGTTATTTTGCTAATACAACTTTGTCTGTGTACTGTAACTTTACAGTAAATCTTGAAATCTGGTATTGTGAGTCCTTCAACTATGTTATTTTTCAATATTAAGCTATTCTAGGTCTTTTGTCCTTCTTTGTACATTTTAGAACATTTTGTAGAGCTCTACGAAGTAGGTCACTAGGATTTTAGTTGGTATAGGATTCAATCTATTAATCAAATTCGAGAAGATTGACATCTTATAATACTGAGTCCTCCAATGCATGAACATGGGATACTTCTCAATTTGTTTAGAATTCCTTATTACTTTAATCTGCATTTTGTAGTTATATCCTATATGTACTATTTTTTATATTTATATCTCAGTATTTTATTGGTAATTTTATATAGTATTTTTAAAAATTATGTTGTTTAATACCGGTATATTTGAAAGGAAATGACTTTTGTATATTGGTTTTGCATGCTGTGACTTGCTATACTGACTTATTTTCCAGTATTTTTTGGGTAGATTCTTTGGGAGTTTTCTACATAGATGCTCATGTCATTTGCAAAACAAAATAAACCAAAACAATTATTTCTCTTTTTCCAGTTCGTATAGTTTCTAGGAATTGCAGTATGATGTTGATTAGTAATGATGAGAGAAAACATCCTTGCATTTTTTTCTGAATTTAGGAAAACTTCTCCAGTCTTTCAACTCAAACTGTAATGGTAGCTGTAAAATTATAGTAGATGCCCTTTATCAAATTAAGGAAATTAACTTCTACCCCTATTTTGCAGAGAGTGTTTAGCAGGAATAAGGATTGCATTTTGTCAAATGTTTTTTCTACCTCAATTAATATGTTCATATGAGTTTTATTCTTTAGCTTATTGACATACTGGGTTACATTTATTGCACTTTAAACATTGAAATTAATTGCATTAATGGGATAGATCTTGTTTGTAGTGTATAATAATTTTTGTATTAATTTTGCTAAACATATTGCAGCTTTGATTCTCTGCATTCACCTGTGTCTCTAGAGCTTGGGGTGATTTACAATCTCAGTTCTTGAATGGATCTAAGAAAAGTCATTGATTTTTAGTGTTTCCCTCTTTTTCTCATTGTTAGGATGAAAATGATGACATCTAGGTCTTTACATGTTGGAGTTAAAACCAGTAAACTCCCCTTATGCCCCCCACAGATAGAAAGAAATTAGTATCTTAATCCTCACAAATTATTGAATAATTGCACTCCCCTAAAATGGTTTATGTGAAATTATTACAGATTAATAATATTTCCTCTTCCAGCTTCTCCATAGTCACAGGGTTAAAAAAAAAAAACAAATGTTTTTTCTTTCTTTTTCTTCTTCCATATTGTTCACTTTTCTATACTTTTAAGTGAAAATATCTAAACAAACAAACAAACAAAATCAGTTAAATATGGTCAAGAAAACCAATCAGTAGTGCCACCAGAAACAATGTATTATTGTCAAATTATAAGTAGGTCTCTAGACATAGAATTCTCTCCTCAGTTCATACTCAGCCATGTCATTTATTACATGGATAAGTGCTGATAATATTTGCCAGTGAAAGTAAATGAGAGATTATTCTAGCATACCTGTGTCAAATCTATCAATATATCATAAAATATATAGATAAGAAGGAATGATAAGTCTAAGATAAAAAAATTAAATTTAGCTGGACTGTCCTATATAGTATTCCCTCCCAGTGACAGTTACTAACAGTGAAAGAAAAGAAAATCAAATTCAGTAACATTCAACAGGCTATTAAAGCATCTTCAGTTTCAGTAAAATGTCTTCTGCATGCATCATTTCATAGAATTCTTAACTACATAAAAAATATAGCAGTATAATTATTGTTATAATATTATAAAGAACCTGAGGACCCAAGAGGTTACTTTTTTGTGCCTCAAAGTCAAATAGGTAGTATTAGAAAAAATAATTGAATCTATGCCATTTGAACTCACTATGCAATAATACGTAAAAATACAATTGTTTTGTGTCACATACTTATACAAAGCTGGGTTGCATTATTTATGATTGTGGTTAATAATTTTGTAGAGCGTTTGGAGAATTTCAGTATACACAGAGTAATGTGTACAGGATGAATAAATACTTGGAAAGACATCAAAAGGACAATGGTTGAGGATGCTCAGGAAAGGTCATGATAACTCTCCTCATATGAAAAATAAATGGCCTTAGAAGAGTATTAGTGATAGAGTGGGGTTTAGATGCTTAATTTTTTTTGTATATTCTTTGCATGTGTGATAGAGCTGTCCTTCCACTTCATTTTTATTTCTTATAAGACATATGAAATATCTGAATGCATTTCTGTCTTTTTGCTGTTTTTTTGTTCATAGAATTCTGTTTGGCCAGAGTTTCTGTCTAGGCAATGGAGTGTGCTCTTCCAAGGGGTAGGGGAGAGACAGAAATTAGAACTCTTATATCAGAAATAGATAAAGACATAAAATTTAGATTCTTAATTTTGCAGTAATATAATAGTCTGGAAAGCCTGGTAAATTACTTATAAGATAAAAGTAAATTTATCCTTTAACATGTAGTAACAAACCAAGAGTGAGACCTGGACAACCAACCGGATTACAAACTATTTCGTAGTGTAGGAAGAAATTCAGAGACTCAAGGTAAATTAAGAATTTTGCTGACCTGTGGAAGGAAGAAAAACAAGAAAATAAGAGTCTGAGGTAGGAGAGGAAAGCAACAAGATTAAGGTTGAACACTCCCTGTGCTGATGAATTTGAGGAGGTGTTTGGTATGTTGATGAGTGAAGAGAAATACCAAGAAAGGCTCTTACTGCCCTGCTTTCCTTTTGAGACTGGGAGGAAACCTTTCAACTGGGGAGGTCTTGCACTGACAGGGGGTGGTCTCAGCAAGTAAAGAGGATATTATAGAGTGAATAAGCAGAGACAGTGATTATTTAATAGTCCCAAACTTCACTAACCTTGCTTGAAGTACATCAGCACACATGATTTGTTACATTTCCTTGATGATTACAGAGGTCAGCCTAATTGAAAGCCTGTCAGTAAGATCTAAATGTCCTTAAATCGCCACCACCAACCCTAGTAGTCAGTGAGTTGATACCACAGCAGAGGATGTGGCATAGAAATCCTGGGCCAGAGCCTGTGGAGAGAATGTAAAATAGGCTTAGTGAGCTTGGGGGGAAGGAGACCTAAAATGTCTCAGAAGTTTTTATAGAGGCCTAGTGGGCCTTAAGTAAGACAAAAGAATGACCAGATCATGAGTTAAAGCAGCCAAGGGCTTCAGCAGCAATTAGTCTCTCATCCAGGAAAGGAGCAGTCTTAGCTCTTCCTATCCAGGGAGCAACTAAAACCAGCCCCTCCACAGTGGATACTAGAAGGAACCAGTGGACAAAACATTGATATGTGGATGCCTCTCTCCTCTGCTATCACATAGTTATGGAAAGCCACTGTTTTCTCCATGTACAAGGAGCAGGGAGAGAAGTAAAATCAAACAAGAAGCATTAGAGTCAAAGGAACTTATTAAGGAAAGGAAATCACCAGAGCATCTATCAAAATAATTGGCTTTCCTTTCTACTCAGTCTAAATCAAGGAAATTTTAATCTGGCTATGTCAATGTTTTCTTTGTAAAAACCATTCATATGCAGAAATATTATTAGCAATTTCCTTGTTTTGTTACTGATTTGTTTTGATTTTTTAAACCAGGATATTTTGTTTTCTCTACCCTTATTGAAGTTTACATGAAGGAATGTTAATATCAACTTCAAACTTTAATGTACTTTGAGAAAGTTTTAAATATAACATATAAAAAAACTACATATTTCCATGTATTTGTTCCTGATTTTACATTCTAAAATGTACATTTTCAGGTACCTATGTACAAAAACATATTAGCAATGCCAAGGTATCAAATATATATGTTATATTATGAAAACTTAAAGTACATTTCATTTGTAAAGTTATACAAAAAACAAAATATTGTCCCATTGTATTGTCAGTGATTCTTCATCTTTTGTTAAAGAAAAGGCTGCTTGTTTTCTAATGATTTTGACACAGCTTGTAAAAGGAAAAAACGAAAATACAAAAAGGATTCAAGGATAAAAAGGAATACAGAAAACAAGTGCTTCTTTTTGTATGATATTCTTAAGAATAATCACACAATTTAGCTCTCAGTTTTAGGATAATTTGAATATCACATGTTCATGCTTGTATTCTACAAATTACAGAAGACAACCATTCTTAGTTGATGGGTAAAATGTTATTCTTATTAAATGGACACCTGGGCTTTTTTTCCCACTCTTCCAATATACAAAAAACAAATGACAGCCCTAATTTATTCTGAAATTTTCCCCCATTTTTACCAGCCAGGCTCTACGTCAATCCTACTCTTAATCCTTAATAATGAGACTGTTTAATTCTCTAATCATGAAGAAAAAGATGTTCACCTAAAAAGACATAGCAATATGTGCAGCACTCAGACACCTGTTCAACATTTCTTTGTGGGTGGATTTAGCATAAAAATATTCCATGACATTTGTTAGTTAAAACCGACATCTTTAAGTAAGTAGACATTGAAGGTGACATACAAGCTTCATTAAGTTGCATGCCTCCAGATCCGCTTGTGCTCCTACATACATTGAAGTTAGGTTTTCATCTATATAATCATTCTAAATATCTTATTACTGTAAGAAATACAGTCAGGTATATTTAATTTTATTGACTCTGGCCTATGACTAGATCATTTTATGTTTTATTAATTAGTATGATACAATTATTTACCATAATAAGCTCAATCTTGTCCCAATTTCATCTGGTTGACTGTTCTGTTTTTGTTGTTACTATTTTACTTTCTTAAGTCACTCCTTATTCCTTTGTCCTTTCCCATAAGTATTTTGCTTTTATCTTTGTTTTATGTCTCCCCCCCTACACTAGGAATAGCATGCCCACTTTCTCCCTTTTGGAATATGAAGAATTACCATGTCATGCCTGTCTCACCATTGTATTTGAAAGCAGGTAACCATTTTATTAGCTTGTCAGCTCCACAGACGAAGAGGATTTTTACCCCAGGATGCATCATACCCAAAGTTTCACTCATACCTGATTTATATGATTTAAGATAATTTAGCAGATGAGATTTAGGATTTATATAAGATTTTAGATTTAGAGTTGATGCTATAATAATATTTTGAGAATTGGGGGGATGTTTGGTTGGGGTGAGTGTATTCTGCACATGGGATCGACACTTAAAGATATTTGAGAATAATAACTTCTTTAACATATGGTACAGGAGTATGAGAAGAAATATCTCTAAATTCTAACCTTTTGTACCTGAGAATGTACCTTGTTTGGAAATTAGTCCTTTTCAAATGTTTTAAACTAAGGATCACAAGATGAGATCCTCCTGGATTTAGGGTGGACCCTACATCCAATTGTGAGTGCCCTTATAGGAGACACAAGAGGAAAAGACACAGAGATACCTAAAGGGAAAAGCTATATGAAGACAGAGGCAGAGATTGGAGTGATGTATCCACATGCCGAAGCATATCAAGATGTGCCAGCAGCCACCAAAAGTTAGGAGAGTTGAACTGAACAGATTCTCAGAGACTTCGGAAGGAACCCTATCCTCCTGACATATTGACTTTAGACTTCTGGTCTCCAGTATTGTGAGAAAATAAGTTTTTGATGTTTTAAGATTCCAAGTTTGTGCTAATTGTTACAGCAGTACTAAGAATATATAATCATCTTACCATATGATCTACAATCACACTCCTAGATATTTACAGAATTAATTGTAAAACTTATAGCCATGTAAAACATGTATGAAAAGGTATGTAGCAACTTTATTCATAATCACCAAAGCTGGAATCAGCGGTTCAGTAGGTGAATATGTACACAAACTGTGGTGTATCCATTCAGTGGGATATTTAGCAAAAGTTTAAAAAACAAAAGCAAGCAACAAAAGAAATTGATGAATCTTAAAATGTATATTAGTAAGTTAATGAAGCCAGTCTTAAAAAGCTACATACTATATGCTTCCAATTATACAGCATTCTATAAAAAGTAAATCTATAGCAATGGTAAAAAGATTTACATTTGCCAAGAGTTTGAGAGTGGTATTGAAGGGAAATTGAATAGAAGGGGTTTTTAGAACAGCAAAACTGCTCTGTATGACATTATAGTGGTAAATATAAAGCATTAAGCATTGTCAAAAACGCATAAAACTTCACAGCACAAAGATACAACCCTGAAATATGTAATTTTAAAAAGTCATTTAGAAGTTTGAGGATTTTAGGATGGAATGCAGAATGTTACAAAAGTACCAAACTGCATTATTCATTCTCTTGATAGTGCCCCATGATTCATGTAGGTTTTCTTCACTCTTTTTTATTCTTTTTGATTTTAGTACCCCTAAATGGCTAACTTCAAGTGATCTGTCTTCAAGTTGGTTGATTATATTTTTTGCATGATCAAGTCTGTTGAATTTATTGAATTTTTCAGTTCTGCCATTTAATTCTTTAGCTCCAGGATTTTTGTTTGGCCTTGTATGGTTTCTATTTCTTTATTAAATTTCTCATTTTGTTCATGCATTGTTTCCTGATTCTGTTTAGTTGTCTATCTGTGTTCTCTTGCATTTTATTCAGTTTCTTTAAGATAATTATTTTGAATTTTTGCCAGGCCAATCATAATTTCTTTAAGTATAGGTTACTCAAGCTTTATTAGTTTCACAGTATCATATTTACCTTATTCTTCGTGATCCATGTAGCCTTATGGTGTCTGTGCATTTGAAGGAGCAAACATCTCTTCTAGTCTTTACACAGTGGTTTTAGCAGGTAAAGGCCTTCTCCTCTCAGATCCCCAGGGTGATAGGATTACCTCTAGAACTGCAGTCTTGATGAGTTGGAGCCGTCTGCAGTGGGGTCTGCAGTTGTCAGGCTTGTTTCCAGGGCTCAGGTTGGTGTAGATTCTATGTGGTGGGTAAGTCTTCTAAACCCAGCGGCTCCTGGAGTTCAGCTGAGAGGGATAGAGCCAGCCTGGTTATCAGTATCCATAACCAGGGCCAAGTTCTGCATGCCTTTAGTGAAGCTCTTTTCTGTTCTTTTTTTTTCTTCTGCTTGCTAAAGAAGGGGGTAAGGAGGCTATGGTGGGCAGTAGGTAGAAATAAAAAGGAAGAAGTAGTGCCCAGTAGTTTAACAGTTTCTACTAAAAAATTATGTTCCGTGTAATATGACCTCTCCTATGAATCTCCACAGTCTTCTTATTGTATTTCTTTGGGAAAATGGTGTTGAGACTAAATCTTTTGTCGAGTTTGCATCAGATTTTAACAAAGGCTGTGCACTGTATATCTGAGTCACAACTTTTTTTTAGAAAAGTTAAAAATTAAAAAGTTCCAAAATAATAAATAAATAAAATAACTAGCCTTTTGATATCTGAGAGGTAGACAGAGAAGATATAGTATTAGCACAGGTATAAGATGATCAATCTAATGATAAGATATCAATATATTTGTCAAATTCCAAGCACATTACATTTATTTGATGTTAGAAAAACAACTGACAGTTGTGGAAATTTACTTGCTGTGGAAATCAAAAGTTCTGGGTTCAAATTCTAAACATATACAAGCGCTGTGACTTTGGGCAAGCTGAGTACACTTCTGAATTTCTTCACAAAATTACAGTAATTGTACAAGCCATGTCTCGGTTGTTTGAGAAACAAATGATAAAATCATACATAAAATTATTTGGCAAAACTACAAAACACTTTGATGTGGGATTCTTAGAGAAAGTGATGTTGTGCAGCATATGTGAGAATAACAGGAAATTGTACACAAATAGTATGCTTTAGAATCAAATGTCTTGTATTTTAGCTCCGTTAGTTTGTGCTTTTCTATGAAATGAAAAGTGACTGCCACTGAAAAGTAGTGAAAAAAACATTGATATAGACAGTTCTGGAACTGACATCTTTTTCTTTTATTTAACAGTAATTTGTTAGCTAAGCCTGCATTTTCTAATTTGTGAAGTGTGGAGGGGGAGGCATGAAAACTTGTGTTGAATAGTGTTAAAGTGTATAAAGTACTAGTAGAGCTTCTAGTCCATTGTATGGACTCAATAGATTTCAGTTATTGTTATTTTTGTAGTTAATACAATTTTGTAAAGTTCATACTAAGGAAATTAGTAATCAAAAAAAGATGGTAAAAATGATATATAGCATTAAAATTAGGTGCAACATGAATGCAAATTCATTTAACAAAGATCTGTTTTGCTACACATATATTTTGCTCTATTTCTAAAAGAGACTTTAGTGGCCATAACCATTGCGTGTTGCATCAGTACTAATTAATAATAATAAAACTATTTCTCATTCAACAGAACTTATCATTATTATAATTTTTGTCAAAAACAACTACTTTTTCTTCCTAATTCAAGTTGGTATTTCCCTAAGGTAGTCTGATTTGGAGAACTGTACTTTCTAAAGGATCAATCAGCATCTTCTCTGTGAAACTGTAAAACAAATTCTCTCCAACTGTCTAGGTTTATCAAGCCTTAACCAATTCTCAGTTTATTCCTTGGCTATGATTAAAACCTCTGGATCAAGCAGCATCCCGGCATTCTGCCACCATGTGCTTTCACTATACAGAAATGTTGCCAAGCAGTTCGTTCAAATTGTCCCAAAGTGCAGTGTCTTGCAGCTTTTGCTCAAAAAAATTCCAAAAAAGAATATTTTCACTTTCCTCTTATTTTCTTTCATCACTTGATTTTTAAATGTTCCTATTAAATATTGAACAGAAACAGAATGTATGTAAACTAGGCCTAAGATATAAAGAACAATGAATGCATAATGCAAAGTATTTAGCACAGTGCTGACAAATGGAAAATGCTGAAAAAGGTGACTATTATTAGAAATTTTTTATACCTAAAAATGTATCTTCAGACTTAAAAAAAAAAGGTTAGAAATGTAAAGTGATATAGATACATTTGAACTTCCTCTAGTCCATTTAATCTCTTCCATTCTCCAAGGAAATTGCTATCCTGAAATCAGTATGATTTATGCATACAGACTTCTATATTGAGGTAGTTTATTCTTTATATCTGTGCATACTTCATTAAACCTAAACTAAAACAACCTTCGTTCATAAAGAATAATCTGAGGCATAGATTCAGAATTTGATCATAGTACCCAATAGTAATAATAATAGAAGTAATTATGATAGATAGCATTTATCATATGTTACCTATGTTTTAGTTACTTCTTCTAGGTACTTTAACACAACTCTGTGATGTAGCTTTATTATTGTGCCCATTCTACTGATATTGTAACAGAAATCCAGACACTTTAAATACCTTGGCAAAGAATAGAGTCTTAATGGGAACCCTGGAGTTTCAATACCAGAGCCCCCACTCCAGTCTTCACTCTATATGCTTCTCAATAAAGCAAATACATAGACAGTTTCATCAGTTGGTCTTTACTATTTACTGCTCAATGCTATGTTCTGTAATTCTGATGGAAAATATTATAAAACAGTGATTTTGAGATGCCACTATCTTTTTGACCCTAATTCATCACTATTCTCCCTTCAGATTTTAACAACTGTCCTCAAGGACCTCCTTTGCGGTTGTCAGAAATTAATCACACATCCTGTTGCCCAAGAAACAGAGGTGTGTGGTTAGGAACTCTATCACTTTCTTTTCCTGAATTAATAAAATTTAAAATTCTCTGTTTATTTTTTCCCTTGGCTCTTTCCTAAGAAGTACCGCTAGGCCTCACCAAAGATAAGACTTTACTTAGGCTCAAGATTAAACCAGCTCCCAAATTTTAGTAGCTGGCCTTAGTCTCACTCCTTCTTTCCAGAATTGTCCACTCAACCTTTCACCTTGGTCTGGTTTTGTATAGAAGCAGAACTCCTCTCATGGCCACACGGCCATAGAGTTACCACTCTTCTTCTTTATAGCTAAGATTCTTTTAAGAAATGGACACTTGTTTTTTCTTTTGCTCGTTAAATTGTTCTTGGCCGCATAACTGCTTTAAAACTGCCATTATAATAATCACCTAAATTATTTTTATAAGAACTATTTATTTAACAACCAAATACACAACATCCATCTCATTAATTTTACCTTCTCAAACACCAACATATGGTTGTTAGGCAATTTTTAAATATTAACTCGTGTAGTATTCATAACAACCTTATGAGGAATACACTCTTACCAACCCCCTTTATAAATGAGGAAATATCACAGGGAAATTAAATAACATCTAAGGTCATACAGCTAGCAAATGGCAAGCTAGAATTTGAATGCAATCATCTAATTTCAGAGCATTAACAGCTACTTTCAGTTGCTTCTTAAAACTTAGCATTTGAATACAATCAATAAAAAATACAGATAAGTTTAAATAACCTCCTTACTCCTTCCTCATCTCCCAGAGATAAGTAAACACTCTCTTGAATATGGTATCTGCCATTCCTTACATGGTTTTATATTATTACCAATCATGTAAGTATCTGTAAAATATACCTTATATAAATACTGTGATATATTTTACAATTTCTTTTTATCAATATGTTTTCATGATTTATACATTGACTTGTCTAATATATTCATTTTCACTGCTATAATGTTTCTGTAGTACCATAATTCACTTTTCCGTTATACTGCTTAACTTAAAAAGTTGTGTCAATAGTTTTTATTGTTATCATAAGACAATGCTGCATCTCTTTTACACATATGTAAATAATTATTTTAGGATGCATAGGGAGAAATAAAATCGCTGAATCAAATAAAATGTATCATTTATTTAAAAGCTACTATTAAAATGATTTACAAGTGGTGGTACCAATTTATGCTCTTATGAGAAGAGTCTGCATTATTTTTGCTGAGATTTGGCATTGCCAGACTTTTTACTTTTTATCAGGCTATTGGGTATAAAATGTTGAATTTTAATGAGTTTTTGAGATTATTTACAAGATTGAGCATCTTTTTCATGTGTTTACGGGCCACATGTGATTCCTTTCCTGTGAAGTGCTTCTTCATGACATTTGGCAATTACTTTCTTGGCTTGGTTGTCCTTTTACCGGTTGAAATGGCGGAGAAGCTTATATATTTTGCATATAAAATAATAATTTATTTTCTTGCAAATATCTACTCACGGCTTGCCCAATTATTCTTATTATGGTGTTGTAAAAGTAATATGATACTTTTAATATTAATGCTCTCAAAATCACCAACTTTTTATTTCCTTTTGTTATGAATTGGTTAAAAATATTTTCCAACCCTAAGATGAATAGAGCTTTCTCTAAGTTCTTCTAATAAGTAAAATGTGACTTTCCACAGTTTAGCATTTAAAACATATTAAATTTTTTCATATGATGAAGAGTAGTAGATGTATTTTTCCATAGATATAAAAATTTGCCTTGGCACCATTTACCAAATAGTCTATACAGCACCCCAAAGGTTTTTGAACAGTTTTATGTAGTGTATAGATGTCGGTAGTATAGATACTAAAGACTTAGAAAAAAAAAAAGAAAGTTCATTTGCATGTATTTTCCAATTATTTAAAAATTTTGAATAGGTATTAAATTGTTTCTTTGTTTCAGCCCCTCTGATTTACAGTTGCTAAATTTAGCAAATCGAAATATGAGAGGTTCAGATAAATTTGAAATTCAGATAAACGATGAATACTTTTCCACTCTGAGCATGTCTCAAATATTGCATGGTATATACTTATACTAAAAAAATTCACTTTTTATCTGAAACTCAAATTTACACAAGAGTTCTGTATTTTATCTAGCAACATTATTCTTATTGAAGCAAAAGTATAAAATTAAAAGTTTACTTTAGTGCTTCTAATTGAAAGAAAAATAAAATTAGTAGTTAATTGCGGAAAAATTCTCAAAGCTGAAACTTTAAAATAAATTTGAACAAACTGTCAAATGTATCTTATGGGGAATTTGCTGCATTTACTACTTAATTTTGCACTGGTCTTTTGAGACATTCTATGCAAGTGCAGTTTTCTGAATTTATGGTTCTCTTTTATTGAAGTGTAGTTGATTTACAATGTTCTGTTAGTTTCAGGTGCACAGCAAAGTATATATATATATATATATATATATATATATATATGTCTTATATATATTCTTTTATAAAATATATATATATATTATTTTTCAGGTTCTTTTCCATTACCACTTATTACAAAATATTGAATATAGTTCCCTGTGCTATACAGTAGATCTTTGTTGTTTATTTTATATATAGTAGTGTGTTTCTATTAATCCCCAAGCTCCTAATTTATCCCTCCCCCACCTTTCCACTTTGGTAACCATAAATTTGTTTTCTATGTCTGTGAGTCTCTTTTCTGTTTTGTAAATAAGTTCATTTGTATCGGTTTTGTTTGTTCATTTTTTTTTTTTTTTAGATTCCACATGTAAGTGTTATCATATGCTATTTGTCTTTCCCTAACTTACTTAGTATGATAATCTCTAGGTCCATCCATGTTGTTGCAAGTGGCCAAATTTCATTCTTTTATGAGTAGTATATATATATATATATATATATATATGTATATGTATATGTATATGTATATAGTATATGTATACACCACAAACACACCACATCTTTATCCATCCATTTGTAGATGAACACCTAGGTTACTTCCATGGTTGGCTATTGTAAATAGTGCTGCTATGAACATTGGTGTGCATGTATCTTTTCGAATTAGAGTTTTCATCTTTTCTGGATATATAACCAGCAGTGGGATTGCTGGATCATAAGACAACTCTATTTTTAGTTTTTTAAGGAACCTCCATACTGTTCTCCATAGCAGCTGCACCACTTTACATTCCCACCAACAGTGTAGGAGGGTTCCCTTTTCTCCACACTCTCTCCAGCATTTATTATTTGTAGACTTTTTTCTGATGGTCATTCTGACTGGTGTGAGGTGACACTCCTTTGTAGTTTTGATTTGCATTTCTCTAATAATTAGCAATGTTGAGCATCTTTTCATGTGCCTGTTGACCATCTGTATGTCTTCTTTGGAGAAATGTCTATTTAGGTCTTCTGCCCTTTTTTTTTTTTTTGCAGTACGCGGGCCTCTCACTGTCGTGGCCTCTCCCGTTGCGGAGCACAGGCTCCGGACGCGCAGGCTCAGTGGCCATGGCTCACGGGCCCTGCCGCTCCGCGGCACGTGGGATCCTCCCGGACCGGGGCACGAACCTGTGTCCCCTGCATCGGCAGGCGGACTCTCAACCACTGCGCCACCAGGGAAGCCCTTCTGCCCATTTTTTGATTGGGTTGTTTGGCTTTTGTTATTGAGTTGTATGAGCTGTTTTTATATTTTGGAAATTAAGCCCCAATAGGTCGCATCGTTTGCAAATGTTTTCTCCCAGTACATAGGTTGTCTTTTTGTTTTGTTTATGGTTTTCTTTGCTGTGCAAAAGCTTGTAAGTCTGATTAGGTACCATTTGCTTATTTTTGTTTTTATTTATTTTGCCTTGGGAGACTGACCTAATAAAACATTGCTACAACTTATGTCAAAGAATGTTTTGCCTATGTTCTCTTCTAGGAGTTTTATGGAGTCATGTCTTATATTTAAGTCTTTAAGTCATTTTGAGTTTATTTTTCTATGTGGTGTGAGGGTGTGTGAGGGTGTATTCTAACTTCATTAAGTTACATGTGGCTCTCCAGCTTTCCCAACACCACTTGCTGAAGAGACTGTCTTTTCTCCATTGTATATTCTTGCCTCCTTTGTTGAAGATTAGTTGACCATAGATGTGCAGGTTTATTTCTGGGCTTGCTATTCTGCTCCATTGATCCATGTCTGTTTTTGTGCCAATGTCATGCTGTTTTGATTACTGTAGTTTCGTATTTTCTGCAGTCTGTGAGGGTTATGCCCTCACAGACTTCATTCCATATAGATTTTATGATTATTTGTTCTAGTTCTGTGAAAAATGTCATGGGTAATTTGATAAGGATCACATTAAATCTGTAGATTGCTTTGGGTAGTATAGTCATTTTAACAATCTTAATTATTCTAATCCAAGAGCATGGGATATCTTCCCATTTCTTTGAATCATCTTTAATTTCCTTTATAACTGGTTTATATTTCTCAGTGCATAAGTCTTTCACCTCCTTGGTCAGGTTTATTCCTAAGTATTTTATTTTTTTGATGTAATTTTAAAAGGGATTTTTTTTTTTACTTTCTGACATTTCATTGTTAGTGTAAAGAAATGCAAATTATTTCTACATATTAATCTTGTCTCCTGCTACCTTGCTGAATTTGTTTATCAGTTCTAATAGTTTTTGTGTGGAGTCTTTAGGGTTTTCTATGTATAGTATCCTGTCATCTGCATATAATGACACTTTTACCTCTTCCCTTCCAATTTGGATACATTTTATTTCTTTTTCTCGTCTGATTGCTGTGGCTAGGATTTCCAGTACTATGCTGAATAGAAGTGGTGAAACTGGGCATCCTTGTTTTATTCTAGATTTTCGCAGGAAGGCTTTCAGCTTTTCACCATTGAGTTGTATGCTGGCTGTGGGTTTGTCATAAATCGGTTTTGTTTGTTTTTTTTCCCCCTGAGATATGTTCTCTCTGTACCCACTTTGGTGAGAGTTTTTATCATGAATTGATGTTGAACTTTATCAAATGCTTTTTCTGCATCTACTGAGAATATCATATATTTTGTTTTTCTTTTCTTTTGTTGATGTGGTGTAATCACATTGATTGTTTTGCATATGTTGAACCATTCTTGTGACCCTGGGTTGAATCCACCTTGATCATAGTATATGATCCTTTTTATGTGTTGTTAGATTCAATTTGCTAATATTTTGTTGAGAATTTTCCCCTCTATATTTATCAAAGATAAATTTCTGTAATTTTCTTTTTTGGTAGTGTCATTTCCTGGTTTTGGTATCAGAGTGATGGTAGCTTCATAGAATGACTTTGGGAGTGTTCCCTCCTCTTCAGTCTTTTGGAAGAGTTTGAGAAGGATCCTCCTTTGTATATTTGGTAGGATTCCCCAGTGAAGCCTAGACTTTGTTTGCAATTGAATTGATTCTTTTATCATTATACAGTGACCTTCTTTATCTTTTTTATGGTCTTTGTTTTAAAGCCTATTTTGTTTGATATAAGTGTTGCTACCCCCACTTTCTTGTCATTTCCATTTGCATGAAGTATCCTTTTCCATCCCCTCACTTTCAATGTATGTGTGCCCTTCTTCCTAAAGTGGGTATTTTGTAGGTAGCATATTGTAAGTTCTTCTTTTATTATCCAATCTGCTACTTTATGTCTTTTGATTGGAGCATTTACTTCATTGATATTTAAGGTAATTATTGATAGGTATGTATTTATTCTCATTTTAAACCTTGTTTCACAGTTGACTTTGTATTTCTTCTTTGATCCTCTCTTTTTCCTTTTGTTGTTCCTTTTTTGGTTTGATGGTTTTCTTTTATATTATGCTTGAGTTCTCTTCTTTTTGGTTTTTGTGAATCTTTTGTATGTTTTATTACCCTGGTGTTCAAGTACGTTAACACATTACTAAATCTATTTGCTTTAAGACTGGTAGTCATATAAGCGCAAACACATTCTAAAAGAAAATCTACATTATCTTACTCCCATTCCCCACGTTTTATGACTCTGATGTCATATTTTTTATCTTCATGTTTATCCTTTTGCTGTTCATTGTAGTTATGTTATAATTGCTTTCACAAATTTTTTTTGATTTTTAAAAAATCTGTGAACTGGCTTATTTAAGTGATCTACAATCCTATTATATATTTGCTTTTTCTATTGTGATTGTGCCTTTCCTAGAGAGGGAAAGGGAAAACTTTTCTATTTAGAGAGACATCAATATTTTTTTTAAGGATAGGTTTAGTATTGCTGTATTCTTTCAGTTTTTGCTTGTTTGAGGAATTCTTTATCTCTCCTTCTATTCTAAATGATAATCTTGCTGGGTAGAGTATCCTAGCTTGCAGGTTTTTCCCTTTCAAGATTTTGAATATATCTGGTCACTCCCTTCTGGACTGCAATGTTCTGTAGAGAAATCAGCTGATTGCTTTTGGGGGGTTCCCTTGTAACTCTCTTTTTTCTCTGCTGCTTTTAGAATCCTCTCTTTATCTTTAACTTTTGCCATTTTAATTATAATATGTCTTGGTGTAGGTCTGTTTGGGTTCATCTTGTTTGGGACCCTCTGTGCTTCCTGTACCGGGATATCTGTTTCCTTCTTTATGTTTGGGAAGTTTTCAACCATAATTTTTTCAAATGCCTTTTTGATCCCCTTTTCTCTTTCTTTTCCTTCTGAGATCCTTATTACGCATAGATTGGCATGCTTTATATTGTCCCATAGGTCTCATATGTTGCTTTCATTTGTCTTTCTGTCTGCTGTTCTGACTGGTGATTTCCATTATTCTGTCTTCCAGATCACTTATTCATTCTTCTGCATTATTTACTTTGCTATTTATTGCCTTTAGCTCAATTTTCATCTCAGCAATTGAATTGTTTAATTTTGACTGGCTCCTTTTTATAGTTTCTAGTTCCTTGTTACTATGACCTGCCTTTCTGTCAATAGCCTTGCTTAATTCCTTCAGTGTCTTTATTATCACCTTTTTGAACTCAGGGTCTGATAGACTGGAGGGGTCTCACTCATTATGTGTTCTTTCAGGGTATTTCTCTTGTTCTTTTAAGTGGAAGTTGTTCCTCTGCATCTTTATTTTACTTATATTTCTCTGACTATGAATTTCAGAGAAACAGTTATCTACTTTGGTCTTGAAGGGCTGTTTTTTATGGTAGAATCCCTGGGTATCCTATGTCAGTTTAATATTTTTGGTGTGAGGGCTGTTTTTGGTATGAATGCCTCAGGGTGTGCTGGCTCTTATCCCCTTGATAGGGAGTGTGATTGGTGTTGTGGTCTGGGACAGGATCTCCTCCCCAGTTGTTGGTGTAGAAGCCTCCAGATCTGGATCTGAGTTGCAGTGTGAGTTAGGTAGGACTGGAGTGCTCCTGCTGGGAAAGGAGCCACTGTGTATTCCTCTCCAAGAGTTGTCCACTGGGACATGTGCTCTGAGATGTCACCTGTCACCCTTTGTGTGCACTCACAAAGTATACTGTTTTGGGCACTGCCTTTGGCCCCACCTCAGCTATGGGGATGCTGGCAATCTGCCCAGAGGTACCTCAAGGGCTGTTCTTACAAAGTCACTGGTGCAGATCCACCAGTTGTGCACCCAGACTTGCTGTGGAATCTACAGGAATCAGCACAGACCTCAGCCCCGCCTCCACGTGCACATGCCCACAAAGCCTGTTGCCACTGGTGCCAGACCCGCTTCAGCTATGGAAGTGCCAGTAATCAGCTCAAATTTCCCCCAGGTGCTGTGCTCACAAAGCCCCTGGTGGAATAAATATGGAAGTAGCACACCCGCTGGGAATCAGCTCAGATTTCAGCACTGCCTCCACATGGGTAACCAGGCAGTTCTTGCATGGTCTCAGAGTTCCTAGTGGTGGAACAGCACCCTCTGATCATACTGAGAAGAGTCTGCTATGATGGGGCCAAACCCCTCCCTTTTCACATTGACAATGGAGCTCCTATGCAGACCCGGCTCCATCTTGTGCACACCCCTGGTTGCAGCCTGGACCACATTTCATGTCCTTTGGGCTGTCTCCGTGCAGCCAAAATGAGTCCTCTCCCTGGATCTTTCCACAGAAGCCCAAGTTTTAGCACCCAGCCACTGCACATACCAGCAGGCACATGTCTCAGGCTGTGAAGTGCAGCTAGGCAGCAAGGACCATCTGTCCCTGTCTCTCTCTGTCCTGCCTTCCTCAAGCCAGGTGCTGAACTCTCCTCTGAGCCTCTGAAGCTCCCTGTCTGTCCCAGCTGATCTCTCAGCCAATGAAGGCAGTTCCTAGAGTGAGGGAATCTTTCTCCTTTCCCCCAGGGGTGCAGATCCCCTCTTTTTTTTAATAGATATTTACTGGAGTATAATTGCTTCATAATACTGTGTTAGTTTCTGTTGTACACCAAAGTGTATCATCCATATACATACATATGTCCCCATATCCCCTGCCTCTTGAGCCCCCCTGCCATCCTCCCTATCCCACCCCATTAGCTCATCACAAAGCACTGAGCTGATCTCCCTGTGATACGCTGTTGCTTGCCATTAGCTAACTATTTTACATTTGGTAGTGTATATATGTCAGTGCTACTATCACTTCGCCCCATCTTCCCCCTCCCACTCTGTGTCCTCAAGTCAGTTCTCTATGTCTACATTGTTATTCCTGCCCTGCAACTAGGCTCATCAGTACCATTTTTTTTTTTAGATTCCATATATATGTGTTAGCATACGGTATTTGTTTTTCTCTTTCTGACTTACTTCACTCTGTATGACAGACTCTAGGTCCATCCACCTCACTACAAATAACTCCATTTCATTTCTTTTTATGGCTAAGTAATATTCCATTGCATATATGTGCCACATCTTCTTTATCCATTCATCTGTGATGGACATTCAGGTTGGCTCCATGTCCTGGCTATTGTGAATAGTGCTTCAATGTTCATTGTGGTACATGTCTCCTTTTGAATTATGGTTTTCTCAGGGTATATGCCCAGTAGTTGGATTGCTGGGTCATATGGTAGTTCTATTTTTAGTTTTTTAAGGAACGTCCATACTGTTTTCCATAGTGGTTGTATCAATTTACGTTCCTACCAACAGTGCAGGAGAGTTCCCTTTTCACCACACCCTTTTCAGCATTTATTGTTTGTAGATTTTTTGATAATGGCCACTCTGACTGGCATGAGGTGATACCTCATTGTAATTTTGATTTTCATTTCTGCTATAATTAGTGATGTTGAGCATATTTTCATGTGCCTCTTGGCCCTCTGTATGTCTTCCTTGGTGAAATGTCTTTTAAGTCTTCTGCCCATTATTTAATTAGATTTTTTTTTTTATATTGAGCTCCATGAGCTGTTTGTATATTTTGGAGATTAATCCTTTGTCTGTTGTTTCATTTGCAAATATTTTCTCCCATTCTGAGGGTTGTCTTTTTGTCTTGTTTATAGTTTCCTTTGCTGTGCAAAAGATTTTGGGTTTAATTAATCCCAGTTGTTTATTTTTGTTTTTATTTCTGTTACTCTAGGAGGTGGGTAAAAAAAGATCTTGCCGTGGTTTATGTCAAAGAGAGTTTTTCCTATGTTTTCCTCTAAGAGTTTTATAGTGTCTGGTCTTACAATTAGATATTTAATGCATTTAAATTTTATTTTTTTGTATGGTGTTAGGTAGTGTTCTAATTTCATTCTTTTAAATGTAGCTGTCCAGTTTTCCCAGCACCACTTATTGAGGAGGCAGTCTTTTCTCCATTGTATGTTCCTGCCTCCTTTGTCGTAAATTAGGTGACCATATGTGCGTGAGTTTATCTCTGGGCATTCTATCCTGTACCATTGATGTACATTTCTGTTTTTGTGCCAGTACCATACTTGATTACTGTAGCTTTATGGTATAATTTGAAGTTGGGGAGACTGATTCCTTCAACTGTTTTTCCTTCTCAAGATTACTTTGGCTATTTGGGGTCTTTTGTGTCTTCATACAAATTGTAAATTTTTTTGTTCTAATTCTGTGAAGAATGCCATTGGTAGTTTCACAGGGATTGCATTGAACCTGTAGATTGCTTTGGGTACTATAGTCATTTTCACAATATCGATTCTTCCAATCCAAGAACATGGTATATTTCTCCATCTGTTTATGTCATCTTCGTTTTCTTTCATCAGTGTTTTATAGTTTTCTGAGTACAAGTCTTCTGCATCCTTACCCAGGTTTATTCCTAGGTATTTTATTCTTTTTGTTGTGATGATAAATGGGATTGTTTCCTTAATTTATCTTTCTGATTTTCCATTGTTGGTGTATAGGAATATCAGAGATTTCTGTGCGTTAATTTCGTATCCTACAACCTTACCAAAATCATTGATTAGCTCTAGTAGTTTTCTGGTGGCATCTTCAGGATTTTCTAAGTATAGTATCATATCATCTGCAGTGACAGTTTTATTTCTTCTTTTTCCATTTGTAGTCCTTTGATTTCTTTTTCTTCTCTGATTGCCATGGCTAGGACTTCCAAAACGATGTTGAATAAGAGTGGTGAGAGTGGACATCCTGTCTTGTTCCTGATCCTAGTGGAAATGTTTTCAGTTTTTCACCATTGAATACGATGTTTGCTGTGGGTTTGTCATACATGTTCCCTCTGTGCACATTTTCTGGAGAGTTTTTTATCATAAATCGGTGTTAAATTTTGTAAAAAGCTTTTTCTGCATCTATTGAGATTATTACATGTTTTTTATTCCTTAATTAGTTAATGTGGTATATCACATTGATTGATTTGCGTATATTGAAGAATCCTTGCATCCCTGGGATAAATCCCACTTGATCATGGTGTATCCTTTTAATGTGTTGTTAGATTATGTTTGCTATTATTGTGTTCTAGATTTTTGCATCTATGTTCATAAGTGCTACTGACCTATAATTTTCTTATTTTGTGATGTCTTTTTTTGGTTTTGGTATCAGGGTGATGGTGGCTTCACAGAATGAATTTGGGAGTGTTTCTCCCTCTGAAATTTTTGGACAAGTTTGAGAAAGATTGGTGTTAGCTCTTCTCTAAATGTTTGTTAGAATATGCCTGTGAAGCCATCTGGTCCTGGACTTTTTTTTGTTGGAAGATTTTAAATTATGGTTTCTGTTTCATTACTTGTGATCGGTCTGTCTGTATTTTCTAATTCTTTCAGGCCAGTGCCCCCCTCCAAAGCCCCCTCCAGGCCACATGGGTCCGGGGGGCATATGAGGGAGGCAGGAGATCAGGAGAGGCAGGCGGGAGGGGCCCTCCAGGAAGAGTGGAGGAGTGGGAAAGGAGCTTGGAGGGCGTTTGCCCCACCCACTAGGGCTCGGGAAGCCTGCTCGGCTCCGGAAGCCTGCTGGGCTCCGAGGTGAGGTCCCGCACCCTCTGAGATCAGGGGTGGGGTCACACCTGGGCCCCTTTTGTTCTCTCAAGCCTAAGCTCCACGCCCCCCAGTCTCCAGGGCCTTTTCCAGCCCTGTGGGTCCTAAACACAGGCCTGTCCACCACCCAAATCTCACCCTTGCTTATTAGGCCCTACCCTCCACGGCCAAGGCCTTTTACCCCTTTTTTTTTTTTCTTTTTTCTTTTCCCTCCTCTTTTTTACTGTTGTGGTACTGTTGTACCTTTCGGTTTTTGATTCATCTATATTTTTATTTTTGTATTCTTTCTAACATATCTGTTAGTTTCCTAGTGTAATTTTATTTTTTACTTTGTTATTCTTTCTTTTTTTTTTTTTTTTGCCACCCCTTGCGGCTTGTAAGATCTTGATTCATAAGCTGGGGATTGGGCTGAAGCTCCTGCAGTGGGAGCTCTGTGTCTGAACCACTGGACTAACAGAGAACCTCAGACCCCAGGTAATATTCATCAGAGTGAGGTCTCACGGAGGTCCTCATCTCAGCACCAAGACCCAGCTCTACCCAACAGCCTACAAACTCCAGTGTTGGAAGCCTCAGGCCAAACAACCAGTAAGACAGGAACACAATCCCACTTATTTAAAATAAATAAATAAATAAGACGGCAAAAATTATGTCATAGATGAAGGAGCAAGGTAAAAACTTACAAGACCAAATAAATGAAAAGGAAATAGGCAATCTACATGAAAAAGAATTCAGAGTAATGATAGTAAAGATGATCCAGAATCTCGGAAATAGAATGGAGGCACGGATTGAGAAAATACGAGAAATGTTTAACAAAGATCTAGAAGAACTAAAGAACAAACAAACAGAAATGGACAACACAATAACTGAAATGAAAAATACACTAGAAGGAATCAACAGAATAACTGAGGCGGAAGAACGAATAAGTGAGCTGGAAGACAAAATGATGGAAATAGTTGCCGACTAGCAGAAGAAGGAAAAAAGAATGGAAAGAATCGAAGACAATCTCAGAGACCTCTGGAACTACACTAAACACACCAACATTCAAATTATAGGGGTCCCAGAAGAAGAAGAGAAAAAGAAAGGGTCTGAGAAAATATTTGAAGAAATTATAGTTGAAAACTTCCCTAACACGGGAAAGGAAATAGTCACCCAAATCCAGGAAGCACAGAGAGTCCCATACATGATAAACCCTAGGAAAAACACACAAGACACATATTAATCAAACCAACAAAAGTTAAATTCAAAGAAAAAATATTAAAAGCAGCAAGGTTAAAACAAAAATAACATACAAAGGAATCCCCATAAGGTTATCAGCTGACTTTTCAGCAGAAACTCTGAAGGCCAGAAGGGAATGACAGGATATATTTAAGTGATGAAAGAGGAAAACCTACAACCAAGATTACCCATAAGGGATCTCATTCAGATTCGATGGAGAAATCAAAAGCTTTTCAGACAAGCAAAAGCTAAGAGAATTCAGCACCAGCAAACCAGCTTTACAACAAATGTTAAAGAAACTTCTCTAGGCGGGAAACACAAGAGAAGAAAAAGACCCACAAAAACAAACTGAAAACAATTAAGAAAATGGTAACAGGAACATACATATCGATAATAACCTTGAATGTAAATGGATTACATGCCCCAACTAAAAGACACAGGCTGAATAGATACAAAAACAAGACCCAGGGCTTCCCTGGTGGCGCAGTGGTTGAGAGTCTGCCTGCTAATGCAGGGGACACGGGTTCGAGCCCTGGTCTGGGAGGATCCCACATGCCACGGAGCAACTAGGCCCGTGAGCCACAGCTACTGAGCCTGCGCGTCTGGAGCCTGTGCTCCGCAACAAGAGAGGCCGCGATAGTGAAAGGCCCGCGCACCGCGATGAAGAGTGGCCCCCGCTTGCCACAACTAGAGAAAGCCCTCGCACAGAAACGAAGACCCAACACAGCAAAAATAAATAAATAAATTACTAAAAAAAATAAAGAGCCCTTTAAAAAAAAAAAACAAGACCCATATGTATGCTGTCTACAAGGGACCCACTTCAGACCTAGGGACACATACAGACTGAAAGTGAGGGGATGGAAAAAGATATTCCATGCAAATGGGAATCAAAAGAAAGATGGTGTAGCAATACTCATATCAGATAAAATAGACTTTAAAATAAAGACTGTTACAAGAGATAAGGAGGGACTCTACATAATGATTAAAGGATCAATCCAAGAAGATATCACAATTATAAATGTTTATGCACCCAACATAGGAGCACCTCAATACATAAGGCAAATGCTAACAACCATGAAAGGAGAAATTGACAGTAACACAATAATAGTGGGGAACCTTAACACCCCCTTACACCAGTGGACAGATCATCCAAACAGAAAATAAATAAGGAAACACAGCTTTAAATGACACAATAGACTAGATAGATTTAATGATGTTTATAGAACATTCCACTCAAAAGTGGCAGAATACACTTTCCTCTGAAGTGTATATGGAACATTCTCCAGGATAGATCATACCTTGGGTCACAAATCAAGCCTCAGTAAATTTAAGAAAATTGAAATCATATCAAGTACCTTTTCTGACCGCAATGCTATGAGATTGGAAATCAATTACAGGGAAAAAAAAACTAAAAAATACAAACACATGAAGGCTAAACTGTGTGCTACTAAATAACCAAGAGATCACTGAAGAAATCAAAGAAGAAGTAAAAAAAAATACATAGAAACAAATGACAACAAAAACACGATGACGCAAAACCTATGGGATGCAGCGAAAGCAGTTTTAAGAGGGAAGTTTATAGCAATTCAATCTCACCTCAAGAAACAAGAAAAATCTCAAATAAACAATCTAACCCTACACTTAAAACAACTAGAGAAACAAGAAACAAAAACAAAGAAAACCCAAAGTCAGTAGAAGGAAAGAAATCATAAAGATCAGAGCAGAAATAAATGAAATAGAAATGAAGAAAACAACAGCAAAGATCAATAAAACTAAAAGCTGTTTCTTTAAGAAAATAAAATTCGTAAACCCTTAGGCAGACTCATCAAGAAAAAAAGGGAGAGGATGCAAGTCAATAAAATTAGAAATGGAAAAGGGGAAATCACAACTGATACTGCAGAAATACAAAGGATTATAAGAGACTACTACAAACAAATCTATGCCAATAAAATGAACAACCATGAAGAAATGGACAAATTCTTGGAAAGGTACACTTTTCCTGATCCCCTCTTGATTCCTTTTTTTTTTTTCATCCTACCCTGGTTACATTGTGATCCTCTTGCAGCTTTGGTTGCATGAGATCTTCTGCCAGCATTCAGTAGGTATTCAATGAGAATTGTTCCACTTTTTTTTTTTTTTCGCTATGTGGGCCTCTCACTGTTGTGGCCTCTCCCGTTGCGGAGCACAGGCTCCGGACACACATGCTCAGTGGCCATGGCTCACGTGCCCAGCCGCTCCGCAGCATGTGGGATCTTCCCGGACTGGGGCACGAACCCGTGTCCCCTGATCAGCAGGTGGACTCTCAACCACTGCGCCACCAGGGAAGCCCCCACATGTATGTATTTTTTATGTATTTGTGGGAGGGAATGAGCTCTGTGTCCTTCTATTCTGCCATCTTGATCAACATCCCAGATGTTGTTATTTATAGTTCCTTTTTGTTCGACAAAATGTTGATCTCATATTTTAACCTAATTACATTTTTCTCTCTTTTTTTAACAGTGTATTTGTCTATTTTTGCTACACATTTGAAGCAGGTTTATCCATTTCTGAACTTATCCAAATATATTAACCAGAATTTCACTCATGAGTTACTAATTGCTGGACCCAGTATCAATTTTACTCTTTATTTGACATTTCTGAACAATGCTATTTTATAAAACACTAGCTTCCTTTTGCTTCCTCCTGCCTTCCAGTAACTTCCACTTTCTTTCCTTTGTCCCTTTAGTATTTTTATTCTTTCCATTTAGACCTTCCATATTTATCATCTCAAGGATTTTTCCCTAAACAAATTTTTTCAAATATACTCCCATCTTCCATAATTGAGCTCAGCAGATTTACAGTATAAATTATATTTACATACTTAGAGCCCTAAATGTATAGTTCACTTTAGTCTTTTTCCAAATTAGGAGTATAGTCTTGACATACATATATCTACAACCTTCTGAACATCCTCAGATTATACCTACTCAACCTTTTATTAATGGAAATGCTCATCTCCCTGCCTCATTTTATTTTACTTTCCCTTGTTCCTCTAATCTTGATGGAGGAAAACACCACTCATAGAGTTGCCCAAGTCAAATAGACAAAAGTCAACACCTTTCCTTCTTTGTCATTGCTATCAGATTGGCCACAATTTCTCATCAATTCAACCTACTACTTATTTATCCAAACTATTATTCCCTTTTCCAGTGTTTCTTATACAATCTTATTTCAACATTCATCTTTTTAAAACTATATTATTTACTGCAGTGGTTCATATCACATCCCCCTGCTCTTAGTCTTGCCTTTTAGAAATGAGTTTTTCTCTGCCAGACTGAATATTTTTACTGAAAAATGGATAATGCATATAATCCTTTAATGAAACTCCCTGGTTTGTCATGCAAACCCTTTCATGTTTTGACCCATATCAACTTTTCCAGCTGCATCTACCACTTCTCAAATGTATATTGTGTTCCAAGCCTAACAAATTTTATGTGCAACCATCAAAATATCCTGTGGTGGTCTTTGTCATTGTTCAAAATCTTTGCTGTCCCTGCCTGCCAAGCCCACCTCTGTTATAGAATTATACTTCCTTTCTCCAATGAAATCAGACTTGGGCTGTGGTTTTCTTTGAACACTGATTAATATGCAGATGTGATATATGTCACTTTCTGAGCAAAAGCTATATAGGAGCTAACTCCTGAGTCTGACATATGTTTTTTTTCCTCTACCACAAGTTTGTTGCATCCACTATAAATAAACTTTTGCTGTTGTCAGTTACTAAGGTGGAGAGGATCATTATTTAGCAGAATAGCCCAGTTTGATACATTATCCATGGTCTCTCATGATGCTGCCTTAGAGTGAACTGTCTGCTTTGCTTAGAGGCTATTTGTATGCTTTCTTTTGAACACAAATCATAATTGATATATAAAATAAGGCTTTATGTCTTCCAGTTTGATTTGGTGGTTGTTCCTGTCTTCTTATAGTAAACTTCTAATACAGTTATTTTAGAATATATTATGCTTGCTCATAGATTGTAGCTGATTTATCTATGTTCTCCTTTTAAGTCCCTTCAGAGCAGAATCTTTAATGTCAGCACGTCAGTAATTATTGTTGTGTTTAGCACAAAGTATACACTTAATATGTATTTGTTGAAACAATAAAGATAGAAACTAGCAGAATAAAGATAGAAAAAAATCTTACATATGTTTGTTCCTACTGAGGTAAAAAGAGATTGACTAGCTTTCCTAAGGCTATAGAGAAGTAAGACAGAGGCAGAAATTTGAATATTAATCTATTTTCAAATCTTTTGATTTTTTTCCCCAATACTCTAAGATGTATGTTTGGGTCAATACTCAATGAAAATTAATCTCTGTAACTACCAGGCTTCCTTCGGGAATAACTATATTCACTCACTGAGGAACATGTAAGAACTTGTGGTTTATATCCTTATTTGTGGTATGTACAGACAGAGAAGTTCCTGTGATCATAAGTATATGACAGCAACTCTTGGTGATGAGCTCAAGCCCAGTACCGAATATAACTATCATTAATGAAATCAAGGAGCAGTTTATACCCATTATTTTGTGAACATTATCTAACATGAATCTACTGATAGACAGCAAATGAAATATACTCAGTGTGGTCCATGAAAGTTTGTTTCCCATCCCCTTTTCTATTCTTTACATATCAACAGCATTCATCCTGTGTAATCTTATCTGAATTATTCTATTTCATATGTAAAAATCAGTCCCCAAACCATGTCATTTTTAAATGTAATCAAATGACAAATTTCCTTATTTTACTATTCTCACTGATGTCACCTTAAGGCAAGACTTTGTCTCTAATGTCTTTCTCCTTCCAAGGTATCTGTTTCTATTCAAAAATTAATATTCTGAAAATATCACTTTCATCATATCCCCAAAATTTTATCTTTTGCTACAGTTTACTAAAAACAAATTGTTATGACTATGTATAGGTAAAATTTTCAATCTTTCTGGAGGAAAATCAGTAGAGATTGGATCTGCTTGGTATAGTTACCACATGACTCAGGATCCCATCTCCATCGCAAGGTACTCTAATTTGAAGGAATTATATATAATAACAAGTATTAGAAGGTTATATTTAAAAGTAGTGACATGTTTGAATGAGAGATCATAAGGATTCTGATTTCTAGCAGTAAGATGGCCTAGGATAGACTTTAGCCTTCCTTCCCCAAATGCAGGATTATCGGCAGAATTGAAAATGAGAAATGAATTTTATTTTTCTTTTTTTTGAACATCTTTATTGGAATATAATTGCTTTACAATGGTGTGTTAGTTTCTGCTTTATAACAAAGTGAATCAGCTATACGTATACATATTTCCCCGTATCTCCTCCCTCTTGTGTCTCCCTCCCACCCATCCTATCCCACGCCTCTAGGTGGTCACAAAGCACAGAGATGATCTCCCTGTGCTGTGTGGCTGCTTCCCACTAGCTATCTCTTTTACATTTGGTAGTATATATAAGTCCATGCCATTCCCTCACTTCATCCCAGCTTGCCCCTCCCCCTCCCTGTGTTCTCAAGTCCGTTCTCTAAGTCTATGTCTTTATTCCTGTCGTGCCCCTAGGTTCTTCAGAACCATTTTTTGTTTGTTTAGATTCCATATAAATGTGTTAGCATCCAGTATTTATTTTTCTCTTTCTGACTTACTTCACTCTGTATGACAGACTCTGGTCCATCCACCTCATTACAAATAACTCAATTTTGTTTCTTTGTATGGCTGAGTAATATTCCATTGTATATATGTGCCACATCTTCTTTATCCATTCATCTGTCGATGGACACTTAGGCTGCTTCCATGTCCTGGCTATTGTAAATAGAGCTGCAGTGAACATTGTGGTACATGACTCTTTTTGAATTATGATTTTCTCAGGGTATATGCCCAGTAGTGAGATTTCTGGGTCGTATGGTAGTTCTATTTTTAGTTTTTTAAGGAACCTCCATACTGTTCTCCATAGTGGCTGTATCAATTTACATTCCCACCAGCAGTGCAAGAGGGTTCCCCTTTCTCCACACCCTCACCAGCATTTATTGTTTGTAGATTTTTTGATGATGGCCATTCTGACTGACGTGAGGTGATACCACATTGTAGTTTTGATTTGCATTTCTCTAATGATTAGTGATGCTGAGCATCCTTTCATGTGTTTGTTAGCAATCCATATATCTTCTGAGAAACATCATTGTCTACATCATCATCAACAAGCAAAACAAAAACAAAAAACAGGTATTATGGGCCCAGGATATTCAGTGTTGGAAGGGTATGAGTGTGTCACATCCTTGCTGGGGTGAAAGTTTGTTTAAAAAAAAGTGCTGGATAACCAGCTATTTTTAGGTATTTATTTTTCTAACCCCTCTTTCTTTAAATGACCAGTCTTGGTAGAATAAAAATTAAAGACAGTGTCTCCTCTCTGACCAAAAAATTTCTCTAAGCGGAGTAGCAGCAAATTAGGGTGGTTAGCTGTGTTTTTGTTGCCTGAGTCACTTTGCTTGATGAGATATCCCTCACGCCTGTCAAAATAACTGTCATCAAAAAGAACACAAAAGAGGGAAGAGATATGGGGACATATGTATATGTATAACTGATTCACTTTGTTATAAAGCAGAAACTAACACACCATTGTAAAGCAATTATGCTCCAATAAAGATGTTAAAAAAAAGGAACACAAATAATAAATGTTGGTGAGGATATGGAGAAAGGGAACCCCCTGCCATACACTATTTGTGAGAATGTAAATTGGTTTAGCCACTATGGAAAACAGTATGGATGTTCTTCAAAAAACTATTATAAAAATATAACTACCACCTGATCCAGCAATCCCACTCTTGGGTATTTATTAAAAAAAAAAAAAAACACTATCGCATAAAGATACGTGCACCCCAGTGTTATTTGTAGTGAGGTGGATGGACTCAGAGGCTGTCATACAGAGTGAAGTAAGTCAGAAAGAGAACAACAAATACCGTATGCTAACACACATATATGGAATCTAAAATAAAAAATGGTTCTGAAGAACCTAGGGGCAGGACAGAAAGAAAGAGAGGTAGATAATCTACTTGAGGACACAGGGAGGGGTATGGGTAAGCTGGGACGAAGTGAGAGAGTGGTATGGACATATATACACTACCAAATGTAAAATAGATAGCTGGTGGGAAGTAGCTTCATAGCACAGGGAGATCAGCTCAGTGCTTTGTGACCACCCAGAGGGGTGTGATAGGATGGGTGGGAGGAGATGCAAGAGGGAGGGGATACGGGGTATATGTATACCTATAGCTGATTCATTTTGTTATACAGCACAAACTAACACAACCTTGTAAAGCAATTTTACTCCAATAAATACGTTAAAAAATAAATAAATAAATAAATTACATTCTAACGACATCAAAGAATAAAAAAAAATCACACACATACTGAAAATGATCATCATTAAAAGGAAATATAAACTCTATAATATCAAATCCATATATAGTTTCTGAGTGAACGTCAGTGGCATATCAGATTTGACTATTTGGCTTTGAATAGTAGCTAAGTATTGATTCTGAGCAATATACACACACTTTCACATACACAATGGATTAATAATGTCTGCATCACAGGGATGTTCTGACTAAATGCTCATAAATTTCTAGCATGATATTTTTCTCATTTTATGACCACAATCAACAATATTTTTTCCTGCCTTTAAGTAAAATTGAAAAAAAAAAAACCCTGAAGAATTCATTTTAACTGTCTTTTATAATACTCCTTGACTTGTGCTTGATGTAAAAAATTTCTAGGTATCCTGATTCACGCCTATATATCTTTATATATATTTCATAGTGATTTGATTTAGTAAACATTTTTCAAATGGCAAATATAAAACATTTTTATACATTAAGTTGTACTTAGCTTTATGTATTATAATGATTGATTAATTTGAATTTTCTTCAAGTATTATATTACCTTTTGAATTGTAATTTAGAAATATGTCGATTCAGAATTCATCATATAAACTAAGTTAAGGCAAATACAATTACAGTGCCAATATAGTGATAAAATAAAGTGATATAACATCATTTCCAATAGATTTTTAAAGGAAAGTAGATTTGCTCACATAATGTAATGGCTGATGGCTGTCTTCAGAGTATGAAATACTCTGTGGTATTGAAATATTCCATTTCCTTTCTGGCACTTGCTATAAATGTGCATGACAACTGCTTTCATGCAGGTGAACAATGGAATAACATTTAAATCCTCACTCTAAAAGAAGGAATGGTCACAGAGAAAAGTGACTTCAATTATTTTCTAAAAAATAAAAGGTGAAGGAAATTGTACTACTTATACAATGGTCATTTCCTACACAGTGACATTTCATTGAACATACATCATTCTAAAAAAATAAAATGAATTGACAAGCTCTTATGCTCCACATATCCTTAGAGTCCTCTCAGTTCCGAAAGGAAGACTCTTACTATTGTTTTTTTTTTTTTTTTGGTAGAAGCATAATCCCATATCCTTCAGCTCTTAGTCATTATAGATGACAATAGGATATGAGGAATGACAGCAAGATGCCTTATTTTCAAAGTAATTTTCTACTTTGAATGAAAGTCTTTCAGTATCTTTGCCAGTACAGTATAATACTGGGGGAAGGTAAAATAATAAATTAAAAAATGTTTCTCAATCCAAAATATATTATCTCTTCTGATTCTCTCAAAACTATGTGAAATAGAAAAGGCAAACAATGATAAATGAGAACATCACATTTCAGAGAGAATGACATTTACATAGCAGCATTACTTCTTTAGAACTGTATTTTATTCTTTTTTCTGCTGTACCACATAATTATTCTTTCTTCCTTTCCCCTTTTACCTGAGGTTAAGCTAATATTAAAGTGGAGTATTTATACATGATCTCATCTCTAAATAGCTTTTACTTTTATGTAAAATTGACATTAGATGTTGTAAGAGAATAGAAAATATATACATTGATCTCTGCCCATGGTTCCTGGCACAGAGCTCCTAAAACTCTTGTAATTTCAGCACTAGGAGCATCCTTTGTTCTAATATATGATTTTTCATCCCAAGTTAATGACACAGAGCTCCTATATCTTTTGGAATTTCCTGGGTGATAGCTGTGCCTTTTGTTTTTGTGAGGTGACTCTGGGTGGGCTCCTGGATGAGGTCTGGTCACCAGAAAGGGCAAGCCATGATTAGAGGCTTAGAATTTTCATCTCCACTCACAATTCTCTAGAGAGGGCAGAGGAGCTGGCAGTAGTGTTAATGATCAATTCATGCCTTCGTGATGAAGCCTCTATAAAAATCCTAAAATTATAGGATTTGGAGAGCTTCCAGTTTGGTGAACACATCTTACCTACCAGGCAGGAGATGCACCCCATATCCATGGGAACAGAAGCTCCTATCCTCAGTATAGGAGCTCCCAGGCCTCCCCCTATGTATTTCTTCATCTGACTGTTCATCTGTATCTTTTCTCATATCATTTATTACCTAATAAATTGGTAAACATTAGTCTTTCCCTGAATTCTGTGAGCTGTTCTAGCAAATAATCAAATTCAAGGTGGAGAAAATCATGGGAACCTCAGGTTTATAGCCCAACTGGTCAGAAGTTGTGGGTAATCTGGGGACCTACTACTTGTGGTTGGCATCTGAAGTGGGGGGGTCAGTGGTCTCTTAGGACCAAGCCCTTAACCTGTGGGATCTGATGTTATGTCCAGGTAGATAGTGTCAGAATTTATTTAAATTGTATGACACCCAGCTAGTGTCACAGATAATCGCTTGTTGGTGTGGGGAAAAAATCTCACACATCTGGTGACAGATGTGAGTGTGGAGTAGTGTGAAAGTAAAGGAGAGACACACAGGAGAAGTGGGTTTTCTTACAGATATCACTGAAGAACACAATAGTTCTATGCAATGAACAAATGTTGACTGAAAATTCAACATCTGTATTAGCGTAAAAAATGTGTCTATCTCCTGTGTCTCTCTAAACGTCTCAAAGCCACCTTTTTTTTTTTTTTTTTTTTACTTTTTTGCAGTACACGGGCCTCTCACTGTTGTGGCCTCTCCCATCGTGGAGCACAGGCTCCGGACGCACAGGCCCAGCGGCCATGGCTCACGGGCCCAGCCACTCTGCAGCATGTGGGATCTTCCTGGACCGGGGCACGAACCCGTGTCCCCTGCATCAGCAGGCGGACTCAACCACTGCGCCACCAGGGAAGCCCTCAAAGCCACCTTTTATTGCACTACTCAAAATATGTTCTCACATCTCTAGGGCCCCATATTAATTTATTTTCATTTCTTTTATGTCAGATTAGATGATACTCACAAAATTATGGAAAAAAACTACTCCTTGGTCTTAGCATATTTCTTTATTACACATTTTTATCTCTCAACCAAGACTGTAATCTCTTTGACATAATAATCAGTTACAATTACTATTTTTAATTCCTAGAGCACATACCTCAAATCAGTACATAATTATTGATAAGAGGAAAATGAAAATATTAAAAAATTAATGATAGGCATATAGATATAAAGATAGAATGAAAGGAAATTGAATGTTAGTACCAGTTTTTAAGCCAGAAACTTCATGAGAAGGAAGCATATAGGATTCTTCTTGGAGTGAGGTAATCTCTGTGAAAATTGAGCTAGTCAAAAATCTCTAGTATGGGCTTCCCTTGTGGCGCAGTGGTTGAGAGTCCTCCTGCCGATGCAGGGGATGCGGGTTCATGCCCTGGTCCGGTGGATCCCACATGCCACGGAGTGGCTGGGCCCGTGAGCCATGGCCGCTGCGCCTGAGCGTCTGGAGCCTGTGCTCCACAACGGGAGAGGCCACAGCAGTGAGAGGCCCACATACCGAAAAAAAAAAAAAAATCTCTAGTATGGCCCCTGTAACAGAAACCACTATCAATATATAAGAATGAGGGCAAGGAGCAGAGTTTATTCATTATTTAGTCTCTAGTGTTTATCATAATATGTTATAGACACATAAAATATGCTCCTTTTCTGATTATTTGGTAGAAAATTGCCACTATAACTTAATCATAAACTTTCTTAACACCACATTTTTTTTTTTTTGGCATTATGCGGGCCTCTCACTGTTGTGGCCTCTCCCATTGCGGAGCACATGTTCCAGACGTGCAATCTCAGCGGCCATGGCTCACAGGCCCAGCCGCTCCGCGGCATGTGGGATTTTCCCGGACCGAGGCGCAAACCCGTGTCCCCTGCATTGGCAGGCGGACTCTCAACCACTGCACCACCAGGGAAGCCCTTAACACCACCATTTTAAAGAAAATTTCCATTTAGCTTTAACATTACCACAGAAAAATGAAATAGCATATGCATAATATCTTGAGATATGTGGGAAATAAAAAAAAATTAGAGATATGTCAAGTGTTATTAATAACACTATCAATGTGTTTTTCCTTATTTGAATTCAAGCTGCTGATAGCTAAAAAAAAATACTATGAGCAAAACTACTAGTTTTAAGTTGATATTAATATTTATAAAGGAGTTTTCATATCCTTAATTGGATATGAATCCTAAACCATCCAAACATCATCATCATTAATTTAGAAATAAGGGAATTAACATTCAAAGAGTATGTTTCAGGGCTTTCCTGGTGGCACAGTGGTTGAGAGTCCGCCTGCCGATGCAGGGGATGCGGGTTCGCGCCCCGATCCAGGAAGATCCCAAATGCCGTGGAGTGGCTGGGCCCGTGAGCCATGGCCGCTGAGCCTGCGCATCCAGAGCCTGTGCTCCAGAACGGGAGAGGCCACAGCAGTGAGTGGCCTGCTTACCGCAAAAAAAAAAAAGGGTATGTTTCAAATGGTTAGGAATAGAGACCACGTATTGAGTGCATTTCATTATATTATTTTTCTTTCCTCAAACAATGATAGTTAAAACTGTAATAAGTGATAGACTGTGTCGACTTGATTGACTTCTTTTGTTTGGGATTATACATATTTGTAGTTTTTGATAACCAAAAATTGAATATTTAGTCATTTATATATTGTTCACCATGTGACCTCCTATCCCTATCATCCCTACCATCTCATGTTTGAGATGATAATATTACTCAGAACTATCATAATTATGAGAAGTAATAGCATAAATGCCAGGGAAAATGGATAAAACAAAATATTAAACCCAATACATATGAGGCAATCAGCATACTTTTTAAAAAAATAGGTTAAATAAATGATTTCCCAGAAAAGTCAAATTTTCAGTCATTAATTTGCAGTACTCAATATTGTATAAACATAATCTAACATAACCTAATCAATTTAACATTTTACTACAAATAATCAATGAAAACTGCTAAAACATTTGTTAAATGTTAGAATTAATATAAGCTGAAATTAATATGAGCTGAAACACTTATTTTCATAGGAAATGCACTCATTAAAATAATAGGTTACTTTCCAGCTCTCAGATACCCTGATTTGGACCCTATATATTATCAATGATGTGGAAGTAATAGAATACTATGCAAATTAGCAGGGCAAAATCCCATGGGTATAATATATTATGAAGAGAAAATAATTAAAAAGGTTGGCTTTCAAGAATAATGACATTTAGAGCCCTTGAGAATCCATATTGCACTTGATATATTTATTAAAATGTAAAGTATTAATTTTAAAAGCTTACATCCATAAGTGAAATTGTACTGACAAATAAGTAATGCCTTTCACTAATAAAGAGATCACTATCCCTGATGAAAAGTTATGAAGAAAGAACATTGAACAAATTCTTCACGTTAATGGTCATGTTATTTTCATTAGAATCTTATCACTATCTTATATCATTCTTCAATTCATGTCAGGTTTTCACTGTTACACTTCCCAGTTAACTTTATTCTTGATTTGACCATTGTAGACACCATTTTAAAAACTGCAGAAAGCACCCATTTCAAAGAATGAATTCAAATAACTTACTATATCTAGCAGATGACCAATGCTCAGTACTTTTCCATGCCAGTAACACCCTTGGGGGCATCCCAGAGGTTTCACATTGAATAAAGGTAGCAGAGAACCACACACACCTCTTCAGCAGTAGGCAGTGCACATCATTTACGTTGCTGGAAAACTGTGCCATTGTATTCTGAATATACTCAGGAATATCAGTTCTGATGCTTGAGAATTCAACCCTATTTCAAAAGCACTACAATTAATTAACAAATAAAGTAATAACATCCTTTGTATGGAAAAAGGATTGCTCCTAAACAATTATCTACCTTGCATACCTGAAATTACTCTTTCCAAAACTGCCTTTTACAGTGCTTTTTCCATTTGAATTATTTGACAATATAATCCATATTCATGCTGAAAACTGTGGGGAAAGTGCAGAAAAATGAATAAGAAATTAATTTAGAGAAACTTTTGTCAAATAATTGGTTTTTAGGTTAATAAGTATTGCTTGATAAAGATAATTTCTCATCCATTTCTAGTGTCATTAGATATGTACTACCCAGAATAAATTACAGCTTTTGTCTTTATAACTTGTAAAATACTTTCTTGGTATTAAAATGTGATTGTAGGACTTCCAGTTTTAGCCCCAGCCTGTATAATACTTGGAAGTCATCATTCCATCATTATAGGAAAATAGCTGAACAAAATGAAAAGCAGCGACTTTTATTAGACTCATCAGAAATTTGAGGTCAGTGGAAAAATTACCATCAAGACTCTGGAGAGGCAGGCAAATACAGGGATTAACAGTCTATATCAACTTACCTGACTACCTCTGGAGTCATAAACTGGTAAGAAAACGTGTGGTCATTTTGACGAATTGACGGAGACTGAGTGTGGACTACCTTGAGAAATTGTCCAAATTTTTGTGGATGTTACCTGAAGGAATCCTACTAGGTTCTCATGTTTAAGATCCAATAAAAATGCCCTCACATTCTTGGCAGAGGAAGAGGAAAATAAGCAAAATATTCCTAGAGTATTCTCCACAGCAAGGATCAACACTCCAAGGGAAAATATGTTACTAGAGAGCATTATCAGGGGAAGAGCAATTAGGTAACTCCAACCACACCTCCACACTCCCCAGCCTTCCTGTCTTATGAAGGGACTGGGGAAGAAAAGGCTAAAAGATACTTGTGAAAGTCACAGCCCAGGGACACAGGCCTACCAAAAGACAGAAATAATCATAAGATTATAGAACAATTTCCCTCCACACACCCTACCATCATCCATTTCAACAGGGCTCGAGTGTAACAACAGAGAATCACAACTGAAAGATCTGCGATCTGCAAGACACAATCTTTATTTAAGAAGGAGTTCTTAGGAAAATCCGTAGACAACAACAGAGGAGGGGACAAGAACACTAGAGAAAACTGAAGTCTCTGACAACTATAGCTACAGCAAACATTAAGCAGAATAACTACCAAAAAAAAAAATCTGTAATTTGACATATCTATTCAAGCTATAGAAAAACAAAGATAAAGAGAAAATCTCAAAAGAATCCAGTGTCAAAAAAGACATCTCACCTAGGAGGAACAAGGATAAGAATTATATCCGATTCTTTATCACACACCACGCAAACAAAAAGAGAGTTGAGTGAAATATGTAAAGTGTTGAAAGAACAAAAAACCAAAACACCATGCTAGAATTCCCTATCCAGTGAAAATATATTTTAGAAGTTAAGGAGAAATAAAAACGTTTTCAGGCAAACAAACCTAGGGAGATTGTTGCCAGTAAACCGGGCTTGCAAGAAATATTAAAAGTTCTTCAGAGTGAATGAAAATTATATGGATCAAAAGTTTAGATCTACATAAAGAATGTCAGAGATGAAGGTAAAATGTTTTATTTTCGTATTCTTAATTGATCTGATAGGTACCTATTTAAACTAATAATATTATCAATGTTTGAGTATTTTGTAACATGCAGAAAAGTGGATTGAATGACAGCAATGTTATAATGGGAGGGAGGATGGAATTATAAATTCTCCTTTAAAAACTACTTACCCTGTCACTGAAGCTGTATACTGTTATTTGAAAGTGAACTTAGGTGTATATTGTAAACTCCAGAGTAACCAATAATTTAAAATAGGTATATATAATTGATATACTAATGGACTAGAGAAAATTGACTAATACAAAATTCTCATTTAAAACCCCAGAAATCAGAAAAAGTGGGGAATAGTAAAAAACAGAAGAAACAAAGAACAATTATAACAAGTAGAAAACAGTTATAAACAGGGTAAATGTTGCTTCAACTGTATAATCACTTTAAATTGTGTAAATATAACAAGTAAAATACAGAGACTCTTAAGAGTGGTTAAAATAACAAGCCCAAATATACTCTTTCTGCAAGAAACCCTCTTTAAATGTAAAGGCACAGAAAGTAAAGAGATGAAGAAGGATAATATGCTAATACTAATCAAAAGAAAGCTTGAGTGACTATATTAATTTCAGAGAAAGCAGACTTCAGAACAAGGAAAATCATCTAGGATAAAGTGTAGTTCTACATAACGATAAAGGAATCAATTCTCCTGGAAGACAAAACAATTTACAATGTGTGTGCATGTAAAAACAGAGCATCTAAATAAGTGAGACAAACAGTGATAGAACTACATGGAGAAATACATAAATACACCACTATAGTTGGAGACTGCAACACCCATTTTTAAGCAATTGATAGAGCCATCAGATATAAAATCATCAAGGCCATAACTGAAGAGAACTGGATTTAATTGATATTTATAGACTACTTCATCCCACAGCACTTGAATACATTTTCTTTTCAAGCTCACATGGAACATTTACCAAGATAGATCACGTTATGGGCCAAAAAAAAATACCTAAACAAATTTTAATAAATAGAAATTATATAGATTATGCTCTCAGACTACAATGGAATACAAAATAAAATTGAATTCAATTACAAAATGTTTTCAATAACAGAAAATCTCAAAATATTTGGAGAGTAAAAAACACACTTCCAAATAACACTAGGGTCAAAGAAGAAATCTCAAAAGAATTTAAGAAATACTTTGAAGAAAATAAAAATACAATCTGTCAAAATTTGTGAGATGCTGTGAAGGCAGTGTTTAGAGGGAAATTTATAGCATCAAATGCATGTATTATAAAAAAAAAGACAGATCTAAAATCAACAATCAAATCTATTTTAGCAAGTTAGAGAAGGAGAAACAAGGGAAATTTAAGCCTAAATCAAATAGAAAGAAAGAATCAAATTTAGAGCAGAAATCAATGAAATGGAAACCAGAAATCACTGAAGCACAAAGCTGGTTCTTTTCACAATATCAATAACATTTATGTAAAAAATCAAGCCAGGATAACCAAGAAAAATGTAAAAAGACAAAAAATACTAATCTCAAGTTGGGAGTGTCCATCACTAATAATCCCATAACATTGAAAAATAACATTAAAGGAATATTATGAACAACACTATGCTCACAAATTTATTATAGTAATTTGAGAGCTAAAATTATAACACCTTTAGGAGAAAATATAGGAGAAATACTTGTGATTTTAAGTTAGGCAAGTATTTCTTAGGACAGTAAGAATACCACATATATTTTAAAAAGTAAAAATTTAAGCATATCGAAAGTTTTTGAATGCTCCTCAAGATGCACCATTAAGAAAGTAAAACAAAAACAAAAGCAAAAAAACAAAACCCATAAGCTGAAAGAAAATATTTGCAAACCATACATCTGAAAAGCGACTTATCTTTAATAAATACTAAGAATTCTTATAATCCACTAAAAATTGCAAAAAGATAATTAACATTTAACCAAATAAGATGTATACCAGCCCTTATAAAATATATGATTTGTGCTTATTATAAAAAAAGCTGTTCAACATCAGTTATTAGGTCTACAACATAAAAGACTGACTATATCATTCTGGGAAAGATGTGGAGAAACTGGAATGTTCAGACATTGATGATGGGAGTGTAAAATAGTACATCTGCTTTAGAATAGAGTTTGACAATTCCTTAAAAATTATACATGTAAATATCAAATGACCCAACTTTTCTACTTGTAGATATATATACCTTCAAATATATAAAATTGTATCCATACAGCTACATGTACATGAATGTTCATACCAGCATTATTTATATAGATAAAATCAGGAAATAATTCAGTCAACCAACTAGTGATAGATAAACAAAATGTTTATCCTTATATGCTATTCAGCAATAAAAATGAATGAATTACTGATTTATGCAGCATCATGGATAAGCCTCAAAAACATGCTAAGTGAAAGAAGTCAGATCAAAAAGACTACAGTCTCAGAAATTTCCACTAATATAAATGATGTGAAAATAAAATGTACTGTCCTGTTTTTACAAGGGATATTTTCTCAAGGTCTTCCTATGAATGCTACTTAAGATTTCAGATCAAGTTTTCTGTTCATTCCTGTGTGATTCTTCAGAGAATTGATATGTCACCCTCTGGAATTACTAATAATTGTTCAATAGCTTCTGAGTTTCAGAAATTAAAAATTCCTCCATTTTCTCTCACTAAAATTTGTTCCATATCTAACAATTTGCTGACTCAAATACCTCTGAAAACTATTCTTAGGTAGTAGTCAGTAAATGATGAATTAAATGTGATTCTTTAATACCTAACCAAACTAAACTCTATATAAATGTATAATTGTACCATTTATTTGACTACATACTAGTGAAATCACCAATGTCACTTTCAAATGTTCTGCAAATATCCCAATATGTAATTTTTAAAGTAAAGTAACAGAACATGACAATGTCAAGGCCAGAAGAATCCAAGTCATCTGATTTATTTAGTAAGTAAAGGACAAGTGGTTGAACAGCTTAGTATTTCTGAAGGGAAAAATCATTTTACACAACATTGAACTTAGAGCAATACAGTGTAGGTGAGAAAAAGTGAATCAGATAAATTCCTGAGTGTCTCTGGTGAGAAGATAAGCACCACAGATTGTCTCCTTTTGAGAGAGGAATATTGGGGTGAGAAGGTCATAGTGATCAAACCCCATCAGGTGATTGACTATTAAATTCAATAGCCTCTGCAGTTTTCTTATCGACTTCTCAAATCTCCATTAAGGAAATGTCTCAAAGGAGAGAGACAAATAAACCATAGGGAAAGTGGCTTGAAATAAAGCCAGCTCCAGAATAAATGTCTAGTTACCAATGAATGTGAAAATAAAAACAGCTACAAAATATAAGCAGGTTAGTGTTGTTTAAATCATTACAAATGCAGATTTAAATGGGCCAGTTCTACTGTTAGAAAACCAAATAATCACTTGATGTTGGAAACCCTATAATTAACATATAAAGCATAGACATTTGGAACAGTTAAATTCTATCTGAAGATCCAGTCTCTTGTTTAGGGTGTAAAATCATGCATTGTGTTCTTAGATATATGGACCCCACTAATAAAGTGTTATAAATAAGGGTAGAGTCAGGAACATTCCTGATTATTTTTGTTTTTTTCATATGATCCTTCCTTATGGAAAATGGGACTGAAATAATCAGAATTTCTAGATGAATCTGTCTCTGTCTCCCTCTGTCTTTAATATTTATATTAGAATGGCATATAAATTTAATGCCAGTGAAAAGGGGGGTGTGTGTGTAAGCAAGATTTTCAATAAGTCACAATTTGACTCCAACTTAATAATTTTCAATAATACAAAAATAATCTAGTGATGGGAAATAATCTAGACATAGATTCCCAACTTTTTCTTTTTGCAACACCTTCTGTCCCTAAATTTTATCTGGAAATACATAAGCACACTATTCATGGTATGGATGACACATTGTTCACATTGTCAATGTCATGGAACACTTGTAAGTTCAGCAGCATTCTAAAGTTACACAAAACAAAATATCTTGCTCTAACTCATCTCCATTGTAAAGATTATAGAGGACTAAAAAAGAGCTCTCAAATGGGACAAAAAAAAGTTTGGGGTTTTGATCATCTTGTAATTTTGAGTTATTGTCGTATAATCTAAAATTTAAATGTTGGCATATTTAGTAGCGTATCATTATAATTAAAGTGTATAAATTAGATATGTATGCATTACTTATTTGTGCCTTCTAAAGGAAGCTATTACTTAATAAATTCAATAGAATTCTTTAAGCCACTCTAAGAAACTATACTAAAATCTGACCAGCCGTCTGTCAGTAGACATATACAGCCGTCTCAAGTTTCTGTAGCTTCACTGTATTTTGAGAGATGTATGGTGTATAGCTCTTGGCTCCCTCTAACTTTTCCACTGATCCTTCTACACAGTTGCCTATATGATGATTTTCATCTATAATTATACTCCATGTGTATATAGTAATCATAAATATTTTGTTAAGTATTTTGAGATCCTGGTTTCTTATTTGAAGAAATAGTTGTAAATAAAGGTTTCTATAATGAAATAAACTTTTGATAATTACTTTAAATAATAAAATTGATACAATTTAATATAGTGAGTGTGAATAAAACATTTATAATTACTAAAAAATGTCAATGACTCTTACATCCATAGCTTTAAGCAAAACCTGCCAGATTAAATAATATATATGATTTCATCTCTATAGAAAAAAATCTGTAAATACTATTAAATGTTACAGTAGTATTTATCTTGTGGTCTTGCGAAGTCTGCTAAGGACACACACCTATGAGCCCTGCAGTCTTTGAAGCCCTAGGAACCTCTGGTCAATACTGCAGTTATAGTGGTGGAGTCGTACAGAACACAGCAGAGTGAGGGTCCAGGTAGGAAGCACCTTGGCTCTTCTCAGCACTAACTTCACATAAAGGTGTTTTCGAAGCTGTCTTCTCCCCATGGAGCTACCCTACCTGTCCTGAGCTATGCTACCTGTCCTGTATATCCCCTGAGGTCCTCTAATTCCTCCATCTGCTGCCAACACATTTTCCCACTGGCTTTCCTTCCAGTTGTTAGTACCATTCTGATTTTTTTTTCATGAAGGTTAGTTATAGTTGCAAAGATTCAAGGGGTATGCCTGAAGTGTCAGAATTCAGAGAGTGTTACATTTATGATGCACACTCTTATATGCATGTATATTGATGAAATTTAAAAATTCAAGTAACCAAGAATAAGTTTACTAAATGACTTGAAAAACCTCAACACCAAAAGCAACACATCATTACTGAGAGAAATTAAAGAATGTCAAAGTAAATGGAGGGTTATACAATGGTCATGGATTGGAAGACTCAATAATAGAAAGACGTCAGTTCTCAAATTGACATTGCACTAAGTAAAAACCTTAGCAGATCTTTCTATTGAAAGTGGCAGGCCTATTTTAACAGTTGTGGAGAAATGCAAACGTCTGAGACTAGTCAAGGCAATGAAACTTAAACACTTCAAGGTATTAGAAAATTATAATAACAAAAAGTATGGATTTTACACAAGAGTAGAAAAATAGACAAGTGGAACACAATAGGTATTCCAGAAAAAGTTATAACCACATACTTAGTCTTGATATGTGACAATGTTCACAGCAGTTCAGAAAAAAATTATATTTTTCTTAACAATAAAAATAATTTAAAAATAGTCTTCCTTTTCCCATCCCATAGCGACTTAAAGTATGATTATTTACAATAGAATTGTCTAGCATATTTTGAAAATGAAAAATTGTATTATATCACAACTATTTGAGAACATGCATTGATTAAATGGTCATTAAATGCTGAATGTAGAGAAAGTAACTTTAATTTGTCAAAATAAAGGATGATAAAAATAAATACAGAAGGCATATATATTACTTATTTGAAATGCTAATACATCTGAAATTTGTAGTTTCAAGGAAGTATCCTAGATCACCATAGCTAGTCACTCCCTGAATAGTTACCTTTTTAATGTATATGTTTGTAGAAAACCTGGGAATTTCTCCACCCTAAGGGTCCTCGATGTTCCTTCATGCTACTACTGACTTCTCTCTCAGTTACCAAAAATTATATGTTGAATTAAGGAGAATACATTACTAAGTACTTTCTTACACCATTAACAAGATTAAGTTGATGTTTGTGTCGAGTTTTGTTTTGAAGCAGACTCAGAAAATCTTGTCAGCAAAAATGATCTTATTTTTCGTGTGGTTGAGACAATTTGTGACAAATTTCCAACTTTCAGATGTATCAAATTACTACAGTTGACCCTCGAACAGCATGGATTTGAACTGCACTGGTCCACTTACATGCAGATTTTTTTCAGTTCTATAGTACTACACGTTCCCCTGTTGGTTAAATATTCAGGTGTGGAACCACAGATATGGAGGACTGACTATAAGTTATACCTGAATCTTTCACTGCAGGGAAGGTCGGCGACCCTAGCTCCCACATTGTTCAAGGGTCAACTGTATATTTTAATTTTCCCCATTTGGCTAGTTGATTTTTTTTCCTTCAACAAATTTGTTCTTTTTAGTACTCTTATTATAGACCAAGGTGGATATTTTATTTAAAGGAGTACTGTTGAATATATTTTTAACATTGGATAGCTCATTGCTTTTAATTTAAAACAGAAAGAAAAAATTATTTGACTAACTTATGCTTGTAAAATAAAGTTAAATACCACTTAAATATTATAGATATTCATTAAACCGGTATAAATATTATAAATGTTTATATGTACTAAGTCTTTCATCGTAAAATTGACACAAAAGGGGTGGAGTTACAGTTACCTTCCCCAAATTTGTCCTTAAATTGATCAAAATTTCCAAGTGTATTTATTTATGAAATGTATGCTTTTTTTTTTTTTTTTTTTTTTTTGCCGTATGCGGGCCTCTCACTGTTGTGGCCTCTCCCGTTGCGGAGCACAGGCTCCGGACGCACAGGCTCAGCGGCCATGGCTCACGGGCCCAGCCGCTCCGCGGCATATGGGATCCTCCCGGACGGGGGCACGAACCCGTATCCCCTGCATCGGCAGGCGGACTCTCAACCACTGCGCCACCAGGGAGGCCCTAAATGTATGCTTTTTTAAAGGTCTCACCCAAGCCAGACACACTAGAAATAGCTAATTTGTCTGCTAGATGCCTAAGATAGTAGTAATTGATCAGAAATAGTACCCTCTCATATCTTATTAAGCAGAGATATCTACCACATCCTAGTAAAGGAGAAATATGTGAAATGATGTAGAGTTTTGGAAGAAAGTATGATATTTCAATGCATATGTTGCTCAGCTAAAAGCTCATGTGCTCTCCTTAAATAGTTCCAGTTAATAAGGTTTTGAAATTTACACTCTAAAGGAAATATTATATAATCCCTAGAGTTTCTTGATAATAGCTAATTATTACAACTGTGACAGAATGTGGATAGTCCTGTAAAGTTTTTTTTTAATGTTGTAGAATATACATAATACAAAATTTACCATATGACTACTTTTAATTACACAGTCCAGTTGCACTAAGTACCTCACAATGTTGTGCAATCATCACCACTGTCTCCAAAACCCTTTCATTAACCCAAACTGAAGCTCTGTACCCATTAAATAATTCCCCCTTCTTCCCTCCCCCCAGCCCCTGATAACTACCACTCTACCTTCTGTCTCTATGAATTTGATTATTTTAGGTACCATATATAAGTGCAATTGTACAATATTTGTCCTTTTGAGACTAGCTTATTTCATTTAGCATAATTTCTTCAAAATCATTCATATTGTAGAATGGAGCAGAATTTTACTCATTTTTTAAAGTTACACATTATTCCATTGGGTGTATATACCACAGTTTGTTTATGAATTCGTCTATTGATAGATTTGTGAATTGTTCCCCTCTTTTGGCTTTGGTGAACAATGCTGCTATGAACAATGGTATATAAATATCTATTTGAGTCTCTGCTTTCAATTTTGGGGGGCATATAACAAGAAGAATTGCTGAATCATATGGTAATTCTAATTATTTTCAGAAGCACCATACTATTTTCTACAGTGGCTACACTTTCTTATATTCTCAACAGCAATGCACATGGATTAAAATTTCTCCATATCCTTGCCAACACTTGTTATTTTTTGTTGTTTTATAATGGCCATCTGTAGTCTGTAGTGGTATCTCATTTTGGCTGATTAAGTTTTTAATAGATTTACTTTCCCAATACAAAAGCAATAGTAAAGATATCAAATATTTCCACAAAAGGCCCCTTTACACACTACAGTGCTTCAGAAGACTAGTTTTCTATGAGATACCTATCTCACCTGTCATGGCCATGTCACCACTTCCTATAATCTCAATATAATACTGTTTCATGGACGTCTAAGGATAAATATGAAAGGAAACATTAAAGAGATAAACGTTATCAATTTTAACTTTGTTAATACTTCTTCAAGAGAGTATTTTATCATCAGTATTTCCCTACATAAAAACATTTGTGGGGCTTCCCTGGTGGCTCAGTGGTTGAGGGTCCACCTGCCGATGCAGGGGACACGGGTTCGTGCCCCGGTCCGGGAGGATCCCACGTGCCGTGGAGCGGCTGGGCCTGTGACCCATCGCCGCTGAGCCTGCACGTCCAGAGCCTGTGCTCCGCAACAGGAGAGGCCACAGCAGTGAGAGGCCCTGGTACCGCAAAAAAAAAAAAAAAAAATTGTGACATAAATGCCATAGTTACTATTGTAAGTGATTATCTATTTTTAATATAGTTTTTCTTGATGTATAATCATATGTAACTGGAATAACAAAGTCAGGGATTGGAGAGAATGATATACAGTGAGACTTCTAAATAATGAAAATCACCATCTGTGGCCCAGAGAGAGAGCAAAAATTTCATTTGAATGACTTCTAGGAGTGTCTTTCATACTCAATATAATATACTATGTAGTATAAGACATCTGTTTATAATAATAGCATGTGATATCAAGGAGCATTTAAAATCTGGTACATATCAAAATATGAGGAGAATAAAATTTTCTGTGACAGATGAGTAGATGTATAATTCATCAGTACTTGTTTTGATAAAGAATGCAAGAAATAAATTTGATAAAGTTAGCAAGGTAGTATCTTTAATTGAAAACCTAAGAACCTAAACAATACTGTGTTAAAAGTATGTATAAAAACATAGGTTTTATAACAGATATTATACTTTTCAATGAAAGAGTCTAGGCCTGGACATCAAAAACAGTGTCACAGGAACATCAGGAGACACAGATACTTATGAAAGAGATTCAGAAATAATAAATCTAGAGTACAGTTTTTACTGATTTTTACTTATTTTAGAGCCCTGAAATATTCACCTTTCAATTTTTAGATTTTAGATTTCTCAGTATGAAGCATACAGTGATCTTATTTATTTTAGTAAATCTGATTTATCATTAAATTTTTAAAAAGCCATAGGGAAATTGTTTACAGTAGAAATTGTTTAAATCCTTCTGAATCTTGGACAATAATCTGAAAAGTAATTTGTTTTAAATAGCTCAGATACTCTTCAATATTAATTAAAATTTAATCAGTCCATTCTGTCTACAAGAAAACTTATATGTATATAATGAATTACAAATGTAATGAAATATGTATACAATATCTATACATAGATATAGATATGTATTTTCACAGCCAAAGACCCTAGCTAAACATGTGAAAACATAGTGAGTTTTTTCTCAATAAACAAATATTTTGAAATTCAGTTTAATATTTTACAAGATAAATTATCAAGCTTTATGCATAATTTTTTTCATACTGATGATTTTTACATCCTATTCCTCTAACCACAAATATAATTATATCATATACATACAATTTATATAAAGTATTGGTTTACTGACATTTTCTGACTCTAGACAGACTTTCCCAGTAGGACAAATAGCATATGATCTTAATGGAAATTATTCAAACAATACCACCTAGTAAATCAATGTAGGAAGAACCAGCAAAGGTCACTGTTATATGTTATCCAGAACTTCCATTGCCAGCCAATTTGAAATAATATGGGACAAATGTAACCTCTTTCCTGAAATAACTGAATATCAGACAAAATATCTGAAACAACGGTGTTTAAGATACTGAACATCAGGCAATGAAGAACAGTGATCCCTGTGAGACAAGACACAAACAAGGTGAATCTTATAATTGCCTAAGCTTACTCCATTAAGTTTCCAGGTAGCAGTAGTGAGGGAGAGCAGAGAAAACCTACTTCCTAATTAAGAAAGTGGAGTAGAGATTCCAGGAGATAAAGATAGCTAGAATTTGTGGATGATGTATCAAAGAGGAAAGACCTTCACAGAGAGAGAACTGTGGAGATCTGCAGAGGGTCCCCCTCAAATATTCAACAGGGTATTGATCAGCACATGGCCTCAAGAAAACGTTTTAATATTGAGGAAAGAACTACCTGAAAGAATTAAAAGTAACAATATCTGGCACTCACACAGGGCTGAGAATAATACCTGTTCCCAAAGGATTGTACTGGAAAATTTCATAAATTACTGAGCACTTGTTATAGTACTCAGAAGAGTCTTGCCTTAGGTGTAAAGAATAATAAGCTCTAAGCTAAACACTGATTTTGTCCTGCCTAGCAAATCTTAAAAGCAAGGCTTGAAAGGATCTACCTCTTTTCTAAGTATTGAATTGGCCAAAAAGTTCATTCAGTTTTAAGTAAAAATAAAAGACACATATTTCATTTTCAACAAGACATTTATTGAACAACGTATTCCTTAACAAATGAACATTTTAGCCAACCCAATATATTAAATGCACCCTAGAACAAACTCAAGAATATTTTATAAGATTATAAAAATAGCCACCATGCAACAAAGTAAAAAAAAACAAAACTGTCTCCAATACAATATAAAATTACCAGACTACCAAAGAAGTAGGAAAATATAACCCATAATGAGTAGAAAACTCAGAAAAATCAATTAAAACAGTCCAAGAATTAACACAGATGTTATAATTAGCAGACAAGGATTTAAAATATTTCACATAACTATTGTATTTCATCATATACTCAAAAAGATAAGTAGAGACATAGAAGATAAAATATGAACCAAATTGAGTTGTGGAGATAAAAACTATAATGCATGATGAAAAATACACCAGATGATGTTAATGGCAGATAAGACACAGCTAGAAGCTATCCAAAATGAAACACAAAAAGGAAAAAAAAAAAAAAGACTAAAAAGATTAATAGAACTTCAATTGACTGCCAGAAAACTTGAAGCAGTCTAATATATGTGTAATAGGAATCCCCAGAGAAGACATGGTGAAGAAACTGAAAATAATATTTGAAAAATTATGACTAATAACTTTATAAATTTGATATAAATTGTATACCAACACATCCAATAGTTCAGAATATTTCAGGCACAAGAAAGAAGACATATTCTAATAATACTTTACTTGTGTGAGATTCTTCATCCCCATTCTTCAGGCATAGCTTAGATTGGCAGTTGTTTGCTCCCCACCCCATGGCAATTTGAATATGTTATACCACTGACTTCTTGCATGTATGTGGATGATGTGAAATAGACTGTCAGTGTAAATCTTAGCTTTTGGAAGTGCTTTGCAATTTCCTTTTTTATCTTTTATGATTTTAAGATTTATTTTCTCTTTTTTGTAATTTAGGATTTTCAGAATACTATATTGACCTGTGAGTATTATATGGAAGACTTGTCTTCTGTCATTTCTAGAAAATTTTGTGCCATTATATCTTTGGAAAATAATTTCCCCAAGTTCTCTGTTTTTTTTTTTAAATTCCCCATAAGGTTTAAGCTTGTTTATTATGTTTTAATTCAGCAAATATTTTTTCCTGTGAAATATAATGTAAAAACTTAAAAAACAAAAACCTCAATTACATAGAGTCAGGAGGTCAGAAGGGGAAGTTTTCATGCTCTGCAAAGATAGCAGAACTCAACAGGAAGAAGCAATATGCCTCTTCTTTCCTGGCAAGGATTCAGCCAATGAAGCCATGGACTCTTTGTTTACTATACCCCTCCCAAATTTCTCTTCCCCTCCATAAAAATGTTCTCCTTCCCTTGCAGTGTGGGGACTTGTACATGACTAACCATGGTTGCAGACCCTGAACTGCAGTTCTCTGCTGATCCTAAATAAATCTGCCAATGAAAAAAATTAATCAACAGTCTATGAAAGAAATGGAAAATTTTATTCAGGCCAACCTGAGGATTATAACACTGAGAGAGTCTTTCAGAAAGCTCTGAGGATTGTTCCGTCCATTAGAGGTCAAAGCACAGTTATATTAAGTTTTTGAGACAGAAGGTTATAGGTCCAATGACATATTACTGACACTTTACATGATCCATACCTATACATACAGAGCAAGTAATGGGTTATGGGCTATCCTGGTCTCTTACAAGATTAAGAAGGAAGGTTATCTCCTAAGGAGGTCTGGTTACTGCAGATGCACAATACACATTAAAGGGGAGGGGGGAAGCCCAAATGGGCGGAGAAAAATTTTATGCTTAAATTCTTCTTGTCTTGGTATAAAATATGAATTTTATTTTTTAATATTCTTTTTCATATTTTTTCCACTATGGTTTATTATAGGATATTGAATATAGTTCCCTGTGCTATACAATAGGACCTTGTTAATCCATTCTATATAATAGTTTTCATCTGCTAGTCCCAAACTCCCAGTCCAACCCGAATTTTATTTCATCAGATGCATCTTTGCTGGAGAAATACCTGGCAGTCTGTTTGTTTAAGGTCAACAATAGTATCCACATAATCTTTTGAAGTTAGATAAATAGATGATTCAAAAATGATATAAAGAATGAGAATTAAGGCAAGCACAGCATGGGACAAGAAAGAGTAACAACAATAAATGTTGGGAAGAAGAAGAGTGTGATACTGTGATTTATAGTAAGAAACATATATTTGTTTTTCATCCCTGTTTCTGGTAAAAAGCACCAATAACCTTTGGAATCTCCTAGGTGATGAGAGCTTAAAAATGTCTTTTGTTATGTTAATGAGGCAACCTTTGGAAAGCCCCCAAGAAGCCTAATGATGTGGACTATTTGCCAGGGGAGCCAACCCTGTGATTAGAGGGTTGAAACTTTCAGTCCCACCTCTGACCTCTTGGGAGGAAAGAGGGAGTGGAGATTGAGTTCAGTCATCAATAGCCAATGATTTAATCAATCAATCATGCCTATGTGATGATGCTTCCACAGAGATCCTAAAGGATAGGGTTTGGAAAACTTTCAGGTTAGTAAACATGTAGAGGGAGGTGTAAGGTGAGGAGTATGCCTAAAGAGATCATGACAGTTTCATACCTTTTCCTCATGCTTTTCCCTATGCATCTCTTCCATCTGACTGTTCCTTTTATTATAACCAACAATCTAGTAAGTAAAATGTTTCTTTGAGTTCTGTGAGCTGCTGTAGCAAATTAATGGAACCTGAGGACAAGATCATGGGAACTTCTGGTCTATATCCAGTCAGATAGCACAGGTGACAGTGACAATCTGGACTTGTGATTGGCATCTGAAGTAGAGGTGGTGGGCAATCTTGTAGGACTGAGACCTTAACTTGTGGGATCTGATGATATCTCCAGATAAATAGTGTCAGAATTGCTTTGAATTGTGGGATAAGCAGCTGGTGTCTGAGAATTGCTTGGTGTGTGGGGACACTCCACATTGTAAATAGTGATCAGAATCATTAAAGGGGAACCGCAAAAAGGACAGAAAATTGATAGTTAGAGAATTAGAGTAAAAATCGAATGAGGCTTATTCCTGAAGCTAAAAAATACATGGTTTTTGAGGTAGAAAATTTTTACTTAAGAGTCTAATTCAAACATAGTAAATGGAAAAGTGTATATAGGATTCAGAAGAATTGTGAATCTTGACAAAAGCAGTTTTTGTGAAATGACATGTTTGCAAACATATGGCAATGCATTAAGAAGGCAGTGAGATTAAAATAAATAATGCAGATAGTTAATGTGGACAACCACTCAAGCATTATACTATGTCTAGCCAAAATTAAGAGAGATTACTATGGTATGAAGTTGAGAGGGATTTTTTTTTTTTTTTTTTTTTTTTTTTTTTTGCTGTACGCGGGCCTCTCACTGCTGTGGCCTCTCCCGTTGCGGAGCACAGGCTCCGGAAACACAGGCTCCGCGGCCATGGCTCGCGGGCCCAGCCGCTCCGCGACATGTGGGATCTTCCGGGATAGGGGCACGAACCCGCGTCCCCTGCATCGGCAGGCGGACACTCAACCACTGCGCCACCAGGGAAGCCCGAGAGGGATTTTTATCATTGTTGTTGGAATATAAAATTGACTTGAATGTATGTAAATACTACTAGAAGAAACCTATAAAGATAGAGAGCTCAAAGTTTCAGGAAAGACATAAGATAATGAATTAATTATGTTGTACAAAGGGTTGCCCCATTAAGCAGCCTCTAAGATGAAACTTAGAAGGCAGGATGTTTATTAAGGACTACCCATGGGATAGACACCTGTGGAAAGAAGATGAATTGTGCAGAAGGAGACATCAGCTGAGATACAACCCTATAATAGCCTCAAGCAATTTCACTAGGAATTCTATAGGTATAATAGCCTTTCATAATCGTCCCAAATTAGGCTAAGATGGGTAGGTCATCATATTCTTGCACAGATCAGTTATTAGATGTGAGCTGGCCTGGAAATCAGTGTATCTTGGGGCAGGGATGTCTAGAACTGAGGCAGTCACTATAGGTAGGAGCAGCTGAAGGCTGCCTGCCAACGATAATCCCAGTAGCTGGGTCCTAGAAAAGAAAGAATGGTTGAGATCCTAAGTACAGAAGAAATAACTGCTTTGTATAGGTTAAGAGAAGACTTTTACACCAAGAGTAAAACCAACCTTACGGATGACTTGGAAAGACACAACTAGTTCTTGGTTTACATGGAAAAGAAACAAACTAGAATCAAATCTCCAATAGCTAGCCAAATAATCCAGAAATAATAATTTGGGAAGAGATGATAATCCAAAGTCCAAAGCAGTAGTGAGGGGTCTGGCATCTAGTGAAGACTGGAAGTCAAATCAGGTAAGGTAATCAAGCATTGATAGGGTCAAATGTCGATTAGCAACCCTCGAAAGACTATGGAGAGCATCAAAGAAACTTGACTACTAGTAAACATGAGATGGGGAAAAGAGTGGCTACATTCATTTAGAGTACCTTAAGTGATAGGGAATATGCTAAGTATTTTATGAGAAATGACATAGCATAGTGATTAAAAGTAAAAGCACTGAAGCCAGAGAGCCAAGGTTAACAATCCCATATTACCACATACAGCCTGGTGACCTCAAAGAGGTTACTTAGCATTTCTGTGTATCAATTCTGTCTTCTGTGAAATGCAGTTGAAAATAATATTAAATTTATTTGGATTGCTGCAGGATTTTGTGAACGTTTATATAGGGGCATTGTTAATGAATGGGTGATACCAATCATCACAATAATCAAAAACATCTCAGGCAAAGGAGAAACCCCAAAACTCAATTGTGGGATGAGCCACAGGAATCAAAAGAAACAAATACTCACTTATTGACAATAAGATGGAAGTTAAAATTGGGAATTGCATGAGGGAAATTTTAATGCTGAGTCATTGAGATTTGAGCATAAAGTTCCTTTTATTAAGCCTTTAACTGGCAAGATGAGCTCCAGAATGTGAAATAGGTTTGAAATATATATGTGGATTTTGGTTGACTCTAATTGCAACAAGCCAGAAAACTAGTTCACAGTAAATTCTAAGGTGCATAAGAGGTAAGACTAATATTCATCAAGAAGTTGATATATGTCAGTCATTGTTAAAAGTACTCTATGTACATTATTTCATTTAATTCTCACAAACAACATGCGAGTTACTTATTTTAATCTATATATATAATATAATTAAGATAGGGAAATCATGAATGATGATTACTGGTGATAATTACTCTATATATGGTGATAATATAATAGTTCCAATTGATGAAATTTGAGTTCAAATAGAGGTTTGTCTCATTTCAAAGCTTGCACTGTCACATGTTGTGTTGCACGTGTGCTAATCTCACTTCAGGTAGCCTCAGGTAACTGGAAATGAGCATGCATCCAAAAAAGAAGAAATAAAAGAGAAGATAAATAGAGATAACCAGGAACATAATTTTATTAACTCCCTCAAAAATAATTAATTTACATATATAAAGTCATATATAGACATAGTCGTAGTTACAAGAAATAAAAATAAGGTTTGCGTATTTTCTGGTTTATTTTTCTCCATTTCCATTCATTATTAATAAACTACGTAGTGTTTATATGCATTACGAAGTCTCTTTGACCTTACCTCACATAGAAAGAAATGGGAAATTTCCATCAGCTTGAACCTCCACCTGCAGAGTGAGGATCTTGGCTCCTTTAGAAGTCCTCTCAAAGCATTTCCAGGACTTAGTAGAGGGTGCTTTACAAGCGTTTGTGTATGTGTCCTCTATGAGTAGGCCTTGATAATTGCTATTATGACAACTTTTTCTACTATGTGTGGTTGTAATTCTATATCAGCAAAGAAAGCCAGTGTCACTTCTTCACTGGGTACCTCAGTGTAGCCAGACTCTGCTGCAGTTGACAAGGCCACGTGGTGTCCTCTAATCTTTTCTCCATTCTGCATGATCACTTTCCCACTCTTCTGTGTAGCACAGTTCCCACTCAGACTGCTGCTCACAGACCACTAAAGAGCAATGTGAGGGGATGGAATCAGTACCTTTACCTTTGGCTTCAGTTTTATTACAGGATTCCCAAAGTAGGGCAACGTGTCCCAGTTCTTCATGAATTACCTATAGCACTCTCTTGTCCTAGGCCCTGACCCTGGAAACAAATGGTGTGACAGACAATATGATCTATGACAAATTATTACTTCCAATAATGAGTAAAGGTTCACATTGGGTTAAGCCTATTGTTCCTGGATTCTTCCCGCAGAATGATGTATATACTCAGTTTTCATACAAAAGGACCTAAGTCTCAAGTCTCCCAGTTATAGCAAGAAATATGTCTGAATCCCAGTGTTTGATGTCTGTGTTTGTGTGTGTGCATATGTATATAGTATAGTCAGCTGTCTTGTGATACTCTTTTAATGTGAATAAAAGGATTCCTTGATGTAGTTAAATTATAGAGATTTAACACGGCTCTAAGACTTTACCAGCCAAAAATAATTTAAATTCTCCTGGATTCAGAATGGAAATTACAATTAGCAGCACATTTTGGGTAATGGCATCTATGATGGCACAGTCACAGACATTCCGCCAGAATGTGGGTGGCTTGATTGGAGCCATTCATTGCCTGGCTCCATCTACACCCTGCAGAGCAATTTAGCTCTTTAAATAACCATCCCCTACTGCTGAAAGCAACTATGTGCTGTGCAAAGTAAATCAACATATAAATCATTTGCTTGTATCAACAAATCCTTAATTTGCTTCATCACAAGAAATTTCTAATGAATCTTAATTGAGATCTTATTAAGAGTGAATTTGATCTACCTTTAAATGAGAATATTCCCAAAGAAGATTTCATAAATGACATATATACTAGCATCATAAAGTAAGAGTGCTAATTGAATTTTTTTAAAAGCAGCTTTTTAACCATTTTAGAAGAAAAAACTTCAGTCAGTGTCTAATTTATAAGGGTCTCCTGTGAAAGTCAGTCAGTGCATAATTTATTTCCCCAGCCTACTCATGGAAACTTCAAATCCTTATTGTAATATGTAAGGTATTGGGACTTGCCCATCATTTTTGTGTTCATGCCTGAATTCAAATGCTTAAATTTCAGAACTTGGCTGTAAATTTATTATCCATTCAAACATGAAGTCTTCAGATAAAAGTTAAGATTTTGTACTTAATTTACCCCTCAATTTTTCATATCATAAAATCAACTGACATCATCATTCTTAGATGTAAAGTAACATGATCAGAATGCACATTGGTCTACACTAAGATAATCTTAATAATTTATTAAATTCAACTGCATCAGAGATACAAGTATAAATAATTTAATAGTTATTTGGTAAATGGATTTCAAAGAAGATAATGGTGTAAAACTAATGTGTACCTTAGGTTCTTCAATTGTATCTAATGAATAACATCTCTTTTACATAAGGGTCTGAAAAAAATTTTTAAAAATACAAAGGAATGGTAGAAGGAGATCAACATAGTCAATGTTATTCACACTAAATCTTAGGTTAGATGAAGTAGCAGTTCTAATACGGAACTCCAGAAATAAGCTGATTTACCCACCCAGTTACAGGCAGCTCTAATTAGGGCAGGCCTCCCAGTACTAGACAAGAAATTGCAAAGATGAAGAAGCAGCTCTGTAGATTAAGTTCAGTGATTTTTTTCCAGATTTAACAACTAAGTATGTCAGTCTATTGTGGAGTGAATAAAGAAGATAAAAGATGTCATAATTTGTGCTTAGAGAAAGTGACTCATCTAGGTAAACAAAGGTATAAAAAGCACAATTCCTTTTTTTTTTAATTGAAGTATAGTTGATTTACAATTTTTCAGGTGTACAGCAAAGTGATTCAGTTATACATGTATATATCTATTCTTTTTCAGATTCTCTTCCATTATAGGTTATTACAAGACATTGAATATATTTCCCTGTTCTATACAGTAGGACCTTGTTGTTTATCTATTTTATACATAGTAGTGTGTAGCTGTTAATCCCAAACTCCTAATTTATTCTCCCTCCCTTCCCCTTTGGTAACCATAAGTTTGTTTTCTATGTCTGTGGGTCTATTTCTGTTTTATAAATAAGTTAATTTGCATCATTTTTAAGATTCCACATATAAGTGATATCATATGATACTTGTCTTTCTCTGTCTGGCTAATTACTTCACCTAGTATGATGATCTCTAGGTCTAACCATGTTGCTGCAAATGACATCCTTTCATTATTTTTTATGGCTGAGCCCATTCCTTTGTTGATGGACATTTACATTGCTTCCATGTCTTAGCTATTGTAAATAGTGCTGCTATGAACATAGGGGAGCATGTATCTTTTCGAATTAGAGTTTCCATCTTTTCCTGATATATGCTGAAAAAAAAAGCACAATTCCTCTAAAAATTATGGTTCTAAGTCATATTTTTCTCTTTAACAAAATAAAAATCTCAATAAAGAATTACAACTTCAACCATAGTGAAGTATTTGCCTTTGTTACTTCACAGTCTAATTACATGTAATATTGCCAAACTTCCTAGAAAAATTGGTCAAATAAGCATTTTTCAAATCTCTTCATACCTTCCTAAAATCATGAATTTATTAAAAATGTACAAATTTAATAATTATCATCTTATTAAGAGTCAACATTTATTTTGCAAGCTTGAATACTCTGGTAACTTATAGATAGACACTAAAATTGCTACAATGGTGACAGCATTAACACCTGTCTCACAGAATGATTTTGGAGAAATAAAAGAGTTTATCCATATAAAGTACTTAAACAATATCAGGTACATAATCAGTGCTCTTTAAATATTTTCTATAATTGTAACAATTATAATAATAATGATATTGCATTTGATATCTATTATTTTAAAAAAGAATACAGACTATTATAGTATGACACAGCACTAAAGAGTGTACAATTTTTTTAGAATTATTCTGTGATATTTCAGTTATTCATCCAAAAACAGAATTGTTCAGGATATATTTATATTTTGCTTCAGAAAATATTCTTGCAAATGAATCCACTTGCTTTTTTTGTCATGAAAACTCAGCACGTTTGATAAACCTTTTTAATGATTGTCTTTTTCAGGATATCATAAGCATTATACAGTGCAGGGCAACAGGATGAATCTAATAATTACCTGTTGACTAAATGAAGGTTTTACTGAAAATAGTAGTAAAATCAATTTTCTTTAAGTGAATTAAGCCTAATACGTCGTCTGAACAGGGCACAATCCTTTTGATGATCCTATTCATACAGTCTTTGGAGTAAGTGCCTGGGTTAGAAATGCAGATCTTAGTAAGAGCATGGCCAGCCAGAGAGGGCCTGAGTCCTTGACTGAAACTCTATTCAGAGACTGCAATGCACTGTCTGTGCACCAATTCTGGTGTGGGGAGGGCAGCTTTCCCCCAAGAGGCCTGCCAGGTAAAGCCTCTGTAGTTGCCCATGGTCAGGCCTGAAAAATCATACATAGGTTTTTTTGTTTGTTTCTTTTGTTTGTTTGTTTTTCTCATACATAGGTTTTTGAACAGGGGCTGAACTCCTCACCCACAGTGCTGTATTTGAATTTCCATTCCCTTCATAACTGATGATGCTGATTGCTTCTTTATTAACTTAAGGGTAAGTGTATAACTTCCTTTTTGAAGTCTTTATTATTTTGCTGATTTTATTTGCTCATTATTGATTTGTGGGAAGTCTTCATGTATTCTGGAAACAAGTCTTTTGCCAAAAACATATGTATAAACATTTATTTTCTCCCACTCTGTGGCGTCCTGTTAATTTTCATACCTATGTCTGTTGCTTAACATTTTTTTTTAAGTAGTTATGTATCCAGTATTTTATTTATTTATTTTTGGCTGTGTTGGGTCTTCAATTCTGTGCGAGGGCTTTCTCTAGTTGCGGCAAGCGGGGGCCACTCTTCATCGCGGTGCGCGGGCCTCTCACTATTGCGGCCTCTTGTTGTGGAGCACAGGCTCCAGATGCACAGGCTCAGTAGCTGTGGCTCACGGGCCTGGTTGCTCCGCGGCATGTGGGATCTTCCCAGACCAGGGCTCGAACCAGTGCCCCTTGCATTGGCAGGCAGATTCTCAACCACTGCGCCACCAGGGAAGCCCAACATTTTTTTTTCTAAATAAAGATCTTTATTGTCAAGGCTTACTGGGTCCTCTCTAAGAAATTTTGACTACGCCGAGATTGTAAAGAGATACTGTGTGTTCTTGTAGAAGATGTGTACTTTTAACTTTCTTACTAAGGTCAAATAATCTCAAATTGTGTATGGTATGAGATAGTGGTTCATTTTCTTCACATATGAATAGCTCATTGTACCAGAACAATTTGTTGAAGGCTTTCTTTTGCCATTAAGTGGATTTGGTACATTTTAAAAAATCCATTGGCCTTATAAATATATATTTGTTTCTGGACACTTAATTTGGTTCAGTTGATCTAATAATCTATTTCTATGTCAGTACCACAATATGTCTTGATTATGAAATGAAGTTGTATAATTTCTCAAAATGTTTAAACTATTTCTTCAAAATTATTTTGTCTATTTTAGATCTTCTGAATTTCTACATGAATTTTAGAATAATTTTACCAACTTCCAAAAACAATTTTTTTCAGAAATTTGTTAGAATTTGTTAATTCTAATAATAATTTCTGGGATAATTGATATAAAAGTATTGAGTCTTTGAATCCATAAGCATTGTATAAATCTCAATTTGTTTAAGTCTTCTTTGACTTCTGTCACCAAAGTTCTTTAGGTATTATTGTAGAGGTCTTATATATGTTTTGTTACATTCATCCATGCATGTTTTATGTTCTTCAGCTCTTTTGTAAATGATATTTTCATTTTAGTTTCGTTTTATAGCTGTTTGTTGATATTATACAGAAACACAATTGAATTTTAGATAATGTTATTATAAAAAGTGAACTTATCAAATTAATTCTAGTAGTTTTTATAGTTTTTAAGCTTTTATATGTAGAACATTATCTTTACTGTGAATAAAACTTTTATTCCTTCTTCTGTAAACCATATACATTTTATTTCATTTTTTCCATTGCAGAACTTTCTAGGATCTCAAGAAAAAAGGTTGAAAGTACAAATCCTTACCTTACTCTCAGCCTTATGGGAAAAGCATTCATGTTTTCACCAACAAGAACATAAACTATGTTGTTAACTGTAGAACTTATAAATGACCTTTTGGGTTAAGAAAGTTTCCTTTACTCCTAGTTCACTTCAAACTCATTTATAACTTTTATTTTGATTATTATATTTCTAAAGCCAACCAAATATTAAAATATTTTGGCTAAAGAAGAGCACATAGGATAAAGTAGGAATATAAGGGGTGGTTAGGTGAAAATACTATAGATGGTAAAATAAAGGATAGCTACCATGGAACATTGAGTCTTTTCTTAAGAGTATGTGTGTACTTTCAATATGGAAAACAGATACACTGTCATAAAACTGGTTTCTAGCATCTCTCTAACTAGGATCTGTATTCCTGATACCATGTTTTAGAATCAGATGGCTACTTAACATTCGTTGCTCAGTCACGTTTTTTAAATAAGCCAAATTTAATACCTAGAGTTGCTGTGATAAATAAATGCAAAAAGAATATATGGAAATCTTCAATTCATCCACTGACATATAGCAACATTTTATATTTTTTAATTGCTCTAGTGGTGATGTTTCAGATGATGAAGTCATAATTACATTCATCATGAAGATGATGGTGATGGCAAATAACCATTATTAAAACACGATACATAGTTGTGTTTAATGCCCATCGTAGACTAATAAAAGCAAAAACACTGAATCTAATAGAAGGAATAAATAACTACTTAAAAATAAAATACATTGCCCTAGTGGAAAAGTAGCAACAAGATACAAGCCACCTTCCATTCAAGATGTCTCAAGGTAAAAATAACTGACATTTTAAAACATCAACATAAAACCTGGGTGTATAATGAAAACTGCTTAAGCAGTTCCTGTAATTTTTTTCTACGGTTATGTAAACTACCAGCTCTATCAATCTAGTGTTTTTGACAGTATTGTTTTCATTTATTCCTTGCCTCATTCTAAATACATGATTTATTGCACAATAATTCTAGTTGAAATGATTCAAACCAAGAGGACAAGAAAAGCAAAAGTAAACTAAGTTGAGTGAGGCTTGTACACATTGTGTGTGCACTGAGGTTCTGCACTTTTGCTGGAAGAGCTCCACTTTCAGTCACAGCTATATAGCAGCTAAGAGCCAAGTGTAGTTCAATGAATTCACAAACCATGAAAAACATTGTGAAACCTAGTAACATCTAACAGAGAAAATAGTAATGTAAGATGGGTATTATATTATAATTATATTATTATGGATATTATAAACATCCTTACATTACAAAAATCATAGCAATATGTTACAGAGTGTCTGTCAATGATGCTCACATCACACCAAAGCAGAGCAGAGTTGAAACATTCTACCTGGAGTTGCCCAATATAATGAGATTCAACTACATGATTCTGATTTTATAAAAGTTAAGCATACTTGAATATCTCCTTACACCTTTGAAATTTTCCGCATACATTTCCTATTAGAGATTTGATCAAATTCAAACATGAGTATATGCACTTTGTTCTCAAACAATAGCTCCTTTATATTAAGGATGATTATCCCTTTTCTTCATAAAACTCTGACTGATTTATGCTTCTTGACAAACACAAATCATTATTTACTCAACTGTAATTAATACATTTTTTTTCCTTTGAAGAACTGACATAGGGACAATAGTTGTTTATCCTGTCTGTGATAAAATTCATCAAAATTGCCTGTGGTTTAAAAAAAATGACATTGAAGTTTTGAACCGATTTGACTGTAGGAAAATTGAGGCCAAAATTTGTCCAGGAAAAATAGTTAACTGAAAGAAAATACTCTATGGAATTATGTCAGATGTGTAGGTAAGAAGTGACAAATAATGCAGCTATTAACTTCTTTTTCAATAAAAAATCTATGTTATTAGTATGTAGTCTGTGAATTGATAGTTAGCATGACTGGTGAGAGAACCAGTAAAAATTCTACTTAGAAAATACTTTTCAGGATGCCTTTCTTCTTTGGTGTATAGATTAATAATTTACTCTTTTTTTATGCAGACTTTGTCAATTTAACCGTCCATTTCTCATTCTTGAAGGATTTTGACTGATAAACTATTTTCCAGTAACATTGATTATTCAGCAATGCTGAACTTGCAAAATATAAACAAACTCTGAATCTTCCTGCAAATTTGCAGCCATATCATTGCCTTCTAAATTCAGTGTGTCTAAAGTGTATTTATACTACACTGCATACTGACCATTCAAATTCTTTATCATGTAAGGACTGAAACTAACACTAAGATCTTAGCTCTCTTTCTTTTATGCATAAAGTATTGACTTTGGTGGCAACATTAGAGCAATTAAGAGACAGTAGTAACTGAAAACTGTTTGGTTTTCAATATTGGATAGAGTGCATAGAAGACACAAAATCCCTTAACTTCCATTTTAATATTGATGCTTATATAAATAGTATGTATGGAATATTTTCAGAAGCAACTTTAAAAGAAGACAGAGTAAATTGTAATTGGTAGTACATATTTCACCATTTCCTTTGTTAAAGAGACAAGTCACTTTCAAGGTCACACTTCAGCAACAACCAAGTTAAAATTAATTTTTTTCAGAAATGGCAATTAAGTGGCAGTATAATTATTTCTTACAAGAAAGAACAATACATCCTGCAAAGAAGAATTTCTCCCACAAAGATTCAAACTGTATGAATATTAAGTGTTTATCTTTGCATTATGCAATCAATTTCAAAATAAAGTAGTATTATGTACATTCCATATGTTTCCACACTTCCACATTTCATCTGATAGAAGGACCAGGCTTCCACAAATTTTGTGCAACTGACATGATGATTTAGCCAAATTCAACCTGGAGATCCTATCAGAGAGCAACCTGAGGTAAGATAGCAGAAACAGAAACATAAAAAAGGAAGTAGGGCTATGTCACCACGAGTGACACATGACGTGGCCAAAGGTGAGCTTGGAGAACCACTGATGCTGCTGCCCTGCCCTTTCAGGCTCAAGTCCCTAAGGCCTGGCCACCACTGCAGCAGGGAAGAAGTTCAACTTCATGAAGCATCTGGCCAACCAAACTGTAGCTAGAGCTGACAAAACAGAAGTCCTCTGTGAAGATCTGTTACAATTCAAGCTGTGCATGGACATGGTTCAATCAATGTACCACCATCCCCACAAAAGCCTGATGGTGTGCTTCCAGGGCCAGTGTGGCGCTGATGCCAGGAGGTACAGAAAACCCCTTTCAAAACTCAAAATATTCAAAACGCATCAGCTCAGTTAGAAGAATTTCTCTTGGGGAAGATGCTGGACACGTGGGGATGCTGAGAATCCATTAGCTCTAAACTCTCTCAGCATGATGGAGTGCTTTTCTTTGTTAAAGAAAAGGCTGTGGACTTTCTGCATGACATAAACAGAAGTGGAGATCCCTAAATATAGAGAAACAGAGGAAATAGCTCAATAAAATGGGATTTGGTTAGAGCTAGGCGGAACTAAGCTCACAAAACTTCAGAAGTCAACTTTCAGAGGCTTCCATAAAAAATAGATACCTTAAGAGATGGTTGAAGCTGGAAATCAAGTAGAACACTGCAAGGATCAATTTGCAGCAGACATGAACAACTATATGGCCAAAGAGAAGGGCAGTATAACAAATTCTTTGTTTCATTATTATTAGCCCAAGCAGATAACCATCAAAAAGCTTTAGCAGTCTTAGGAAGGGCCCTCCCTGGAATGTGAGCCAATCAAGGTAGGTGTGTGGAAAACCAGCTTTGGGGACTCCTTTGAAAGAATAGAGGTGCTTCTGGTTGAGACCTGTGTCATTGCTTCTCCTAGAATACCACATAGAGAAGGGCATTTTTAAATTGGTATTGGGGCCTCCAAGTTAAAGAAACAGAGCTGTTTTAGACTGCTCTACCTCTCACCTAGATGAGTTCTATTCAGACCCCCATTCTGTAAGCTGTTGATTTAAAGTCCTGATTATGGAAATTGCCTTAAATTTTGATGACTTTTAATCTGTGTGAATAATGGACACAAGTTACAAGTGTGCAGGATTAAGACAAAAAAACTTCAAGATTTATGGAGAACAGGTCAAAAGTTGTCACCACAAACTTTGGTTAACTTTAGGTAATTAAGTTCCTTACAGAGCTTGCTTATACCAGCAGCATTAACAAAGTGCACTCTAATCATTTTTGTGCCTAACTTGTTATGGGCCAAAAATGAAGGAATGCTTGCTGAAATGGCTGTAGCCACATCCATTCACGTGATTATGGTGATTGAACAAATCATTCAGTATGACAACTGGTTCTTCCATATAAAGGTAAAATGTATTGTATCGGAGCATTTGTACATCTCCACACAAATTCCATCACTCTTCCCACACTGGAAATGACTAACTCAGGGACCCTGCAGAAGAAGTGGCCTGCCAGTTTGGTGGAGATGGAAGGAGAATTGGCTAAGAAGGAGAACTTAAATATGAAGCTTATGGACTTCTAGGGTAGCACTCTAAAGAAAGCATATATCCCCTGCTTTCCACCTGCCTCTCCCATCTGCAGATCACATCACCTTGGCTTCAGTGGGCCCAGAGCACCCTCCCAAAGCTCTACGGCTGAAAGCAGTGAAGGGGATAAGACTGCCCCTACTTTATGGACACACTGGAACAGGGGCTGAGGAACTGGAGTCAGATAACTATTAGCCAAAGCCAGTCTCAGGCAGCTGCCAGGTCCCATCAGCTTTGGTACAGCTCACAATTTCTCTGATCTTAGCACTCATACTTTGCTCTGAGCTGTTAAAAATCCTTCCAGCACACCTAAAACCAGGAAAACCACCTTCTGGCTATCCTGGGGGCCAGAGTTGTCCAAGAATATCTTAGCATCTAACCAGTCTCTCACCAAATCCTCCTTGCACTCAACATACAGGTCAGGCTCTAGGCTAGCCCTCTGCTGTCTCCCAGCTCTCTGGGCCCTGAGGGTACTTCCTTAGCCTGTCCTTTACAACCTCACAAACACCCACTGACACAGCCCCAACCTAGGCCAGCCAAGTTGGGTAGCCATAGCCCTTCCAAACCCATGGCATTGCCCAGTGAGCATGGACTTAAGCAATTATCTCACACTTCTCTCCAGAGTCCAACACCCTTAATACTTCACTCAAAGAGGACAGCCCTAGATTTTAGCTTCTTAGATTCAAGCTGTGAGTAACTTTGAGACTGTACAGTTACATAGTGAAATCTTACTGAGACCAAGACAAATAACAAAGCCATGATGCTGACCCAGTGTGCCCCCATCCCCTTATTCTCTTGATGCCCACTCAGTGGGGGATGGCAACCTCACCAACACAGCACTAACAGCTTTCAAAATAGTAATGGATATATGATCTTCCATATTTAGTAATAACTGGGGCTTATAATATTTTATGACAACAATTCTAGGTTTTCAGAACCACTTGGCAGCATATTTCCTGAAATACACGCACATTCAGCAAGCAAAAAATGCCCGGCTACATTTTGCTGGATATGGATGATACAGAAAGGGCGGCCTTATGAAAAAAGCTGCCTCCTAGCCCTTGACCTCTTCTTTACTGGTGAGTGGAAGAGGGCAGGCAGCCATTATCATCACAAACAAGTGAAAATATTTCATTAGCGGGAGGAATAAGACCTTACTATGCAAGACTTTGCCTTTTGCTCAGCTTGAGGAAAAAGTGGAGGCTAACACTTAAAGCTGAATGACTTGTGTCTTGAGAAGTTGAATTAATTTAAACGGGAAAGAAATCATGCCAAAAGCAAAAGCAAAACAAAATGAAATACCTAGACTAGAAAGAGTATTATTTCTGAGATGTGTATTGGAAGATTTAGTCACAGCTGTTATTGCAAGCAAGTAGCACCAAGGCAATTTGAAATGAATAAGAAGCAAGGTGTAAATGATTTATTTAATAAAATACATTAATTGGTAAGTTACCTACTTCCTGCTACTTGGACTTTCATTCTTATGTATTAGGAATGAGTTGCTTCTCCTTCACTCTTGCTGCAAAATCATTTTGTATTAAGTATGGTCCACCTCTCCCCTAAACTTCTCAAACCATAATCTTTTGTGTTAACTTGACTTTCACTGGTTGGTCCTTAGCTGGAAGCAGGAGAAAACAACCAGGAAGCCAAATGTCTTTGACTATTCGGGGTCAATGTCTGCACAAGTAGTGGTTTGTCTTCCTGGGCTAGTTCCTTCAGAGGTTGTAGGTAAGAGTTCTAATTGTCATATATGGCCTGGCCATTGTTTGTATATCTTTGGTCTCTCAGTCCTCATTCTGATCATGCTGTCCCTTGCAAGAAGTTGACCAGCTGAGGAAAGGCTAGATCCAGGTCTTCACTGCTTTAGGATTGTTCAGTTGTGTCCTTATGCAACTGTATGAAAAACAATTCTTGGCATTTTTGTTGTACTCTCATGGTAATCATCTGACAAAAGAGCAGCTGCATAGAAGCATATAAGATCAGAGATATAATGTAGTGGAATAGCATAATGATTACTAAAATGAATACAAAGTAACAATAATTAATACTTCATTTAAGATGCTTGGAACCAGGAACCCAACCTTCTGAACCCAGGCCAAAGAACAAGTCTCATAGACCACAAGGAGAAAACTTAGACATTCAAGTAGCTTCTTCCTTAAGGCAATAATATATAGCCTATTCTACTTTGCTTGTTTCATTCATCCAAATATAGCAAGAAGTATTAGCAATGGCACAGACATCATTATAATTTACCAACATGAAATTGAGAGCAATTTCACTAGTCCTGCCAATGAGTTCAGACTGACCTATATTCCACCTAGGGCAGAAGTAATATCTTTAATAACTTCTGTCAGAGTTATTGATAAGTTTCCTTCACTTTTGTCTATGTGTAAGATTAACACCAATGGGGACACTGCTCTGATTTTTCATATTAAAACATGAATCAGTAATTTGTATGAGTAAAATGTTTGAATAATCAAGAGTGGCCTATTTTTGGATATTGTGCCTGGGTCAGAATTTCCAGACTTGGTTATTATAGAATTAGGGTCTGTGTGTATAGAAAAATCTTTAAATGTTATTCCTAAATTTCATGAGTTATTTGTCTGAGGCAAACAAGACCTGGAACCCTGGCTACAAATAAAGTAGTACCTGCTAGGGGCACTCAAAGATGCAAAGAAACAAAGGAGTTTTCCACAACATAAAGTCAGAATCAAAGCCTTACATTAGCTAGGTTACATATTTGGATCTCTATTAGTCTCTTACAGGTGGCAAGTACTTGGCCTATTGCCCTGTGAAGATTGTTGAATTCAAATTTAGAATCACCTGTCATGTGATCAATAGATTTGTAATGCTTTTTTTTTCTTTCTGGGATGGAGTGGCACTAGCAAAGTCACAGGTTGATTTGTTTATGGTCACTTGTTCATATAGTTGCAAGTAAAAACACTATCCAGTTGTAATTCCCTGAAGTGTCACTTGATGAAAGCAGAATTGGCCACAAATGTTTATCATGAGGGTCTGGTGATACATGGTATAGTCAATAGTAGGTAAAATTGAGGGCAATAACTACATTTGGGATAATCTAAAAATTGTCTTAGAATGTGTATTTAAAAAAAATTTTCCATGCTATACATTTTTATCCCATTTTATATTTTCCATGCTATACATTATTTTAAATGTCTATGTTTTGATCTAAAAAATATAATAAAGAGGAAAGAAAGTAGAAAAAGGGCCTTATGGGTGAACAACAATGAGGAATCTATTGAAAATGAGAAGAATGATTATAAGTGAGAAAGTAAGAAACAAAATAGGACTCAGGTGTCAAACAGACTTAGGTTTGACATCTTGAGTGAAAGCAGTCCACTATCTGACATCATCTGCTTGTTCTGAAGGTCTTGGGTCAGCTTTGTACTTAGGAAGATGAGCTGCTTCTTTAGGATATCTGTGAATCTTCACTTTGAGGTCCCCTATTGGAGTATTATCCAATTGTGTACAATTCTACATTGCTTCTTTAGTTGTGAAAGGTAAACCTAAGCATTGACTGCCTGAAATTTTTTATTTGTTGTTAATAGATCCTGATAAAATTGATTTCAACAAGGTTCAAGACCAGCTTTTTCTCTGATATCTTTTCCGATACATGAAAGCTCCTTGTTCAAGATCTGAAGAAGAAAGGCAATCTTAACTTGATGGTGATAGAACAGGGTATAGTACTTAAGTCCCTTGCAATATTTTGCCTTGACTGCATGTAGCAGAGCATAGGCTAGTATAAAAGAGAAAAATCTCTAAATGCATAGACCTCTCAGTTACCAATTCATAGAGGGTAAATTGATGTGTCTGTGAGTGATAGGACTATATGGCCATTAGGACTAATTGGAGTACCTTTAGCCAAAGAAATTAAAGGGTTTTCAAAATTTTACTAATTTTAATTTAAGGATGCCATTGAGCTTTTCAACCTTTCAAGAAGATTGTGAGTGGTAAGGACAGTGTGGTTTTTGAGTAAGAGATAACATCTTATAGAGTTCTTTTATAATGGTTTCCATAAAGTATGTACATTGGACACATTAAATAAATGTTGGAATGCCCCAGGTTGGAACATAAAGTCAAGCAGCATTTTAGTGACTTGTTAGGGCAGTGACTTTTTAGCAAAAGAGTTCTTCAATCTATTCTGAAAATAGACATAAAGTAACTAAAACATACTCAAATCCCATCGTGAAGGGAAATTGGATAAAAGCCATTTCAGGTTGCTCAAATAGCCCTTGAGGATTTGCTTCCTGGCAATGTCCCACCTTTACAGGTTTTCCAGGATTATGTTGTTGACAGGTGATGATAAAAATAACCTCAGATGTATTATTAAAGTCTCCCAGTTGCTTTGAGATAGTAACCAATTTGTCTTTACTATGATGAATATTTTCATGGAGAAATATTTATAATATCTACTAGAACTCATCTGGTGTCACCAAGAGGCTGACTTGGGAGGACCAGAAATTATTCAGTGAAGGGTTCAATGTGAGAATGAGAAACTCCAAGAGGCCTCAGTCTTGTGGGATGGAGTGGGGGGAGGCTATTTTAGCAGGAACCTTATCTTGTGTGAATTTTCTCTCAGAATTTCACCAGATTCTCATAGTGAGGATTTGAGAAAGATCCCTTCATGGCACTGGAAGAGGAAGGGAAAATGTAATCATTGTGAAAGGTGAGCAGCACGTTATCAATGACAGTGACCTATACTCCAAGGGAAAGAACTTCACCAGATTGCAGTTCTGGAAGCACATTCTATTGGGGCAACATGATTTCTCCTTGTTCCGTCATCTCCCATCTTCCTGGAGGGGAAAAAACAAAACAACAAAATTCTCATTAGGGGATAGGACTTTGAAGAAATAGATTGGGAACTCTGCAGTTAGAGAAAGGAGTAGGGTGTGAGGATAAGGAACAGAAGCACTTGTGAAAGCCACAGTCCTGCGATGCATGGCCATTAAAAGATGCATACTAAATCTGAAGTTTATAGAATGCTCCTACTAACTAACAATTTACCACCACTCCAACAGGCCTCCAGTTTCATTACAATGGATTACAGATGAAAGAGTTACAAGACACACACTCTCTCCAAGAGCAGCATATAGGAAATCCCCAAAGCCAAAAAAGAAGACAAAACCAAAGCACACTAGAGGAATAAGTTGAAGCTTCTTGTAACTAAAGCTAAAATAAACATTAGACATATTAACAATTAAATAACACAACCCAAGTACTAGCCAAATTATCATAAGTTCATACTAAAGATTTATGTACTTCATTCTGTTACCTGATACACCTTATCCAACTGTCACAAAAAATTCAAAAACATGCCAAAAGTCAAGGAAAAACACAGTCTGAAAAGATAAAACAAGCATCAGAACCATATTCAGATGTTAAATAGATATTGGGATTGTGAGAGAAGAAATTAAAAATAATGATGGTTAACATGGTAAGGGATCTAATGCAAAGAGAAGACATATATGAACAGGTAGTGTAAACAGAAAGATGAAAAGCTATGAAAGAATCAAAAGGTAATACTCAAACTATGAAATAATTGAAAAAACTCAATGCTATAAATCAAATAAACAGTAATAGAAATGAAGAATGACTTTAATGGATTCATTGGTAGACTCAACATGGCCAAAAAGAATCAGTGACAAATAAGAAAGATCAGTAGAAACTCTATAGACTAAAATACAAAGAGAAGAGAAAAGAATGATTTTAAAAACAACAACAAAAGAAAAAAGAACATCCAAGAATTGCTTAACAATGTCCAAAGATGTAACATACATTTAAGTGGAGTATAGGAAGTATAGAGAATGGAGCAGAAGAAATATTTCAAGAAATATTGGCCAAGAGCTTTCCAAAATTGACAATGGACAACAAACCACCCATCAAGGAAGATCAGGGGACATCAAACAGGATAAATACTACCCCCACAAAAAAAAATCCATACCTTGACATATTATTTTTAATTACAGAAAACCAAATACAAAGAGATAATCTTAAACGAAGCCAGGAGAGGATGTGTGACACCTCACTTAGAGAGGAACAAGGATGAGAATTATAGTGGAATTCCTACACAAACTATGCAAGCAATGAGGGGAGTTAAATATTTAATGTGTTGAAAGTAAAAGGAAAAAACGAACTAGAATTTTATCTCCAGGAAATTATCCTTCAGAAGTAAAAGAGAAATAGACTTCCTCATATGAATAAAAACAGACCTGGCCTGCAGACCTGCCTTGAAGGATATTTTAAAAGAAGTTCTTCAGGGAGAAAGAAAATTCCATTGATCTGACACCGGATCTAAATAAAGCAAGAGCACTAGAGAAGGAATAAATAAAGATAAAATATTTTTTTTCTTATTTTTAAATGTTCTAAAAGATAACACTTTGTTAAAGTAATAATAGTATGCATGTATTGGGTGCTTATGGCTTATGGATAAGTGAAATGAATAAATCAGTGCCACAAAGGATAGGAGGGAAGAATGGGAATACTCTATTACAAGGTACATGCACTACATGTATAGCAGTACAGTAGTGATATGTGTAGCAGTATAGTGTTATTCAAAGGTGAACTTAGATTGTTTTGAAATATACATTTTGAACCCTAGAACAACTACTAAACATTTTTTTAAAAAGAGATATAAATGATATATATGCTAAGGGAGGAGAGAAATGGAATCATAAAATACTCAGTTAAAACCAGAAAAGGCAAACAAAAGGGGAAGGGAGAAACAACAAAAAATACAATGAGTAGAAAAAAGACACAAATATGATAGACATTAATCCACTGTATCAAATAGGAGTGTTCTAAAGACACCAACTAAAAAACGGATGCCAAAATGAATAAACAAAGTAAAACCCAACTATATGTCATAAATAAGAAACTCATTTTAAAGACATAGATGAGTTAAAAACAAAAGGGCAGAGAATGATATACCATAATAACACTAATAAAAACACTAAAGCACCTTCCTATTCAAAATGCATTTAAAATTTATCTTAAGGTTTATCATTATAATAAAATTTTTTCTGTTATTGCTATAGATTGCACATTCAGAAATCATAATTACTTCATAGCAAATTTATGTCACTTTTACTGCTATTGAACATTTGTTTTGAGGTTTTTTACATTTTATTAAAAGATTTGGAAACTTTGAGTAAAAACAGTCAATATTACTTTTAACCTTTGTGCCATACTTTGAGAAAACTTACTACATTAATAATTATGTCAGCTTTCATTTAAAGACTAAAAGATTCTAAATATTACTTAAGATGTTTTAAAGAACATTCAATTACTTTTAGATTTAATTCACAAGTTCTTCTAGGAGTATTTTTATTTAACAATGGATATGATATTACAAGAATATTGATAAGGCAAAGAAACCCATCTCTAGTAAGTGTAACTCCAAAAAACCATATGTACAATTTATTGAACACTAGCATTCATATTTGATGTTTATATATTTTAAATCAATTTATACTTACAACAGCTTATATGCCTGGGGCAAGGTATGATGTTGTTTTATTCAAATGGCAAGGTATGAATTTTTTTCTTAAAATGTACATCAGATAAATACTCTCCTTCAGTTTTAGAAATTTGGTCCACAAAGGAGGTTATTAAGAAAAAATGAAGGACAGCAAAGTAACTTTTATCGAAATTGTGTGATGATTTTTCTCTATTTTTTAATCTTTCCATCTTTATATTTTTTGTGCAATCAATAACAATTATATTATTAGGTTATATTGATTGAGCACTTACCACATGCCAGGCTTTGTGTGAAGTGCTGACTATAGATTTTTTCATTTTAAAATTGAAGCCATAATTTATATACAGTAAAATTCACACTATTAAGTGCTCAGTTCTGTGAATCTTTAAAATGTATACAGACCTATAGTTACCACTAAATTCAGGATATGAGCAGTACATCATTTAAAAATATTTCTCATGTCTTTTTGTAGTCAACCCCTCCACTTTACTTCAGACTCTGGCAACAATTGATCTGTTATCTATTCTTAAAGTTTGCCTTTGAAAGAATGTCATATAAATGAAATCATACAATATGTAATTTTTTGAGTCTGGATTTTTTCACTTTGCAAAATGTATTGGAGATTCATCCATATTGTCACATGTAGCCATAGTGTATTCCTTATTTTGGAAGAATAGTTTGAATTCTATTGTGGAGATTTGGATGTATCATAGTTTGTTTACTAATTTCACAGTTGAGGAACATATGGTTGATTCCAGTTTTTAGTAATTATTAATAAAGCCTCTGTACACATTCATGTACAGGTTTGTGTCAATGTAGGTTTTGATATTACTTGGTCAAATTTCTTGAAGTGTGATTACTAGGTTATATGATGAGTATATTTTTAACATTATCAGTAACTGCCCAACTGTTACTAAAGGGATCTACAAACTTGCATTCGCCCAATGATATGAGAGTTCCAATTGCCCCCAACCTCTACCAGTACTTAGTATTGCTTATATTTTTAAAGACATTCTAACAAGTGTGTTTCAATTTGCATTTCATTAATGAATAATGATGCCGAGCACCTTTTTTTTTTTTTTTTTTTTTTTTTTTTTTGCGGTACGCAGGCCTCTCACAGTTGTGGCCTCTCCCATTGTGGAGCACAGGCTCCGGACGCACAGGCTCAGCGTCCATGGCTCACGGGCCCAGCCGCTCCACGGCATGTGGGATCTTCCCGGACCTGGGCACGAACCTGCGTCCCCTGCATCGGCAGGCGGACTCTCAACCACTGCGCCACCAGGGAAGCCCCGAGCATCTTTTAATATTATTTGCCATATATATTTCTTCTCTAGTAAAGTATATGATCAATTTTTAAATTAGGTTAGTTGTTTATTTTTGAGTTTTGAGTGTTCTTTATATATTGTGTGTATAAGTTCTTTATAAGATAGATCAAATATTTTCTCCCAGTTTGTGCTTGAATTGGGATTTTCTTAAAAGTTTTAATTTCAGTAAAATCCAATTTATGTTTTATATTTTATGAATTATGCTTTAAACTAATGTCATATGATTTTCCCATATTTTCTTCTAGATATTTTTATAGTTTTAGCTTTAACTTTTAGGTGTGCAATACAATTTGAATTAATTTTAAATTATATTTTTCTGTAAGTGCGTTTATGTGGGTGTCTATTCAAAAATGTATCATTGGTCTATTTGCTGTACAAAGAGTGAATGAAACCAAAATTTTCACAAATATTTTCTATGACATTATAAGTAAATGTCACTGATTTTTTTTTTTTTTTTTTTTTTTTTGCGGTATGTGGGCCTCTCACTGTTGTGGCCTCTCCCGTTGCGGAGCACAGGCTCCGGACGCGCAGGCTCAACGGCCATGGCTCACGAGCCTAGCCGCTCCATGGCATCTGGGATCTTCCCGGACCGGGGCATGAACCCGTGTCCCCTGCATCAGCAGGTGACTCTCAACCACTGCGCCACCAGGAAAGCCCATGTCACTGATTTTTAAACTTAATGAAGTGTGATCTTGCATGTTTCCTGAAAGTATATTTAAATTAAAATAATAAATGTAATTATGAATATAATATTATATAAATATGTAGTTGAATTCAGGAAAAATCTTCTAACTGAAAATACCGTTCCTATCAATTATAAGCCTATCAAATTTTAAACCTGAGAAATATAATGATGCTTATAATGTAAATAATTGGACATAGATGTTACAATTTTTAAAAAACACATTAAAATATAGATATGAAATTGCATATCCCAAAGTTAATTTCTGTTCGATTGTAATCTTGAAGAAATTCACCAAGATGGTTAACCTGTGCACAATACATGTATTTGATGACTTAAATGTTCTAAAGTTGGATATGATTGCTAAAAACATTCATTATATTTCTAAACAATATTCACTTATTTTCTCATTTAAATTTATTAAAATATGGAAACATTAGAAATAATTCATCTTGACAAAACCCACAAAAATCATTTCAGTAAAGTTTTTTTGTTTTTATTTTTTAGCTGCACATGGAATATCTCCTATTTGCCTTCTATGAGGAAAATTATTGCCAAATAAACATTATATCAGTGATATTATATAGGGAAAGTGAAAAAAAGCAATAACTGTTGTGGATTAGTAAAAAGTGTTTTACATTTTTCTTTGACATTTTTTATATGATATTTTTCTTACTGATTTACTTAAATTGTTACTCTGAGTAAAATGAATATGAATTTGTCTATTAACAGCAAATAACAACTTTATTAAATTATATTGATTCTTAAGTTATCCAATTAACTTAATGATAAAATGTCTCTTTTCTTTCAAAAGATCTCACTGTTATTCTCTAACACACTTACATATCCATTATCATGATAAAGATAGATTCATATAACACCTCAGCTATCAGGATGTCTCCAGAGTGCACTAGCAGTTTTATAAATGTCAGCTCCTGAGTATTACATGTGAAAATGCAGCAGTGCAGTAAAGCATTGAACTGGCCTTTTTTCACTCACTGGAGTATTACATTTTAAAGGTTAGATGTATATGATTATTTTACCTGAGCCACCTTGTTGGGAGGAGAGGGGCTGAGTCATTCAGGAATTGCTCCAATTTTCTTAATGGTTCAAAACTTTAAGGAAAGAACCTTGGAAATATGAAGTGAAGAATCCAGACATCAAAAATGTAAAATAATTTATCACAAGACTGTAGTTTGTACACATGAGTACTTGGTGTTAAAAATTGGGGAGGATATAAACAATTTATGTTTAAAATATAAATGTGATATAGCTTTAAAAATTGTATACGCTTATCCTAAGTAACTTGTGAAAAATAGTGGCATAAGTAATTGTTCTATATCTTTTTCTATATCTATACATATTCTACATACAATTTGACTTGTACTTTTTATTCTTAATTTGCATAGAATTCTATTTGATCAATTTCAACTTCATGAGCTCTATAAACTTGCCCCAATTCTCCTTCAAAAAATTATTGAAGGTGCATGTTGAGTTTCACTAACTATGAAAACATTAATTCTTTCAGGTCATCATGATTAAGTGGCACATAAATCCAGTAGGCACCATTTGCATGAACAGTATCCTGACTTAGTATTGTAGTGAAATAGTTCCATATCATATTTTAAAACTCCCTGAAAAACAACAATAGTATTATTACCTGTAAATATTTTTCACTTTACATCAGCTACAGTAGGGCTACATGACTGTAACTCAACACCAGACCCAGAATAGGCAGAGAAGTAGGGCCATATCCACACTTATTTATATGAATCATCATAGGTAGGGCTATTTTTTCTGGAATTTATCAGGAGTCCACATCAAAAGATGCATTTATATAATTTTCTTCAAATACTCTGTTCATTAAAACAAAGAAGTCTAAATTCAAACCAAAAATATGATCTCTTGAGAGATCTTAACAAAAGTGAGGTAGCTAATGAAGACCAAGGCACCCACTCAAATATATTAGAACACGACATTCAGAGATTAAATGCTCTATCCCTTTCAATGAGATATTGGTGTATTCAATTTGTATTTCACCATTATCTCTAAATTTCCCTGTGAAGTATTCATAAATATCTTCAATATATGTGAAAAGTTAGATTAAAGGTTAATCTAAAAATTAACTAATAAGAGCCTAAAATCTAGGAGATGTTTTTTGAAACTATCAATGTCCATTACAAGTGAGGATTTCATTCTTTATTTCTGATTGGGTCTTCTTTTAATATTTTCTAGTCCTTGTTAAAGTGTTCACTGTGTACATCAATTTTTCCCCCTAATTCAGTTAACATTTTTATTACCAATGCTTTTAATTCTTCTTCTGGTTAGTTGTTTATTTCTCTTTCATTATTTATTTTTCCAGGGATTTTCTCATGCTCTTTCAATTGAGAGTAGTTCCTCTGTGTTTTCATTTTGCTTTACTTTCTCTGTCTCTATGAATTTATGTGAAACAATTACCTATTTTTGTCTTAAAGTGGTGATCTTATGTGGGAAATCCCTATGCAGACTTTGTGTGCCCGATACCTTTGGTGGGGAAGCTGGATTTGACATGAATGCAAGTCACATCTTAGGGTGTTCTGGTGGCTATTACCTTGGTAGGGGGTGGGGCTGGAGTTGGAGGGGCTATAGCTTGAGCTGGTTGTGATCAGGACTTCCTGTCTCCTCAGTGGCTATGGCCACCCTCTCAAGGGCATGGTCTGATCCCAAGTTTCTGGAGTGAAGGCCAGAGAGTCAGGCCTGAGCTGCAGCTCTGTTCCCTTTAAGTGTGTGTTTTTCCATCTCTCCACAACAGGATCTTTGCCCCAGAGTGAGGGAGTGCTAAAGCAAGTGGGGTCCCTGTGACCTCTCGGCATGTATGGCTGGGGGAGAGCTGTGGTGGAGCAGCCACTGTCAGAGATCTGGGCTGCTTCTGGGGTGCTGCTTGAGATTATTCTTCCAACACTTATTTTTATAGCTGGAGAATATTTGCAAAATGTTCATATTTCAGCTCATTCCCTATACTTTCTATGCATCTTCCCCATATCAGAAGAACTACTTGAGTTACCCTCCTGCAACATGAACATATTATAACAATGCTGGTAAAATGCATTGTTGAGCTCTAAAGTTAAGAATTTACTGTGGTATGAATTTTATATACATTATTGCAATTAATTCCATTTGCATATGATGAAATTTGAGTTTAGGAAGAATAAAGAGATCAAATTTACAAGACTAGCATGTGGTATAATCAGTATTTGAATCAGATATTTCTGAAGTCAAATCTCTATGCTAAAAACCACCACCTTGCTATGTTGTATATATCAGACTGTATACACTTAATGTAAATATTTATACGTTTCTCACGTTGTAATGCTTTAAGGTAGAGTTTGTTCATATTTGTTTTCACAGATTCTGGCAAATAGTATATACTTAGTAGATATGTATGATACCTTTTTGTGCCATTATTTCAATCTAAGTAAAACATATATTAAGTATTTATGTCTTATTTATGTATTTATGTACATAAACAATATTTATGTATTGTTATGCTATGTTTTTTTCACATAAAATGCATCAGTAAATTTACCACCTCCAAAGACAAATATATGAACCACCATAAAAAGTATACCTTGGGCTTGTAGGATGATGACTGTTTAAATTGCATTTTCCACTTTGCTTACTAGAAGTTGTCCAAAAGAAGTAGTGTGTGTGTGTGTGTGTGTGTGTGTGTGTGTATTTCATTTACAGAAACTATAGGAGAAAAGTATGATCTTAATATGCCAAAATATATTAAAGCTTGCAAATACAGCTCAAATTAAAGCAGTGATAATAGGAAGAAGTGGAGAAAAAACACACAGTGAGAGATCTCATTGATGAAAAAACTTAACAGTAGCAGAGTTAAGCATTTCCAACAATAATGCAAAGCTCTGTCTGGCCTTGTTTACAAACCTATATTAGATAAACTATCCACCAAGAAAAAATGATGGAGAAAATACAGAAAAATTGAGTTTTTTGAAATCATTTGAGAATTACCAAGGAAACTAAAACTTGATTGACCAAGGGAACTGAAGAGAAATAAAATACATTGTTGAACCTCACACTGTGCTAAGCTTTTCTCCTGCAGGTGTTTTCTGATTCAAACGTTGCTGCCTAGAAGCTGAGAAGCTGAGCACAGAGCAATATGCTAAATGGCTGGAGGCTGAATAAAGATTTCGGTATTCTCATGGAGCTAGAGAGACAAAAATCAGAAATGAGATATCTCGAGGCAGATAGGACTTGTGAGGCCAATACAGTGGGAAAAAAGGAAGCATAGAGAAGTGATCTTGACATTCAGTGTCAGTTTTCCCCTTGAGATATCTGATTATTTGTAAGCAGCTGATAAAATGTTGAGAAGCCAAGCAGAACTTTTGACTATCTCCTAATAGTGGGTGACAGAATTTGGATTTTAAGTTACACCAAAGCATGTGTCACTTACTGGTAAAACCCAGGCTTTTGGTTGGGAATACTCATATACTATGCTACAGGAGTAATGGCTAATTGGTACTGGAATAGATTTCATAAAGACTGAAACTTAGCTCTAAATCAGCTCAAATCTCATGCTAAGCATAGTCTTCCCTTACTCTGAATGCCTAATGTAGAAAAACAACACACAGCATAGGAAGTTAACATCAAGCAGAGCGTCTACAGTTTTTAATACAGAATGCCTAGCATTAAATAATAAATTATAAAGTATACACATGGAGGCAGGAACAAGAGACACAAATAGAAATATAACTACAGGTGATATAATGAGGCTTTCAGACATGGACTTTAAAATAATTGTGAATAATATGTTCAACTGGATAGATAAAATTTTCCATTTTATCTGAGAACTGAAAATTAATATATCAAATGGAAATTATAGGACTAAGAAAATATCTCAAAATAAGAATTTAATAAATGGGTATTTTCTCAAAATAAGAATTTAATAAGCAAGTTAGACTCAGAAGAAAGAGCTGCTAAAATAAAATATAGGTCATTACCAGATTGAAGCAGAAAAAGAAAAATGGATAGAAATACAAGAAAGAAAAATTCATATGAGACAAATTTTTAAAATTTTCTTAGGGCAACAATAGAAACCTCAGAAGAATAGGCAAAAGAGAATGGAGAAAAGCAATTCTTGAAGAGATAATGACAAAAGGTTTTGAAACACTAAAAGTAGACATCATGATACAGATTCAAGAAGTACTATAAAATCAACAAAGATAGAAAGAAAACCACATCTAGAAGTATCACAGTAAGGCAACTTAAAATGAAAAAAAAAAAAAAAAGTCAAGTCATCTAGAGAATAAAGACACATTACCTTCAAAGGAACAACAATAAAACTGAAAATTACCTCACCAAAGAAATGACTGAATCCAAATGAGAAAGGCATATAATATTTATGGGGCTGAAAGAAATTAATAAATGATAAATGAAATATTTTTATCAATCCAAAGGAACACAAGAAAAAAGTTTTTATTAAGGTGTACTAATAAGCTGGTCCAAATAGAAAAATAAAAAGAAAGTAGACACAAAATGAACTCTGTCAGTAATTACACTAAATGTAAATAGAATACATACACACATAAAATAGTAAGATTGATAAACTGGATTAGGAAAAAAAATGCATGCTTACAAAACACATGAAAAGTATTTTTACACCCAAGAGCATAGTTTCCAAAGACATAGAGCAAGTTGCAAAAAGAAGAGTAAAAAGGGAAAATTCCAAAACAGTGATGGTAAATTTTAACAAATTTCTCTAAAAAGGAATGGAAAACATAGAAATTAAATCAGTAAGAATAGAAAAGTCCTGTTAGCCTAATGATTATGTAAATTTATTTTCCAATATTGAAGTAGCATCGTATATGTACAGTAAACTACACTAGGTTATAACATGGAACCTTCTTTGAATATTTCCAGATTGAGTTATTTCTGTCTAAAATGATTTGGTGAGTCCATTGGTGAATCCATCTGCATCTAGGATTTCTTTAAAATAGATATCCAGATATCTAGATTTTCAATTTTTGTCCACTTCTAACTCTGTTTAATTTTATCCTTAAGTATTTTTTCTATTTCATAGAAAAAGTTTAATTTAATGCTGAAGACTTTTTAATATTATTATTGCCTTTTTGATATCTGTAGTATCTGTAGTGGCATTTTCTTTTGTAAGAAATTTAAATACTGTCAATTAATGTTTTCTATTTTTCCTAATAATTATTACTAGGTATTTACAATTTAGTTAATCTTTTGTCTTTGTAGATTTTCACTAGGTGCATCTATATTCTATTTCAATTTTTCTGCCTTTCTCTTTATTAATTCTTTTACTTTCCTTAGGCTGTTCTGTTCTTTTACTGGCATTATTACAAGAAAGATTAAATCATTCATTTTAGCTTTCAGCTTTTCTGCTCTTCTAACATAGAATTTACGTTTACACATTTTCATCTAAATATTGTTTTAGCATCTTCCCACAGATTTTGGTATGTAACTTCTATACTTTTATTCAGTTAATGACATTTTCTGATTTATGCTCTAATGTCCTCTTTGAACAATGGATTTCTTAGAACTGCATTGTTTCTATACAGTTGAGAATTTTCTCTTTATTTTTTAAAATGTGTTTCCAGGATAATTTAATTATGGTCAGAGAATATTCTCTGAATAATTTCAAAGCTATTAAATTTACGGAAATTTTCTTTTATGGACTTAGCATATGGTCATTTTGGTAATTTTTCCAAATGCATTTGAAAAAAATGTTAATTTTGTTAGATATAATTATATTTATATGATTTATAATACACAGATAATTTCCATATTTTATATATGTATATATATCATAATTGTAAGAAAAATTGTTGCCTATGTACCAAACTTGGCCTTTTTCCTCCTTCATTAAAGATGGGTGTTCATCTTACAGGATAGAGTATATGATTTGAATCAGAGATCATCATATAGCCATATCTCACCCATAGCCAGAATACATGGGTCCAGGAATCAAGGAGTCAAAATAGAAATGGCTCCTCTTACTATTAAACTCAATTACTCACAGAATTTTTGCTTCCCATTCTGGCAAAATTGAACTCTGATGGCTTGGAGTTCTTAATCTCCAAAGTAGTAATAATTTAACAAGGAGGCATAGCATTAGTTCCATTGAATTGGAAGATGAGACTGCCACCTGGACTTTTGTGTTTCTTTATGCCACTAAACCAACAAGCAGAAACAGGGGTTATTATATAGGCTCAGGTGATTGATCCCAGCTATCAAGGGAAATTGGGTTATTTCTATATAATGAGAGCATCAGGGACTATTTCTGAAACTCAGGGAATTCCATGAGGCAACTCTTAGTACTTCCATAGCCTAAAGTTAATAGAAAACTACAGTTAAAAAAAAAAAAGAACAATTGAGGACTCAGTGCCTTTGGGTCACTCTATCACATAAAAGAACTGAGGTTCTGACTGAGTACAGAAACATCAAATGCGTAACAGAGGAAGCCGTAGATATCAATTACAGTCTGTGACTAAATACAAAAATAAAGATTGTAATAGTTTAGCATACTTTCTCTTTGCTTACTGTATGTTTGTATTTATTTGTCTATACTAACCACTTTTTTCATCTCCTTCTTCCTTTTTTTAATATAGAAGTTGTTGGAGATTTAGTCTTTTGGTAACACAATATTCAGTGGGATTGCAATTAATTTGATGCATGATTAGTATAAACAGAACAGTGATTGTTGGGATTGTGAATTTCCTCATTTTGGGAGAAATAGTGAGAACTTCTTCACTTATTAGAAGGATAATTGTTTCTTATTTTGGAAATATAAAGCTATTTTATTGATGTACAGAAGTTCAAAATTAAGCAGAAATGTACACACAGAAGCTGAGTATCCAAATAAGTGTACAGTGTCATTTATCAATTTATTGATTCTCAACTCCAGATATACCTTACATTGCTTTCTCTGAAAAAAAAAGGAGCAATAAATACTTCTGCTTTGCTAGCTGGCATGGTGTTAAGTTTTGTCAAAAGAGGGCATCAAGGGACAATGATAGAAGATGGGATTTCTCTCCTTTGTTTTGGTGAGCTCTTCTCATCAGGCAGTGAGTAGTTTTGTTTTTCGTTTTCATTGATTTTTTTCCCCCCACAACCTGCAGCAAGGAGAATATGGTACCTTACAAAAGGCAGCTTTTCTTGGGATAATACTTGTGATGGGTTGAATAATGGCCCCCAAAGATAGCCACATTATAATTTCTGCAATCTGTGAATATGTGACCTTACACGTCAGATATGACTCAATATATGTGATTTAGTTAAGAATCTTGAGAAGGAGAGATTACCCTGGATTATTCAGGTGAGTCCTAAATGTAATCACAAGTGTCCTTATTATTAGAGATAGGCAAAAAGATATTTGACTACAGAAGAAGATAAGACAATGTGACCAGGAAAACAGAGACTGGATTGATGCAGTCACAAATCAAGGAATCCTGACAGCCTCCAGAAGCTAAAATAGGCAAGGAACGAGCTTGCCATTGAGCCTCCAGAAGTCCTGCCAACAACTTGGCTTTAGCCAAGTGACATTGAATTCTGGCTTCCAGAACTTTAAGATAATGCATTTCTGATACATTACAGAAGGAATAGGAAGCTAATATAATATGTTATGTTAAACTTTTCTATTCAAATTACTGTGTGGTTTCTGTCACCTGATAGGACCCTGACTGATACAGTCCTGCATGAATATGAAGTGTTTCTAATCTTTTCTTTTTCTTGATGGGGATGGAAAATAATGCAATTTACAGAGCAGTGGCTGCATATTGTATATTGGAGTTGTTCATCTGATCTTCAAAGACACTACATCTGGCATGGAAGCTCCAGTTAGAGATACTTCTAAATTAATTGTATGGTATAAACTTGATATGGCAGGATCCATTTGCTGTTAGCAGGTTTTGGACTCGAGAATTAAATGGGGTTATGATGGTACTACCATACCTGCATTCCTTAAAGTAGTCACTGTTTTCTGCCATACCACTGGGAAATGACATTTTACTTGACTTACTCTCTTGGCCAGAATGAGGATCAAAATCAGAAACTTCCATTTGACTTTCTCCACTACAATAGCTTTTATCTCACATGCCAAGGACTAGTTTTTACCAACTAACAAAATGTACATTCTAATTTCACATTTTCAGAACAGGAAAATGACCACTGTGTGAGTCTATGAACTGTGCCAAGGCTCCAATTACCTTTTAGCCTACATATCATATACTCTTACTCTACTGGGGAGAGGGACATGATGATACTTCAGATCCCTGGGAATTAATGCCAACTTGAATCCTGTCTCCAATAATTCTCAGAATGTCAGGATATTTCCATTTTTCCAGATATAATTACCCAAATAAATGGCCTTAAAGAATTGATAGTATCATAACCATATAGAAGGGCTTCAGTCAAAGGTTTACAGGTCCATAAAATGGCTAAAACACAGAAATGAGTTATGAGCTAACTTTAATAGTGTGATTGTCCTCAAGTGGCTGATCACACATTCTTGATTTCTTTATATTTTGTAAATTAAATAATAATGTTGGCTGCCAATCTATTCTTTTCCTAAATTCATCATTTCTATTAACCATTTCCCTAATATTCTGTAGGTCATTCTCCTCTGGCTGCCACTTTGAACTTGAAACCCATTATAATAATTGCTTCTTTATACCTCCTGATGATTGAGTACCATGTTTTGACCTCTGTTATTTCAGGATCCTATTACCCCTATTGCTAAAAGAGAGCTCAGTTGTGTAATAGCACATCTGATCATCAGCCCTGGTCTAAATAGGGCAGTTACTACTGAGATTCTCCTGGTGCCCCTTCACTAGCATATTCCATATCTCTTTGATAAATAGAGTCCTTTGTGTCCTTCTGTGGATATTTTCCAGTGGTGGTTTCCAGCTTTAATTAATATACTCATACTAATATGACTGATTATCTAACCTTTTCTATCTCTTTCTCCAATTCTCTGCTATTATAATTCTGGGGTTTCTCTATCATTTAATGTGGGCTATCTTTCTTGGTCCAGTTCTTCATTGCCCACCTCCTTCTTCCTCTTCTTCATTTAGTGTGGACCATTACAGGATTCTCCAGAGAAACAGAACCAATAGATGTTTGTTTGTTTATTTTAAGGAATTGGCTCACACTAATATGGAGGTTGAGAAGTGTCAAGATCTCTGTAGTCAACAAGCTGGAGACCTAGGAGAGCTGATGGTATAGTTTTAGTTTGAGTCCAAAGGCCTTAGAAGCAGAAGAGCTGATGGTGTAAGTTCCAGCCTTAATCCAAAGGCAGGAGATTGTCCAAGCTTGAAGACAGTAAGACATTGAGAGAGAATGAATTATTCCTTCCTCAACATTTTTGTTCTATTCAGGCCTTCAATGGATGAGGCCCATCTACATTGGTCAGGGACAATCTGCTTTACTCAGTCTACTATTTCAAATGTTAATCTCATCCAGAAACACCCTCACAGAGACATCCATGATAATGGTTAACCAAAAACTGGACACCTCATAGCCCGGTCAAGTTGACACATAAGATTAACCCTCATAACACTGTTTTCTGAGAATGTTGCTAAGGTATTAAATCATATTCACAGGGGAGTATGTCCATGCTGGTAAATATTCTCTGATCCAACTTTACATTTTATCACTCTCAACATCTTAGTCCTATGCATACAGTCTTTGATACTCCCAGAATATGTTGGCTAGTCCAGCAGGTACTTCAAAGGTTATAATTCCTTTCTTCCTTTAGCAACCAAAGATCTTCCATAACTGTATTATGTTGTGACTTGGCTTAATTAAGCATTTGGGAGGAAAGTAGACTAGGTTCTTAGCTGAGTGCACATTGGTTCACAAGGATGAAGCTACTGTATTATCTTCAGACATGGAGAGCTTGCCCATAAAAAGAAGTGAGAGATATTTGTTCAGACTCAGAGAGTTCAGAGAGAGCTGGGGTTTCAAAGTTATTACATGCATTGACCCATATTTCTGTATCCCATGTCTCAGGATCCCAGTCTATCCAATCCAGGCCTGCCTTTGCTCTAGGGCATTTCCCAGATTGAGACTACAAACCTCCATGGTTCTCTAGTACCCTAATAATTAAGTCTTGGGCCAGGTTCTTAGCTTCTTCTGTCCTCTAACTGTAGGAGAGAAGAGGGCTTTTAAAATGTACTTCTAAGGAGAGCCGTTAACTTTCACACTTCTTAAATTGGTGAGTAATCAACCTCAGTCTTTCATTGGCTTCCTCCAATGCATTGTTACAATCAGCATCAGCCACCTAATTCAAAAGTACTTAATATTTACTTTCCAGCTACCTCAAAAATGCTGATATACAGCTTTATGGGTGCGTTTTGTCCATCAGTATCTATCCTTAGTCCACCTCCAGTGAAAGTTTTAACAATTGTACCACTACAACTTTCTTGTTTCTATCAGTACTCTAAAAACACCAGTTATACGGTCCTTGTTGAGAGCTGACCAACAAGTGATCCTGTTCTGAAATCTAAAATAAGTTGGTAATAGGTTAGAATTCCTGGGAAAGAGGCTCTGAGATAAAACTGAGCAGATGGTATATTGGGAAATACTCTTAAACACAACAGCAAGAGACTGAAAGAAACAGGATTCATCAGAGGTAGATATTGAACTAGGAAGCAATTGCAACACTGGCCTTATTCAATCTCATGGAGAATGCTGGAGCTGGAATATCACCAGAGTTGTATCTGACTTGAGATAATGGAGTTAAGTCTTTGTATAATCCATATTATCCAGTCATTGGTTATAGGCTTCCCCTGGAAAAAGGATACTTCATTAAAAAGAATATTAAAATTAAATATGAAAAGTGCTCAACTTTATTAGTCATAGGGTAAATGCAATTAAACTTGCAAGATACCAGCACACACCAGAATGCCTAAAATTAAAAAGGCTGACATGCCAAGGGTTGTCAAGGATATGAAGGAATTAAGAAATCTTATACTCTGCAGATGTGAGAGTAAATTTGTATAACTACTTTGAAATATTATTTGGCAATATCTACCAAGTTGAATGAGTGCATACTGAATGACTCAACAGTTCTAGTCTAAGATATATACCCAATAGAACTGTTCTCATATATTTAACAAAAGACATATAATAGAATGTGCCCAGCCACACTATTTATAATGGCACCAAACTTCAAAGTCCCCTAAAACCATTCATCATTTGAATAGATAAATAGATACTGGTACATTGATAGGAATGAATAAGCAGTTTAGATAAATGAGAATCAATGATCTACAAACATGTGCAACAATATAGATGATTCTCACAAATGTTATGTTGAACAAAATAAGTCAGACATAAATATATACATGAAGTATAATTCCATTTACATGAAGTATTAATAAATCTATGCTATTGGAATGTAGAAAGAGAAATATGAGCGCCTTTTAATGATGAGAAAAGATATATAACCTCAATAGTAATAGTACAAGTAAAAGTTACAATGCCATTATATTTCACCTATAAACTTGGTAAAAATCCCGAAGTTTGATAATGCCTTGCCTTATATAGGAAATGTCTTGCTGAAAAAATATAAATTGGTACCAACCTTAAAGAGGAAGATTTGCCCATGATATATAAAAATGTTTTTTTAGGTTAGCACACATGTCACCTATCAAGCTCACTAAATGCAGATTCCTGAGTCCCACCTATGGATATATGGATTCAGTAGATCTGGGGTGGAGAGTAATAATTTTCACTTCTAACAACTTTCCAGATATTATTAATGTTGCTTCTTTGCAAATTACTCTTTAAATAATACTGCCTCAGACTCAGTTTCACTTATAAGAATATTTCCTATAGATATGTCCTTGTTAATGAGGTTTATACCAGGGAAAAAATTACCAATGTTGAAAAAATCATACTCTTTCAAATGTTTATTGTTTAACTTGGAAATAAATTCACACTCACGAAGTTTGAAAAAAATTAAAAATTTAAGAAAGACTGTACTGAAAAATTCTCTCATACTGATCTCTACAAACTATTCAGCCCCTAATCCCTCCACCTCCCCTCACACACCTCAGCAAAGCAAGTAACCACTGTTACTTCTTCTGTCACATATTTTTTTAAATGAAAGCAAATATGAGTATGTTTTCTTCTAACCCCTTTTATTAAGCAAATTCATGACTACCATAGAGAGTGTTTACTTGGTTTATTTTAAACCTTATGAGTGTTTTTGTATTTCTTATTCAAAATATAAACCTATATGAAACATGCTATTTTACTCAGATGCCAGATATTATTTGTTGTTATTCAGTATCATCTACTACTGGAAAATAAATCTTAGAAGTTTATAGTGCAGATCTGGCTTCTAATAGGATTCTATTTCATTCTAATCAATGAAAGGTGTACACAAAAGATTTAGAAAATGGAGGAAGTCATTATTCTGCCAAGCAACTAAGGCAAGGACATGTATTTCAGCAAATGGCCTTTGAGAGATTGTGCCCAGAATCCTAAGGGGTCTACAAAGACCTGTTTGGCCTTACAGGCAACTGAGACAAGTGAAAACTTCATGTTCCACCATTCCCTGCAAAATTCCTGAATTAAGCTTCTACAGTTTTCTAAAAGTTATTAAGTTAGCATGTCCCTATATTAACCCACTAAGTCTAAGTAGCTAAGTAATATACTTACTCTAAAGGTCTTCCGTTTCTTGACTGAACCCTTAATGACACCTGTAGATACTCAGATCCTGTTTTTGTTCTATAAAATTAAAAAGTTTAAATTTCTACTTTCTCCATCAT